>NC_142081.1:144157867-144460897 GCF_054644295.1 Miniopterus natalensis
GCTTACCCTTGTAAGCTTGACACCACATACCCAATTGGAGAAATAAGGACTGCGATTATTATATTCCTTATTTTCTGTTTCAGAGCTCTAAAATCTTAGAGCAATTTGACATAGTGACTTTATGGCTGTAGAATCTGATCATAAAAATGGAATTGTGATATTTGTATTTTTTACTCCATTTTTCTAATAATTTGTTTGTATTGGATTTTACAAAATTCCAGTCTGAAATTTAAAAAAGAAAAGAAAATCTGATCCTTCACCACAGATGATTTAGGAAATTGCTTGACACCATGCCCTGACAGCCTGAATCCACAGTGAGCAGGGTGGGCTCAAGCCTGGAAGTCTGCTATGTACTGTACTAGCTCAGGTGAGGATCTAAGAACCCTCTCTCATGCCACATGGGTGGGAACAGAAGGGCTCCAGCCTACTGAGTGTTCTGACGTCCAGTGGCTC
Source organism: Miniopterus natalensis (assembly GCF_054644295.1). NCBI lineage: Eukaryota > Metazoa > Chordata > Mammalia > Chiroptera > Miniopteridae > Miniopterus > Miniopterus natalensis. The sequence continues at coordinate 144,158,321 of NC_142081.1, forward strand.
TGGAACTGGGGGCAAGGTCCTCTCAGAGGCAGTATTAGCCCCACCATGGGGGTGACTGTCCTGGTCCAGAGGGAACAGTGGGCAAGATGATCCTAGCGGAATTCTGAGAATACAGTAGTCCCCCCCTTATTCGAGGCCTCACTTTCTGCAGTTTCGGTTATCAGTCAACCATGGTCTGAAAATATTAAATGGAAAATTACAGATATTTTGAGAGAGACCACATTTACATGACTTGTTACAGTATATTATTATTATAATTGTTCAATTTTATTACTAGTTATTGTTAATCTGTTACTGTGCCTAATTTATAAATTAAACTTTATCATAGGTTTATATGTATAGGGGGGAAAAACCATAGTATTTATGAGGTCTGGTACTATGCAGTTTTAGGCATGCACTGGGGGTCTTGGATGATATTGCCTGTGGATAAGGGGGGGCTACTGTAAATGCTAATACTCTGGCTGTGTCTTAAGAAGTAATGCCTTTATGATGAGCACATACCTGTTAGCAGACATGGCCTGACACAGCCACACCACCAGCTATCCTCCCAAACAGCCTCACTCAGACCTGCCGTTGGCACAAAACACTCGCCCTCACCTTGGACTCATACAAATAGCAGAGGGCCTCCTCTCAAGAGGTGAAATCATGACCACTTTTTAGGGCTGCTGACAGCAGCAAGTAAATCATCTAGCATAGTATTAATGACATAGTAGATACATGTTAGCTCACCTTTTTCATGTCAAACCCTCAAAAAAGTGGCTTTATCCCCAGTGCAGCACACTCTCCATCATTTACTTCTATTCGTTACCATCTATTTATTATCTTTTGCATATTGAACTAAGAAATCCTTGAAGACCCAGACTACTTCTTCAGCTCTGAATCCTTCATAGCTCACAGTCTAACTGATATGGATTTTTCATTGCTATTTATGGTATTAAGCAGTTGCATTCCTTTTAAATTACAGATATTAAAAATGTTTTTAATGGCAAAATATAGGCACAGAAAATCAGGCTCTTTTAATAAACATAGCCAAAGCATATAAATAAACATGACATATTTTACAAAAAGTAAAAACGATATTGCCTACACAAAGAAACACCCTTGGTTCTAAGAAAACAAAACATAAAACCGTACATCTCAGTAAGGATTCATTTGTAACTCCTTACTTTGCGAACTTAACATAATACGTTTTAACTTGACATTTGCTTTATCTTGTATGATACAAACATAACAAAATACACCAAACATCTTTTTAAAATATACAAACTTTAATGTAATTTCTGAGACCTAAATGTTTAAATTAACAGAAAAACTAATTTAATAAGCTATTCCTTTGGGCTGCAAGAGCAGTTTTATATCACACCTTTGCACCATAATCTTTGTATTTGGGGGTTCATCCTCCACTTTCTCTTCCTTCAAACTTCTGTTTATAAAAAGGAGTATTAATAAAGATAATAGAATTTATTTATGAGCTGTGGATGACAGTGTCTCATCCCCCTATTTCAATCCCCTTATTCTGGTTTGAAAATGCTGGGTAACAAAGACACCATTATACATGGCGTATAGATTTAGTATTGCTCCCTCAACTGGCAACAGAAGTTGCTCTTGAATGAGGTGCTGGATGCTCAGCGATCTCAGTGCCAGATGATTCTTAATTCTCTTGGGCCAACACCTACAGTTCACTCAGGAAGGGATTGGTGCAACACACCCTCCTTGAGAAGGCTCAGTCTGCTTGGAGAAATGTTGGATGAAGATAACTTAGTGCTTACAAGTGCTCTATTATAATAACAATTATAATAATATTAAACTATGTCAACTATTACTTTATTACCCTTACTCAATTTATGTTTTTTCTCTCTTTAAAACATTTTCTCCAAAATGATTAAAATACATATTTTTTAGATTATACCTTCCTTTTTCATCCTGCCTACTCATCCATAAGACAGTTCTCACAGGTTTACTGTTAGAAGGGAAGGAAGAGCCCATCAAATTTCTGAGCCTTTTACAAACAGAAAATAAATACTGCAAACATGTTCCATTATAGTTTTGGAAATCGTTTTGTATAAAGGAGAGAAAAGCAGAATGACCCTGTCCCCTCCCCAACCCAATCTTTGATGTTTGCTGTTCAATTTACTTTCTAAAGAGGCAGCTTGAGCTTCAAAGTAGATGGCTGTTTCCTTCCTGGTTAACAGCATAACCTGGATGTCAGATAAGCTGACCATGACACGGAGTGAGACTCTGGGCAAATGCCCACGAGCTTGGCAACCACCACGAGGGAAAACACAAGCCCTTTCTCTTCTGTTGCGTGTTCGGAGGGTGAGCATACTGGGCGTGGCCGCTGCCCCGGTTTCCATCAGAAGGTGACGACTCAGTATTCTGAAGGAGATGACAGCTTCTTGAAGGGCAGCAGTTTCCCATGAGTCAGCAAATGTGTGTTCAGAAAGATCCAGATCAGCATCTGCTTCTGATTTGTTTTTAAAGAAAATCGGTAGTCAGCTTTCAGCTGAAGCCGGCTGTGGATCACAGCATCGGCCAGCATGCCAGCCACGCGGGCCAGGGCAGCCCTCCGGGAAAGGTCTACTTAAAGATGAACGACCGAGACCGGATTGTGCCTTCCCTTTGGTCCAGCTGTTTTCTTATTTGAGACTGTAATAAAATGCACATACATGTGTGTGTGTTATTGAGCAATTTTAAGATAACAAACTCTGGCTTTGACAAATATTCAATAAGACATGCTGATTAGTAAGGAAATCATGCAACTGTAAGTTAATTATCATGTGCTCCCTCCCCAAGTTTTAATCTGTTTTTATTTTTTGTATTTTTCTCAGGAGAAATATAGTAAAGTGATTGCTCAAATGTGTGCAAATTGGGAATTGGCCTAATACTTCAAGTAATCCATAAATGCAATACTAGTAAATTAATCACAAGAAGACACAGATCTAAATTTATTTACGTGGAAAGATGTTCATAATATATTATTAGGTAGAGTGAGCAGGTAAAGAACACTTAAGAATGATTAAATTTTGTTTAAAAATATTTATTGGCACAGGGAGAAGTCTGAAATAATGTGCATTTGATGCATTTTTAACCTTAATTTTTCTTTTTCTTCCTTTTCGTTTTTCTTTTTTTAAATATATCTTTATTGATTTCAGAGAGAGGAAAGGGGAGGGAGAGAGAGAGAGATAGAAACATCAATGATGAGAGAGTCATTGATTGAGCCCGCAACCCAGGCATGTGCCCTGACCGGGAATCGAACCCCGATCACCTGGATCCTAGGTCAATGCTCAACTGCTGAGCCACGCCCGGCCAGGCTTAACCTTAATTTTTCTATAATGATTATATGTTGCTTGTATAATTACAGAATAGGAAGAATAAAAAATTCATATCTCCGCAAAGTTTTCATATGGCAAAAAATTTCCCACTGAATATCAAATACATTGGAATCATCTCAAATGAGTGCTATATTTATGTGGATTTCAAACTGAAAAGATAACCAAAGCCCAAGTCCCAGTATCTAGAAAGGAAGATTCAACAACATTCTATATATTAGCTAATTTCATAAAAACTTAATTAGAAAAATTCTTTATGTTTAAAAACATAAAGGGTTTCAAGATAATATGTAATTTTAGAAACCTTTAAGGACAATTTCTAGGCTAATAGTCACTAACTTACAAACACATACAAAACTGTATGAGACTGCCTGGCTTGCGTGACTCAGTGGTTGAGCATCCATCTAGGATCCAGGAGATCCCCGTTTGATTCCCAGTCAGGGCACATGCCCAGGTTTCGGGCTCCATCCCCAGTAAGGGGCGTGCAGGAGGCAGCCCATCAATGACTGTCATCATTGATGTTTCTCTCTCTCCCTCTCCTTTCCTCTCTCTGAAATCAAGAAAGAAACATTTTAAAAAAAAATGTATAAGACTGATAAATTTTTATATGCACTCCATATCCTCCCTGGGAAATATATAGGAAGCAGATAAAATAAATTACCTTTTGTCCTTGACCTGTACAAAGTGATGCTTATGTTGGAAATTAAGCTAAGTTCCTGTGGCAAGCTTTGTCTCTGACAATTTAAAAGGATTTTCAACTATAGAAATATGTTCAACTTTCCTCTGCCTTTCTGGTCCCATTTGCCCTCCTCCAGGCAAAAGTGGCCAAGCCTGCGCACTTAACAGAAGACCGACAGACACTCAGGCACAAGGTGTAAACCCCAGTGCGGGTCCATCCTTTCTCTTTTTACCCCTTTCTGCAGCCCTTCCATGTCCCAGAAGAATGAACAGAGTAGCCCACAAGCCTGCAAGTAGACACCCCAGTGATCTTGGGGATAGTCTGACTCTTGTCTCAAATCATCAGGATGTTATTTCTGAGCACTAGGCATCCATCCAGAAAACTTGTATAACTCACCAGTTTCCAGCGTAATATCTTGATCCACTCATCAGCTTCTACTCCTGTCTTTGCACAGAGATAAAACGTCCTGAATGGAAATACTAAGCTGATAAGACAAAAGAAAGAAGGTAAGATCCTCCAGGTGGTGAGCTGAATAGATATTCGTTGAACACTAACTAAGAGTATTCCAAGAAAACAAGAATTGAAAAAGGGCCCGGGGAAGCAGTCTGAAGAACTGGTGTAGATGGAGCTATTCCTGCCAGCACTCTGCAGAAATGTCAAGGACGTTATAGATTCATGTTATCATTATGGGTCAGATTTATATTTTCTAATGAGAATTTAAAGAAGAGGAAAACATGTCCAGGACACCCTCATATCCTTTTGTCTTAGACTGAATACAACGCTTCCATGTTTATTCAGCTGATCTGTAAAATTACTAACGGTGCTGTGATTCAAACAATACCCAAGACAGAGAGAAAGAGTTTGATGAAGGAGCTCACTCGGGTTAGCTTGCTTCGATGAGGATAACACCGCCCCCCTGTGGATGTGGGCAGTGTTAGCTACTCAGGCAGGCAAAAGAGAATGAAACTCCTTAGCTAGTCCTTCTGCCACCTCTGGCCACGAGTTAGTCTCTGCTGGAGGGAAGGTGAACTTTCCTACTAGGCACAAAAAACTTGTTCTAGGAATATATGGTAGCTCTTCATTTGATTTTCTCCTTGACTATAGAGTCAAAATTATTTGACTAATAAGTTCAGCTGTAGCTTACCTCTTGCCCATACTTCCTGTGCTTACAGTTGCAATGCAAAATACCAAAAACCTTTTTTCCCTTTCATGGGGGAAAAAAAAAAGCCTTGAACTGAAATGCCGAAAGGTTTTTATATCCTAAAGCCCAAACAGCATATTCTGTTTAAATCAGGAATTACTGTTGTATAAGTAAGAGGTCAGTCCCTGTGTACAAAAGGTACACCTACCTTCCTGTGAAGTCCTGCCAAGAGGTGAGTGGGCAGTGGGGGGAAGGAGGGAGTAACATTGTGCACACACTGTACAAAACTGGCTTCTGGAATCGTCAACGTTTGGTAATCCTTGTGGGAGACATTATTACTTGGCTATTAATACAGATAATATTTTCCTTTTTTCCTATTAATGGAACTCCAGATGATAAATTATAATTAGTTGAAGCCAATTATAATCATGCTATTACCTTTTTCCAGCTTCCTCTGCTGCTGGCAATGGCCATGGGACCCAGTCTAGGCCCATGACATGTGAGGGGAAATCTGATAGGACACTTTCTAGGAAAATGGACAGTCATGATTTACATGAACTTTGGAGTAGTGAGCATGAGGAAAAGGCCAACAAAACTGTAGAAACACAGGACCTGACCTTGTCAAGACAGCTGCCTGCCTCCCAATATTTTGTTATATGAGAAATATAAACCCCTGCTAGCTCATATGGTTCCTTTATGCAAAATTTTCAAAAGATGTCCATTCTTGGTTGATGCTATAGAATTAATTTCAATTTTTGTAGGTGTGATAAAGGTGTAGTTCTATAGGTGATATTTTTATTCTTAGGAGATGCATATTGAAGTAAAGTCCCATGATGTCTGTAACTTACTTTTAATTGGTTCAGGAAAAAAAGTGAATAGATAGAGATAAAGCAAATATGGCAAAATATTAACAACTGATGCATCTAGGGGAGGGATATATGGATATATGTCTTTCAACTTTTGTATGCTTGAAAACTTTAAAATGAAAGTTGGTTGGAAATAAGACACCTCTTTCTCAACATACTTTACTTCTCCCAGTTAGAAAATTGTCATGCTAGCCCGGCCGGGCGTGGCTCAGCAGTTGAGCCTTGACCTAGGATCCAGGCGATCGGGGTTTGATCCCCGGTCAGGGCACATGCCCGGGTTGTGGGCTCAATCAATGACTCTCTCATCATTGATGGTTCTATCTCTCTCCCTCCCTCTCCTTGCCTCTCTCTGAGGTCAATAAAGATATATTTAAAAAAAAAAAAAGAAAATTGTCATGCTAGACTGATTATGTCAGAACAAAACACTTTTGTGTCATCTCCCAGAAATTGCCATAACAATACAAATCACCCATCATTGGAGTCAACGAAGTTGTTTAAGATGTGAGTGGGACTCTTACGTGTCTCACGCTTGGGCAGTGTACAGCACAGTCAGCTGCACCCAGCAGACGTGCACTCCCAACCTAAATGCTCTGGGTGCTGGTTAAATCCACATCACTCAGACCTAAACATCTGTGCACACTAAGACAGTTTTTTATTCCTTAGGTAAAATAAGTGGCAAGAAGACTTTAAAAAACATTTCTTTTATCAAACAACTTACCAAAAGCAGTTTACCCTTTCCTGTGAGTAATCAAATTGTACAGCTGAACATTCTGTTAAGTCTAGGATCCGAATTGGTTCTGGTGACTTAAAAAAAAAATTAAAACCACTCATGTCATCATAAAAACTCACATATCTGTTCATCACTTATTCCCCTAACAAACCTTCCACTATGTGCAACCGTCAGTTTTTCCTTTCACCGAGGGCATAAAGATTAGAAAACCTACTAAGGGAAGTAACATATTCCTGGTTTGGAAGTAGGCCTACTGGACACTAAGAAGACATTGATTTATCAATTTTAATTTGATGGAGATGGATTTTAACACATGGAAGGGAGTCATTTTTCTCATGTTTTTTAAACTACTTTCTCAGAAATGTTATATAGAGAAAGTGAAAAGAAATGAAATAAATTTAAATCGGCTTAATGAAATGGACTTGGGACATGGACATCCTTTTAATAAAGGGACAAATTGCTGCAAAAGACAGTGAATACACTGTGGCAAGAGAACAATCCCACTGCCCTAGTTAAGCTGGTCCCAGAGAGCAGTTCCTGGAATACACGCCTCATCTTTGCAAAAGAACTTGGCTCATATCAGGAATCAAGAACTCACATCTCCACCAATTTATTAGGTGTTGCAGATGTTCATAAGGAAAATTTGGGGGATTTTAAAGGCAGATATTCTTTTCATCTAGAGAGCTGATTTTTAAAGGGAAAATGTATTATGTTTCTTACCATCTGGTCTTTGAAGTATTTCAGTTCATTCCTGTGCAAAGTGAACCACCTTGTTTTCCAGGTCTGAGGGAAAAAAAAATCAGAACACATAAGTTTTGAACACAGAAAATATCCAAAAGATAAGGTACAATAAGATATTCTTGTGGTATCATTTCTGAAAAAAAGGTTTCAAAATATCTACAAAAATTAAAATGATTTTATGCATTCAGCTCATAGTAAAGGCAAGAATATTATTTGCATATTTAAACAAATAAAAAAATAGCCTACCATAAATATTCAAGGTGTTTTATAACAAACACTAAAATTTCCATTTAATTAACTGTAATAAGGATAGATATAATTTTTTGAGCATCTGCTGTGGGCTTATCCTTGGAGGGTATCCCCCCAGAAATGTATACACTCTTAATAGCTGATAGCTCAATTGATGTTTCTTTCTTTTCATATTTAACTCATTGGAATTAATAATTATTCAAAGTGTGTATACATTTTTTGGGACACCCCGTATATTATAGCCAATCCTCACACAACGCCAAATATTATTATTATTATTCCTGTTTTACAAATATGCAAATTGAGGTTTGGGAACCACAGACCACACAATATTCTAAACTTCGCCTAAGAATTCCATGGCATTGATGGTAAAAACTGTTGTTCCCCAAACCCTAATCTCATCCTAAGTGCCAATGTGCCTGGTTAAAAAAATAACAATGGATCTAAAACTAAATCTGCTATGAATATGAATATGTCCTGTCCTTAGGGAACATTCAGTCTAGGAGGGACACAAATAACTAAATGTTTAAATTCAATTCAAGCAGGGAAGTACCCTCGAGAGATAGGAAGTGCCCTGACTCTTGAAATAGGAAGGGTAAAGACATTTCATGAAGGTCTTCTTGGCACAGTAAAATGAGAGAGAGTAACTTTAAAAACATGACCACATAAATAGAGGGGCAGTTAAACACCCAGACTAGTAAAGTCCTAAATTGTATTTTCTTTGGGATTTTTTAAAAAACATAGTACATTAATGCCAGTGATTTTTTTTTTTGATTTTTTTTTTTTTGCCTTCTTACAGGTACCATTTTATATAATTTCAACTTCTTCGTTAAAAAATAATATTTTTAAAGCAATATGCTAGAGGTAACTTGCTACTTTCATCCTCCATCATTCCCGTTAAAAAAGGATTGTATTTTTTTCTTGGGTATTAACTGTAAGTTACTCTGATACCTTTGGCTTTGCCAAAGAATAGTCAAGTAATTTCCCAGAATTTTAACTAATATTAGCCATCCAGATGAACTCTGGAAACAGGCAAATATTATAACTGGGTCCAAATGAGCAGGCAGTGAATGCTTTTAAAAAGTGTCAAAGTGAGAACTGAGCCTGCGTGGCGCACTGTCCTCCCTCGGGCCGGCCCCGGGCCGCTCGCCCCCTTACCTTGACCAGGCCGCCCTGCTTGGTGAGGTAGCCCTCCTTGGTGCCCAGCTGGAAGAGAAAGAGGCGCCCAGTGAAGCCCAGAGCTAGCACAACATGATCTTTGTCTTTCTATTTCTGTCCTATCTTTAAATAAAACACTTGTTTGCCTTTGATCTTTAAATAATCACCTTTCATTCTTCACCTAGGCGCTTGAAAGCCCTTCCTGTGTTGTTAGAGACTGTCAGACTGGGTTGTCTTGCATAATTCTGTAGCAACAGGCAACAACTGAAGTGCTCTCTTCTAACTGGACTTAGCGATTTGCAAACAATAAACCGCATCTTACCCCTTATAAAAGTTATTTATGGGCAAAGTGTGTCATGTGAAACCCAGCTGCTTGGATGGCTGCAGGGGTGCTAGGAGCATGAACACTCACACACATACACGTTGCCACTGGGTCAACACATGGGGGAAACTGGATTAAGCAAAATAAAAGGAATTTCTTTACTTCCGTGATTCCCAGGGTCTGTATTATGCTGATGTGCTTTGTGAATTTTTAAAAGGAAACATTAGAAATACCATGCCAATATTTATTTTATTGCATAATCCTCCACCAACCCCCCTCTTTTGTTTTTCATAGACCATTTCTTGAGACCTATATTCCATGGAACAGACTTTCCAGAATGCAGATTTATTTATACTTGATTCATCCAAAAGGAATTGGAAGTGAGAATGAGTCATTTCTTCTAACACTTACATCATTAATTCAAGGGTAACAACGTCACACACTTCCCTAGGAAATATAAACTGTCACAAACGGTGAGGAACTGTGGTAAGAGAAATATGCATACAATAAGAGCCTTAAGAAGAAGAAATTTATAATTTTATAGATTTCCGCAGCAATTGAACTCCTGGTAAGATATTTTGTTCTAATATGGTGTTATAATATATCTTATATTAGTAAAAAAAAAAAAAAGAATAAAAATGGGGAAATAATTTAGTTGACTTCAAGGTTTTTTTTCTGGGAGTTTCCAGAGTATTTTTTCCTGAGGTAAATTCTCCCTCCCAAATAAAGAGGAACAACAACCACCACAGTAAAAAGAGTTAAAGCAAGAAATAATATATGACCACTTTTTTAAAAATTCATATAGCATTAAAGTAAGGATGAACTTCCCAAGTGTTCATTTAACTAATACTAAACAGTATTGGTGAATTTGATTTAGCAGAATCAGTTTGATTTATCTTGACATTAAAAGAAATTGAAGTGACAACTTAGTTTGGTGGTTGCATCATGGAAGTGACAATTGTTGCAGGTTAAAGTTTGCTGAGGCAAAATAATGAAGGGTAAATTGTTACATAGATGACCCTGATAGAATTGTTCTTTGAAATCAAGCTAAGGAATTAAGCTACAGACTTCATTGTACCTCCATCCAAGCAATATACTATAAGTCTAGTATTTTTCTAGGGTTTTGGTAGGTAAGTGGAAGGCTGCAGAGGGAAGAGCTGAGAATATTAATGTTATTCATGGTCTCAGGAGATAAGAAAGGAAATAACTATATAGCAGATTTATCATTTAAAATAGTTATGATTTGTAACAGGAAAGATATTTATAAGTAAGTGTCCCAAATTGGAAACCACCGAAATGTTTAAAAATAAAGGATTAGCCTTCCTACCATCCTTTCTATCTGTTTGTGTGCCTGCCTGCCTGCTTGCCTTAAATTTAAGCAAAAGTCATTGGGTGGGGCGGAGCAAGGTAGGTATCAATGTGAGTGCGCCCAGGGTCTCCACCTCAGGGCAGGGTGGACCCAAGCAGGGTGCAGAGGGCCTCCGTGTGGATACGGTGGCTGCAGCAGCATGGAGTGAGGCACCGAATGCCGGCAGGTGAGGAGGGCTTTCTGCCCGAAGGGACGGACGTGGCGAACGGGGCATCGTTTTAGAGCCACGTCAGGCTAGGCTGGCATCTGAGGTGAGGGTAGGAGGGGCAATGGCCAGGCAGTGGTTCCTGGGCAATAGGAGATAGCTTACATTTGATTGATCACAAATAAGTAAGTGTATTGAAGATCATTGGATCCATATTCCTCACTGTGAGATAAGGGAGTTACAAAAATGAAAAGTGAAAACACTAGAATGAGTCTTGTCATGTTGGATTAGGATTGGAGGTATTGTCATTAACTTATGGATAAATGCTGGATGGATAGCTAGGTATAGATATAGATAGGTATAGGGATAGATGGATAGATGATGATAGATAGATGATAGAGAGATAGAGAGAAATAGAAGTAGAAATAAATACAGATGTCAATATAGGTATGTGTACATATGTATATACATACATACTTTTGCTAGCGCTGTTCTCAGAATGGGTTGGGAGAGTGACATACCAATAACAATAAGTATGTAGCACCCAGGTTTTGGTTTCTAAAGTACCACTCTCCAGAAGAAAGAACAGAGCTTCTTGGAGAAATAGCTGATTCTAGAGATGGACATGAAGAATGTACAGATAAGCCTGGAACACTTTGCTATACCAGAAAGTAAGAAAATTCTCAAAGAATTATGAGGCTATAATGGCATAGAAGTCACCTTGAATGGGTTCTTGCTGGCCAATCTGGGAAAATTTAAAGGATCAAAATAAATGATAGTCATGATTACAATGATTGATATAAAAATAAATGATTGCAGAAGTTCAGAAAATAAAAAGCTTTTTCTTACAATAGAATAACAACCAATATGTGTAAAAGGAAAAATAGAATCACAGAATCACTATTTGGCAACAATATAATACTAATTAAATAGCCAAGAAATATCAATGGACGCTAAAACTGGTAGATAAAAGTTTAATGGAACAGCATATTAACTGAAATCTCAACCTTCCCCAAAATATTCATTAATAAAAAAGGGAATAAAGTCATTTCAGAGTGAAGAAACCTGGCAGATGCCACCTAATCAAGCAATCAAGCATACCTTAATGAGACAAACTGAAATTACTTTCCACCCCAGAAGATGCACTGAGAAGGGTATTTCTACCAAAAATGCAAAACTTGAATCTAATCTTAAGGCATCATCAGACAAATCAAAGTTGAAGAATAGTTCATAAAATAACTGGCCTTTAATTTTCAGAAGCACCAAAGTCATCAAATCAAGGAAAAACTGAGGAAGTGTCCCAGAGTGAAGAATACTCAAGAGGGGGGCAAATAAATGCCACTTGTGACTGTGGACAGAGCCTTTTGCACTATAGGACCTTACTGGGAAAACTGGTGAAACCTGAATGAGATCCCTGGATGGGGCGGTGGCACTGCATCTATGTTAATTTTCTAATTTGAATGGCTTTAGGCGGTCATGTAGGCAAATGTTCTTCTGTGTAGGAAATACACACTGAAGTATTGGGGTGATGGGGCATCATGTAGGTAATTTATTCTCAAATGGCTCAGCAACAAATACATTTCTTTGTACTATTATTTTTTCTAATTTTTGTTGAATTTATTGGGCTGACATTGGTTAATAAAATTATGTATATTGTATTGTGTGTTCACTACCCTGAGTCACATCTCCTTCCATCACCATTTATCCCCCCTTTACCATCTTCTACACACCCCACACCCCGCCCTCCTTTCCTTCTGGTAATCACCATACTGTTGTCTGTGAGTTGTGTGTTTTGTTTTGTTTTCTTAATCCCTTCCCATTTTTCACCCAGCCCTCCAACCCCCTTCCCTTCTGACAGTTGTCAGTCTGTTTTCTGCATCTGAGTCTATTTCTATTTTGTTTGTTAGTTTATTTTGTTCATTACATTCCACATATAAGTGAAATCATCTGGTCTTTCTCTGACTAGCTTATCTCACTTAGCATAATACTCTCCAGGTCCATCCAAGTTGACACGAAAGGTAAGATTTTCTTCTTTTTTAAAGACAAGTAGTATTCTATTGTGTAAATGTCCCACACCTTTTTATCCACTCATCTACTGATGGACATTTGGGCTGTTTCCAAGTCTTGACCATTGTAAACACGGCAATGAACATAGGGGTGCATATATTCTTTTAAATTAGTTTCAGGTTTCCTCAGATATATTCCCAGAAGTGGAATCGCTGGGTCATAAAGTAGTTCTATTTTTAATTTTTTTAGATAACTCCATACTGCTTTCCGCAGTGGCTGTGCCAGTCTGTGTTCCCACCAACAGTGCCCGGGGGCTCCCTTTTCTCCACACCCTCGCCAGCACTTGTTTGTGGATTTATTGATGGAGCCATTCTGACAGGTGCAGGTGATATCTCATTGTGGTTTTAATTTGCATCTCTCTGAAGATTAGTAACATTGAGCATCTTCTCATATGTTTATTGGCCATCTGTATGTCCTGTTTGGAGAATTGTCTATTCAGGTCCTTTGCCCATTTTTTATCAAATTTTTTTTTGGTGTTGAGTTTTAAGTTCTTTATAAGTTTTGGATATTATCCCCTTACTGGCAACATATTGGCAAATATGTTCTGCCATTCAGTGGGTTGTTTTTTCATTTTGTTGATGGCTTCCTTTGCTGTGCAAAATCTTTTTAGTTTGATGTAGTCCTATTGGTTTATTTTTTCTTTTGTTTCCCTTGCCTGAGGCAATATATCAGGAAAAACACTGCTATGAGAAATGTCTGAGATTTTACTGCCTATATTTTCTCCTGGGATTTTTATGGTTTCGAGTCTAACATTTAAGTCTTTAATCCATTTGAATTTATTGTCTTTTTAAAAAATTTATCTTTATTGTGGAAAGTACTGCAGATGTCCCCTTTTATTACCCCATTGACCCCCTCACCCCACATCCACCCCTGGGGTTTATTCTTGTGTATGATATAATCTTTGTACTATTCTTGAAATTTTTTTCTGTAAGTTTGAAATTATTTAAAATAATAAGTGACATGTATATTTTCAACAAATCTCTAATAACCACCAAAAACAGAATGTAAAAACATAATGGAGGATTAACTAAATAAATTATGGTGTATCCAAATATTGGAATATTTAAGAATTTGTTTTAATGATGTTTAGGAAGATTACATAATGACATGGAAGATGCCCATAGATAATTAAACAAGCACATTCTAACCCTACTTACAATGAAGAACCTATCACATATAATATGTACGTTTCATATATATAATATAGAATCTTTATTCAAGAAAAAGGCTGGGATAGGCAGTCAAGTGTTAACTGTGTGAAGAACTTCAAAGACAAAATACTAAAAAAGGCAAACATACAAGGGGAGTGTCCAAGAAAAGGAACTATAAAATGTGTTAAAGAGATAACAGAATAAAGAGAGAAAGTTCTTGCAGAAGCCAAGGGAACGGAAATCTTAGAAGGAAGTTGTTAAAAATGTCAAATACCACAAAAGGAAAGCTAAGGAAGCTAACATTTTAGATAGGACCTATTCTATGTTAGGCACTTGAAATACATTATCTCACTTAATCCCTACCAACGTAACTAACTGGTATTTCACATTTCCCAGGTTCAAAACAGAACTCCTCTTTCCCATCCCCCAAACCCACTCCTCCTGCCATCTTAGCCATCTCAGTAAGTGGAGAAGTATTTACCCTGTTGCTCTTTCACTTAGCACATTCGATCCGTGAATAACCATGCCTCTGCCTTATGACCCAGTGATTCCACTTCTGGGAATATATCTGAAGAAACCCAAAACACTAACTTGGAAGAATACATACATGTTCATTGTATTCACAACAGCCAAGACTCAGAAGCAACCTAGGTGCCCATCAGCAGATGAGTGGATCAAAAAGCTGTGGCACACAATAGAATACTACTTGTCTTTAGAAAAGAAGGAAATCTTACCTTTTGTCTCAGCTCGGATGGACCTGGAGAGTATTACGCTAAGTGAAATAAGGCAGTCAGAGAAAGATCAGGTAATTTCACTTATATGTGGAATGTAATGAACAAAATAAACTAACAAACAAAATAGAAACACACTCAGAAATGCCGAGAACAGACTCACAGCTGTCAGAGGGGAGGAGGTGGGGGTCTGGGTGAAAAAAGTGAATAGATTAAGCAAAACAAAAAAACCCTCATAGACAGACAACAGTATGGTGATTATCAGAGGGAAAGGAGGGCTGGGGGAGGTAAAAGAGGGTAAAAGGAGGATAAATGGTGATGGAGGGAGATGTCACTCTGGGTGGTGAACACACAATACAATATACAGATGATTTATTACAGAATTGTTCACCTGAAAACTATATAATTTTATTAACCAATGTCACCCCAATAAAGTCAATTTAAAAAGAAAAGGTTTAAATAAGTGAATTAGTTAAATTTCATCCTCAGGAAACCAATCCTATGTTGTTTATAAAATATATAAACAGCAGTTTCCCCAAATGCAGTTGCCAAAGGACGTTAAACATTGCTGCACAAGCATTTACGTTTCTGGGCAATAGGACATTTGCTTTCATTTTCACTTCAAGCAAGAAGTTCTTTTTTTCTGTAAATAAGACTAAATTTTCTTCCTCTAGTGTCAGAGCTTATGCAAGACCTGCATCCCAAAAAGGGAAGAGAGACATCCAGAAGCCCTCAGAGCTCTCAGGTTGGAGATGGAGGTACAGTATCATGTTGGCACTGGTGGTAACAATGAAGGATGAGAACTCATGTTTCATAAGGAACAAGAGCATCTGATCTACCAGAACTATTTCCCCAGGCAGCTGGTCCAGTTATCAATCATTCCTTAGTGAGGGGCAATAAGAAACTGTTCAGTATCCACTAGAAACCTTATAATTTTCTGTCTATTTAGTGCACAGGAAACTTCAGGAATTCTCATTATATAGTGTGAGTGCAGTCATTCTCAACTACTCACTCACCACTGTTTTTAAAACTCTATTATAACCTGGCTGGTGTGACTCAATGGCTGAGCATCAACCTATGATCCAGGAGATTGAGGTTCGGTTCTGGGTCAGGGCACATGCCCAGGTTGCGGGCTTGACCCTCAGTGGGGGACATGCAGGAGGCAGCCGATCAATGACCCTCTCATCATTGATGTTTCTATATCTTTCTCTCCCTCTCCCTTCCTCTCTCTGAAATCAATAATGACATATTTAAAAATAAAAACTAAAAACTCCATTATACAAAACCTCCTATGTTTGACCGTATTTAGACACTTGGGCAGGTAATTCATCTGATATCTGGAATGAGCAAAGAAGATAAGTAATAAGGCTTCCAGGGTTTGGTCTAAAGTGGCCTACTTCTTCCTAAGCATACTGCATCTCATGCTCACACCAACTCTTCAAATTGGGTATTACCTGCATTTTACTGTTGATAAAGGACACACTTAGTAGAGTATGGTACGATTGATCTTGAGTGGAGATCTTTAGAAGAAGGGTGAAAGGGGAGGATGTGAAGTTAAACTGAGAGCACAAATGAATGAGATGTTGAAGCGACTGGTGATGGGGTAAGGATGGGTAAAGAGGGAAGTTAGGAATGACCGAGCCTGCTGGAAAACAAAGAATTAGAAGGTAGGTCTTAATTTGTTTTTTGGTTTGATGGTGATTTGTCCTGTTTTCCTAAATTTCTTTAGTTCTGAGGCCTGATGCTTCCCCCTCCAACTCTAACAAAGCTGAAACATCTTTCTTAACCATTTTCCAGGGATTTAATTTTGAGTAGCTGCAGCTAGTGACAAGAATGTAATGGGTGTTGTGAACCTGGCCAGGCTGTAAAGCTACAAAGACAAGGTCTGATTCTTCTCCTGAGCAGTGTCAGGCTGCTGAGAAGGGCAGGCCCATGTGCAGGTAGTTAGCCTCCAGTATGCCAAGTCCCGAATAAAGCGAACAGAGGGTGCTTGGGAGCACAGAAGAGGGGCATTTTACAGGAACCGAGGAGGGGCTAGGAAGCCTTCCTGGAAGATACTGATCCCTGATGCAAGTCTTGTAAAATGAGGGGACAGTGTGGTGTTGGTAGCATTTCAGATGCAGGCATGGAAGAGGAGCACAATCAGAAATGCATGTCGTTGAGAGGCAGGCTCACAGCGTGAGTGTGGGCATAGCATGGGGCGAGGCCCGAGGAGTGAGCAGGGTCCAGGCCCGCTGAGAAGACCGTGGGCACCACAGAGGAATGTTAAGCCAGAAGGTCATATGGTGAATCTGTTGTTGGTGCTTTTTATTGATTTCAGAGAGAGGAAGGGAGGTATAGAGAGATAGAAACATCAATGATGAGAGAGAATCATTGATTGGCTGCCTCCTGCATGCCCCTGACTGGGGATCGAGCCTGCAATCCTGGCATGTGCCCTGGCCGGGAGTTGAACCTCAGTTTCCTAGACCATAGGTCGATGCTCAACTGTTGAGCCATGATGGTCAGGTGGCTGTTTTTTAAGAGAGATGTCTCTGATGGCAGAGTAGAAAAAATACTGCAGACACAGAAAGGTCACACACATTTTAATATAATTGTAGGTGAATATCTCCAAGTGATTATTTTTCAAGAGCAATGATTGCTCTTTAGAATTAGTTCTTTGTTTCATTTATCATCTGCATACATCCAGATGTCTTACATCAGGAGTATTCAGCAAACAAAGAGAAAAAGAATAGAGGAGCCTCGAGCATAATGTAGGGCAGAGAGTGCTGGAGAGGAATCTTTGCAGGGTCACAGCTCACAGAACAAACAGAAGTGGACTCTTAGAAGAACAATGAGAGCTCTGGGTGCACTCAGACTGTGCAATGGCACGCGTTACAAAGAAGGCAAGTGTTTTCTGTCTGTACCCTTCATTCAGTGAAGGAAAAAAGACTAGGAAAAATAACATCTAATCACATTGCTTTTTTTTTTTACAATTTATGTTGAACCAGATGACCTGAGTCATAGATATCAAACCTTATGCTCTTTCCAGGTTTTATGTCCCAAGTTAGAATTTTTATGTGAACGAACATACCTTGAAAAGTATATCATTCTTATTGCACTTTATTGCTATTGGACAGTAAGAGAGCTGCATCAGATAGATGCCACTTACCGAAGGTGCAGTGGGCACCAGGTCATTTTCTGTTCTTCCCGTCTGCATTGCTGTGTGAACCCGGACCGATTCATAAATGGAAGGTTCTTCCACTTTTCTTGGATAGGGATGTTTCAGAACAATCAGAGTGCCTGATGAAGGGAAAAAACCCACACACATATTCAAATAGTTTCCCCAGAAAGAAGGTCCAGATGCTAACAACCGATAACTGTGGCTGGATTGTAGTGTCTTGTTTGTTCATGTAGTCACTTGTTTATTTTCTTAGCATTTTTCGAGTACGTATCACTATGTGCCAGGCACTCAAGCTGAACACTGGAGATATGAAGTGTGATGAGATGACTCTGGCTTCCTAGTGCTCAGAGAGAACTATCAATAGATAACACTTAACAAATAGTCATTCAAATGAGCAGGGTAAGAGACCAATGTCAGCGATATGAACAAAGCAGGCTGGTGACTCCCGGAGGCCCTGAAGAAGAAATCTTTCCATGGAACACTTCAGAAAAGCTTTCCTAGAAGAGGTGATATCGATGTAGGCCATAAGCAATAACTGAAGTTTTCCAGGTAGACTTACAAAAGCCATGAAAACAAACCCCACAAATGCCCTGGGGTGTAGGAGGATTACTCCACTGCCCTATTTCTTACTAGTTTTAGAGCAAACTCATAACAAATCACTGGATCTCAAAAAAGTGGATTCACAGCTTCTCTCTACTGGCACCCACCACCCAATTAATGAAAAACTAACCAAAGCCTTTGTGTATCTTATGTGAGCATACTGTGAATATTCACTCCTGTCTAAAGGAGGGTGGTCCAGGTGGAAAACAGGTCAGCCCATGGGCCAGGCTTTGAGGGCCTGGGCACATCTCTCAGGGGCTGGGAGCAGTTCCGACTCTAAGCTTTGGACCCGAAGTTCAAAGTCAATCAGAAACTAGAAACTCTGACTACAAAAAAGTAAGTGAAGAGTTTTTTCCCCTTTGCTATGGCTTCTTCCTTTTTACTTTACTAGGGTCTCTTGTACAGCAGGCTTGGGATTGTACTAGACCCTGGGGGAGATGAAAGAATGCAGTAATTCATTCAACAAATATTTACTGAGCTCTACTATATGTCAGGCACTTGTCTAGATACAACAGCAAACAAGGGAGATATAGCATCTGCTCTGTGGCAGGGGAGACAGAAAAAAATTGGGAGGAAAAATGTCAGGTAAGAGAAGTGTTTTGAACAAACTAATAGAGCAAGGCAAGGGAACAGAGAGCAAAAAGCATGGAGATGGGCAAGGGTGATATTTATATGGGTGGGCAGAAGGACTCCTTTGAAAAGGTAATTGGAAAAATTATAGAAAGTATGGACCTTGAATTGGAGTGAGAGTAAGGCCATGGGGGAAAAAAAAATACCTCCTCTGTAGTTATAAAACTCTTATTAATAATGATAAACCTACAAACATAATAAAATCTTTCTACGGTGCTTGAGTGCCCACGATGTACTCTCTGTACAAACACAACCGGGGCTTCTGATACCTGGGCCCCGATAACTCACTGCTGTAGAGTGAAAAGGAGCTTTGAGAGCGGCCCAAAGAGGGTTTCTGATCTCGGCCCCAGCCTAGAATGGGAGACTCTGGTCCCCTCCTCTTTCTGCATCTAGCTCACTTCGGTGGCATTGGGATCACAATGAAAACGGCCTTTTGCAGTTATCAGAAAAGCCCCAGTCCCATCCTGACACACTGTCAGTGCTCTCTTTTGTCAATGTGATCCCTTCATGAGAACAGATCTAGTCATATCAGGACAGGGCCAGTTACAGCGTTACAGTCATAATGAAAGCAGCGACACCTAAATCAAGAGCAGCCGCTGTGCAGGCTCGGGGCTGTGTGAACACAGTTGTAACATGGCAGATGCTTGATGAATTTGGGGCTGGCACCTATGTGACCTACCCCCGAGAAACACCTCCAGCGATGTGCCTGGCATCACCCTAGTGCCAGGAAGAGCCAGCACCGCCACTCAGTACCTGTTGACCTTGGACAGTCCCTCTAGCTTTTGTTTCCTCCTCTGACAGGTGAGGGTAACTACCCCTTCTTCATAAGGCTGTTTTAAGCACCAATAAAGAAGTGTTTGCAAAAGGATTATAAAAATGTTAGATGTTATTATTCTTTGCTATAGAGTATTTTTAAATCCTTAAATGAAAGTCCAGTGTTCTCATCTTTGGGAGCATAAATTCTAAAATGTTACATTAAAAAGAACAAATGTGTAACATTCTGCTAAGAGTAACAATGGAAATTGTCTAGTGGTCACTGACTACTGTGCTAAGATATATCAGAGCCTCCTGAACACCTCTGTCCGACAGTGGAGGACAGGGGGACTGGAGCCCAGGCATCAAAGCAACTCACAAGTGAGAAAGAATGAGAAATCTCCTGCTTTATCTTCAAAGTTGATGCTAAATTTTTTATCCTGTTCCTTACAAAAATAGTTTTTTAAATAATGCTCTAGAAAGATGTGCCTACTCAGTGTTATTTTTGCATATAACCAGGTGTACATACCCCCAGGCATACTCTTATTGGCTCTATTTTCGTATTGCTGCTGTAACAAATCACAAGTGTAGTGATTTAAAATAACTCAGATTTATGATCTTCTAGTTCTGAAGGTCAGAAACCTGACAGTGGTCCCATTAATCTAAAATCAAGGTATTGACAGGGCTGCTTTCCTCCTGGAGGCTCTGGAGGCAAATCCGTTCCTTTGCCTTTTCTCGCTCCTACAGGCTGCCTGCATTCCTCGGCTGGTGGCCCCATTCCTCCGTCTTCTAAGCCAGGAACCGCAGGCCGGGTCTTCTCACGCTGCTCTCCCTCTTCTGCCTTTGTCTTTCACTTATAAGGACCTTGTGATTACACTGGACCCACCGGATGGTCCAGGATTATCTCCCCCATCTCGCTGCCAGCTGATTGGCAGCCTTAATTAATCTGCAAGTTGAATTCCCTCTCGCCATAGAACACAACCTATTCATAGGTCCAGACAGTGATGTGGGCATCTTTGAGTGGGCCGTTATCCTGCCCACCACAGTCTCGGTCCCAGGGAGAGAACAGCCATAGGGGCCAGTTTTGCTGCCATGTAAGGATCTCTGGGCTGGTGTTGCTCCCTGAGCCTGCAGTGCTGTAACCACTGATATCATAAAGCCATTGCCTTTACAACAGGCACGTTTCCAAACCCTATGAGCCCCTCAGAGCAGATACGATTCCAGATTTATCTTTGTATTCCTACCTCTTGATAGTTTCTCACATAATGAAGTGGTGAGTGAGTGAATGAATGTTTCAGTAATTCAGGTTTAAGGCAGGAAAGAGCTTGGATGGACTAGCCTCTAAGGTCCACAACCATCCTGGCCTGGGGCAAAGACAAGGCAACAGCTTCAAGTGGGGCTCTCCAAATCTCCACTGGGGAGATCAAAATTCTATTTTGAAAGACTTTTCTTAAGTTTAACCAATAAAAGCTAAACTGAAGGAAATGATATTGAGGCAACCAGGAAAGCAGAATTGACTATAAATTGATTTTAACTAGTAAAACCATGAATGAGGCCAGATTGAATGGTGGAATGAAGAAAATGATAAACTACTTATAAAATGGTAACCTCCTGATAAAAATCTGGCCCAAAAGGCAGGTCTCCTTAGTTGGCCATTCTGCCCAAGGAAGGGCCAATATACAGACTTGTTGGCATGGCTGCTAGGCTTACAATGATTTCCTTATGTGTAGACACAGTTCCATCCCAATACAGAAGTAGAGCCCCATAGACTCGGCAGAGGTAGCTTTTTGAAGTGATCAGAGCAGGACCAAGGCAGGCATTTCAATTTGCTGAAAGCGTCAGAGTTGCCATGATCACTGGGCTGATTGCTTATTGCTGTTCAGCTTGTCCTTAAATTCTAGGAGAGAATACTAATACCCTTCCAAAAAATTCCATTTCTCTCCCTGTACCTCTCTTAAAAAAAAAAAAAAAATCAACTTGTTAGGGTTGGTTTCTGTGATTTTCAATAAAAATAAACTTATATAGTTACGCCACTACAGACTCATAATAATTTCCACCCAAGGTTCAAGATAGTGCCTTGGCTCCATAGGAGAGAAACTCTGAATTAATAATGTTCAAAACAAATTAACTCCAGGACTTGGTTGGAAGAGTCAGATAAAATGCAACTGGAGGCAGGGCTGGTAGAAGGAGAAGAGAGAGGAAGATCAGCAACCACAGGTTTTGGAAACCTGGCAGCAAGTTTCACTTCAATTTCTGAGCTACATGAAGGAGACTGTTGTTTCCTGCCTTTGACTGAACTGGTTTCAGAAATGCTTGGTGGAGGTACATTTTTGAGGTGATGAGAGGAGGACCCAGGCAGGCATTTCGATTTGCTTTGACTGAACTGTAACTTACAGGACACCTACTCTGTGTGTAATACCGGGAGACTGCGTTGAAGAGCTCATCTTGTATTCCAGCAGGAAGAGTAAGGACAGTTTCAAGCCCCAGGCATTGGCTTAATATCTGAAATAGAGTGTAGTGCAGGAGCACACATCTCTCCTGAAAGGGAAACTTCTGTTTTTAAGTTTCTTTTATGCACTAAGTCTAGTGCTTTACCATCAGGCTCCCCAGCTGGACTGTAAGATATTTGAGGGTGACGTTGATATCTGATTCATCACTAAATTGTCATTGGCTAACAAGTGCCCAGTTCATAGTCAGCACTCAACCTCTATTTGATGAATTATATTAAAATAAGATCACATCCATCCATGTTTCATTTTTGACCTCAGGCTTAGAAAACAAGCTCTGCAACTGGTTTATACCTGATGGGTTGCTCTGTCTCTTCCTGCCAATGGAAGTGGCTTTCTAGGAGGAATTTATAGGAATATTAAAGATTTGTCTTTCTTCTTTGCAACTTGTTCTGCAAATGAACTATAACCCATCACAAAATGGTGTAGTTCAACTGTGTTCATTTACATATGAAGGGACTTAAAATTGGAAGACTACATCATAAACATTTGATAAATACAAATTCAGCTGTCTCTAAACTAACTCTTCATGATATACCAAAGAATGTACAGCTCTTGTGTATAATATTGTGGAATGAATTACCACAAAAGGACTTCATTAAATAACAATAATAATGATTGCGTATTTATGCCATGCTATGAATCATTCTAAATGACTTCTGTGCCTAATCTCATTCAATCTTCAGAGCAAGTCATGACCTTTTAAGATATAAACTATTACACCATCAGCTCAACTTTATAACATGGTGAAACTGAAGCTCAGAGAGGTTACATAACTTGCATGAGGACACACAGCTGGTGAATGGCAGAGACTGGAGTTGAACTGGGAATTCATGTGTTTACTCATTACACCATGTACTGTTCTCAGCCCTGGTTTGGTCACCATCGTGGAAACTCTCTATGGCATGTGAAATGTTGTACTCTTGCCTATTGTGGGGAAGAGAGCATATGTATAAATCAAAATTCAAAGAACTGGGTTCTTTGGGAGGCAGCTTCAGGAAAAAAGATGTTGAGTTTTTGCCTCAACATTTCTCACCAGGGCTGTTTCTTCATTTCCAAAGAAGAAATTAAATGGTCTCTGAAATCCCTTCCCATTCTCACATCTGTAAATCTAGTTCAAATAGGCGGCCAAGAAATATAAGAATGCTTTGTAACTAAATGTGTGTCCTGTTTGCCACAGACGTACAATAGTCAATTGAAGTACTTTTTTCCAGGTGTCATTTTCTCTTTGTTTCCAATTTTTCTTTCCCTCCATCAAACTTTAAATTTTATTTTCCCTTCTTGTATTTACATAAGCTGTTTTATATCCTTTCTGGAGAGACATGAATGAGAGAGGCCAAAGCATTTGGGGGATGTTTTCTAGTCAGTTTTTTCTGTTTCAAGATTTCTTCTAGTATAATTTCTCAAATGGCAATACATACAAAGACAGATGTTCAAATTGATTTACATTCTTTAGAACAATGGCTTTATATTACAAACCAAAAATATTATTATAAACTTCAGAGACAGAGGGATAGGACTGAAATACATATTGTAGGCCAGCCATGTCCTATAAACATCTTATTATACACTGTAGCAGAGGTTCTTCCCATCCAAATACATTTAAGGCTATTCTGCTCTGCGGCAATACTCTATTACAGTGTCCCCATGACAACAGTTTCAGGAGAGAGAAAGGTGAATGGAAAGCGCCTACACTTTAGAACTAGGTTAGTCTGGATTCCAACCTCAGCTCTGATGCTTACTAGCTGTGCAACCTCAGGCAAGTAACTTAAACCTCTGAGTTTTTATGTCCTTATTTGAAAATGGGACCACTTTATACATTATTGTGGGTGGTTCAGACGATTAAAGAATTTTATATTTGTCACAACATCTAATATAATGCCTAGAACTTAGTAAACACTCCACAAATGTTGGTTTCATTCTCTTTTTTGCTTGTTTTTCCCTTTTTCAAACATACCTCATTACAAACTAAGAAAATATATATTTTTGGCAAAAATAAAGAAGCGATTCCTGCTCGTGTTTGGCAAAATTCCAAGTTGTCACCAATTATTTTCAGAAATGTCACACCATTTTCAAATTAAAAATAGTCTTAACTTAATTATTTTAACATGCTACCTGAGTAAAATGGCTGGTGTCACAAAATAAAATAATAACAACTGTGGCAGTTATCAAGACGTTGGGAATCCCCACATCAAAACAAAAAGAGAAGTGGAAATTTGACATTTAAGAAAGAACTAGATAGGATCTTCAAAACTGAGAACCAATTACTATAAAAGGTAAGCACAAATAAAGCACTTGACTAATATTATAATTTTTCATGCTATTAGGTGATTAAAATCACAACATAGTAATTCCTATAATAAATCATATATGACAATTTTGTATACTTAAGTATTGCAATAGAAACAAAAAGGAATGGGAAAGGTAATTTTTGTTCTAATAATATTTAGAATTTAACATAAAGAGAATGTCTATATTTTCAAGACTATATAAGAAACTTAGCCAATTATAAGAGGATAGAGTAAAAATTTATAATGGACCAAACATATGAAAAAGTCTCAAATTTCCAAACCTATTTGAGTTGAATTTAGAAGCCATGAACAAATATGAAGGGACATTTTATATAACATCTTAATATTACAAATGAAAGGCAAATCCTGAACTTAATCATTACTGAGCATACATACAACACATAACATCATTTCCAATCATGCTTTATATAAGCTTTGGAAATAAACGTTAATTGTGAGGAGTCTGCTGGTTGTGGTGTTGCCATGCAAGCTGCAGTGCAGGCGTTGGTAACGGGACACCCAACAGGAAATGTTGTGGATAATTATCAGCATTATTCTTTTATGTGTTGGGACATACCAGGGAACAAAACTGACAAAAATCCCTCTTCTCAAAGAGTTTACATACTAATGCAAAGATTTTTTTAAAGTGACTTATGCAATATGTTAGAAGATAGAAGAGCCGCTGAGGGAAGTAAAGCAAGAGGGACATTGTATACCTCTATGATGTACATAGGAAATGATTGGGTTTTGAGAATTGGAAATAGCTTAAGAGTGTTTATGGGTATTAATAAGGAGAAATTAGAGTGAACGGAAAAGTTACTGGAGATTAGAGAGTCATTGATGGTCTGCCTAGCCCGAAATCCGGGCATGTGCCCCTACCAGGAATCGAACCCCGATCTCCTGGATCCCAGGTTGATGCTCAACCACTGAGCCACACCCGGCCGGGCGAGAAGGTCTCTCTTAAATAAACTCACTCGCCAGGCAGGGTGAGTCTGGCCTGAATGAGGCCTGGGCTGAGAGGAGTGGCCTGAAATACCCATCTGGTCCTTCCCATTCTGAGGATCTGGAGGTGAGAACCCTGGCAGGGTTACATCCATGGTGCAAGCAAATGTTCCCCTGGTCATGTTTTATCTAACAAAAATTTTAAGAATTTGCACTTCATCTAATGGTGCACAAGGAATCGTCAGTCTGGAGGTCTCCTGATGTCTTGATCACAGGGAGCCAACATCAGAAGTAAAAAAAAAATTTTAACACTGTACAAACCCCTTCAGTGCTCACAGCCCATAGGTAAGAAGGCTGGGCAATGGTTCGAGGTTGCAATTTTCTCTGGCATGGGTACACTATGAGAGGCCCACAGAGAAGGGCCTGCCATAAATCCATTACCATGCTCCAGAAGCCAATTTTTTTAATTGATTTTTAGAGAGAGGAAGGGAGAGAGAGAGAGGGATCAATGTGACAGAGAAGCATCAATCCATGGCCTCCTGTAAGACACCTGACCGGGGATCAAACCTGCAGTCTGGGTATGTGCCCTGACTGGGAATTGAACTTGCCACCTTTTGGTGTACAGGGCGATGCTCCAACCAATGGAGCCACACCAGCCAGGGCCAGAAGCCAATTCTTAAATGAACAAGAAGACACCTATTTTTAGAAGGTGGCATCCAGTTTCCATTCACAGTGCTCACTCTAGCTTCTGAGGACCTTCTAGGCTTGAGTCATCATGACTTCAGCACATTATCTAGTTTCCTGAAGCTTATTACTCTCAAAGGGGCAAAAATGGAACACTTATTTGTCATGGGTTTTGCCCCTTGTTCCCAGCCTCAGTGGCTTTGCCTTCATCTGGCTGAGACAGATAAGAGGGATATTTCATAGAGTTAGTAGAATCTAACTCAAGGGCAAGAAGCCAGTCAGTCAAGTGCATGTCCATCAGCACCCAGGCTCTGTAGCAGGGGTTCAAATAGCAACAAATTCCCCATTGGATAATGAATAGAACAGAGGAGATGCAGTGGAGAGCATTAAAACTTAGTTTCCTGAATTTTATTGCAGTAAATAAAATAATTATAATAATATAAAATAATGATAATAATATAGCAAGTTCTAGCTTTGGAGAAAACTACTGTAGGAGTCAGGATTACAAATCCTTACAACCCCTAATGCATAAATCATAAACCTTCTTTAGCTAGATTAGTGTGCTTATGGGGAAGTTTAGCATTGTCCCGAATTCAATGTCAGGGAACCTTTACTTTGGAGCAGTCTTAGGTGATCCTCTTGCCTAGTGACTGGATCAGTGCCAGAAAGGTTCAGCTGAAAAGCTCTGCATTCACTTTCATCTTAAATTGTTTTGAAATTGTTGGTAGAATGGGTACCTTTTCCTAACTTTAAGAAAGTGCAGGAAAGAGTACAGAGCATGATCAAAGGAGCTGAAAAATAGAGTCTAGGAGGAGAATTTAAAAGAAGGGACCTGACTTTGCTTGAAGAAAGACGAGAAGGTTGGAAGATAACAATTATAATGGCTTTGAAAGCTACAAAGAGTTCCCATTCATAGCCATCCATCTGTTCATTCATTCATGCGAAGTGCCATGTACTGTACCAGGGCCAGGGGCACAAGGAGGACAAAAATAGAAGCAGACAAAGCAAAGTCTTTGGCTTCAGAAATCTCTCCATTGCCAGTGAGCAAGAATTGAGCAAAACTGAGTGTAGGGTTGGATACAAGTAGGAAAAAAGGAAGAAGTGAAGGGATTTGAGAAACTGCAATGCTTGCCGAAGCCAAAGTAGTAATGGAAATAAGCACATCTCCACCTGCCATTTGTTCATGAGAACTACTTCTGGCTAAATGGTAAAGTAATTTTTGGGTCTGGTGGGGAGAATTTCCACCAGAAAAAAAAAAAAATATATGGCTTCAATTTTGTAGTTTGGAATATTCTATTATAAGCCTGTGTGGTCAGTATAAAGTAGGCAAATATTTTGTGGTTTCCATTGTGCTTTTCATCTATACCCCACACTGTATGATTCATATTAGGGTCTATCCAGACCACAGAAATAGCAGAAAAGGAAAAGCCAATGGTGGCATCTCTTCCCACCACACTGAAGTTAACAAAAAGTCCCCTGGCCATGTTTACCAAGAAAACAGTATGTACAAATTCACGGCAACAAGTTGTGTTAAGTCTTGAGTTCCTCGGTGCCACAGGTTCTTGGAATTGTCCAAGTTTTGATCAACTGAGAATTATCATTTAAGACATATAAAATTGTGACTCAATATCACAAATATAGGGATGATCTTTTACTTTATTTAAATGGGACAAAAAACTTTGATGATTCAAATACCAAGATAGTGTGTTTGCTTGATTTTCAACTTGAATATTTTGGTTTGACTCTAACAACTCAAATAGGTAAATTTAAATTTTTTTAGCCATATGTAAGTTCAATTAAAAAACTTATAAGGAACTAAGACATGACAAATAGAAATTTATGATGAAATGAAGGAATTCCTCAGGACAGCAATTGCTAGTCAATATTTTCAATATTTAGTGATCTTTCTGGAAATTTAAATAGAAATTTTATTCTTAAGAATGCTCAAAATGATCTGTTATGGGCCCCCCCAATATGTAAATTACCCATATCTATAAATTAATAGGAATCCAAAAGTTGTTTTTATCTTTGTTCTTTCTTTGTTTATTGTATATATTATTAGAAAGTGAATAGGTCATTTTAAAGAGATTGTTTGTGTGCTTTTAATCAATCCTTAAAATAACATTCTAACAAAAATTGTTTACTTTGCACAAAGCACATTGTTTTCTCCTAAAGATAACACTGAAATACATATAAATTTATGTATATAATTTATTAATATAACATATGGCACAGTAATTGGGAAAAAGTTTCTAAATATATTCAATTGCATGTCATATGCACATAATTCAATAGAAGTGACAAGTATTTAATTGAAATCCACCTGTTCCTCCTCCGCCCTGAAACAGTGGCTCATAGGTCAAGTGCCTAAGTGCTCAGAGCTTACCTGTCTCGCTTCCAATCAAAGGCTGATTTGCAAAATGCTTGACAAAATCCTTCAAAGATGAGAATTCATTAAAGCCAAATTTAAATGAAAATCCGGTATATTCAACATGAAAGTGTTTGACAGAGTCTTTGGCTCTGAAAGAGAAAAAGAAATGTTTAACGTTATTTTAACAAATGAATATCATTTCTAAAGGGAAATAGTAACCTTAAGTATTGATTATCACCATTAAATCCCCTTAAAAACAAAGAATTAAGACACAATCATTGAAACCATTGGTATTTTTAAAGCACAGTTTCTTTTGGCAGAGTGTACTCTTGTCAATTTTTCACTCCCTGTGCATTCTATGACTTGAGGAAAGAGTCCCTGAACTTTAACCTCCTTAAGGAGTGGGAGTTTAAGAAAGTCCAGGGCAAGAGGTGATGGAAATGGCAGGTCACATCTTACCCACATTCTCCTCTGTCCTCAGCCCTCCTCCCTTACTTGTTTGGGAGTCGGTCTGAATTCAGCTTCTGCTATTTAATTATTTATGTGAGCCCAGCCCTTTTCCTCCCATTCCTGTTCCACTGCCTACTGACTAAAATATCAAATTTCCTCCATTGTCATTTTCCACCTCATTTTTGGAATGAGACAATGCATTAAATAAATTACATATATATGTTATTCGAACCCCACATTTCCTCTCCTCTCTGTACAATGTATGCTGTAACTTTCACATGACTCAGAAATCAGAATTACCAAGAGGCCTCTTTACAGCCCCGATTTCTGGGTCCTACCTCCTGAATTCCTGATGCAGTAGGTCCAGGGTGGGGCCTGAGAATTTGCATTCCTACCACATTCTCAGGTGATGTTACTGGTCTGGAGACACCACACCTTGAGAACAGCTGCTCTAGTCCAGCCAGATCTGCAATTCTCCTAGGAGTTTCCAGTTGTGCCTTAGCTCAGACAGTTCCCTTCACCTGCAACTTCTTTCCCTTTGTTTCTGATCAAGTGTCCATTCAAATACCACTGACTCTTCCCATTATTGCAAGACTCGTCCAGCTTGAGTTACTTGCTTTATCTCTTCTCAACAATGCAAGCTCTTATTTTGCTTTCTTTTCTGTCATTTACTGCACTCTACTTTGTAGTGAGGTATTTGAAAATGTCTTACTGTTCATGTGAAGCTACATTTCCTAAGGGCAAGTTCTTTGAATATTCTCTAACACGTGTCAAAGTGGTTGGCACCGAGTGGATGATCTTAAATATTTATTTAATATACTGAGATAGACCTATATAAGATAGGTCTATGGTTCCTATCACCTCTGCTGGTGTTTTTGTTTTTTGTTTTAAAGCATTTCCAAGTGCTAGTAATGGAAATTAATTATTTATATTTAAAATTTTATATAGATGTAATATATATGGCATCTATTTGTAAAGAGCTTATGATCCATTTGTTCAGATGAGACATATATACATCTACATTCTCTGATCCCATCATTCCACAGGTTTGTTTGAAATTTTTGGAAGGTCCATGCAATAAAGGATCTGCAGCATAACCACTTGTTGAATTTTTAACATTTGCTATTGATCAGAAAAAGTACAATTCCTGCTTCCAGCTAAACAGAATTCCATTTTTGATTAATAAATTTCCCAGAAAATATTATTTAGAAAAATTGTAAAGAAAATACAGCAGAATAACGTGAAAAATGTTAATTAATGCGTGTGTGTTTTCTGTGATCATCTTATTTACCCCACCACATTCCCACTTATTTTTCCCACTCCCCTTAAAGTAGCCTGTAGACTTCCAATGATGCTGGGAATGGAAGGTGGGCAAGCAGCATTCCAAAACGACCCCAAGGTTCTCAGCCCCTGGAGTACATACCCTTTTCCCCAATTACTCAATACAACACTAATGTAAATGCTGCTATAAAGGCATTTTGCAGATAATTAAGGCCCCAAATCAGCTGACCTTGAAATAA
Organism: Miniopterus natalensis; assembly: GCF_054644295.1. NCBI lineage: Eukaryota > Metazoa > Chordata > Mammalia > Chiroptera > Miniopteridae > Miniopterus > Miniopterus natalensis. The sequence continues at coordinate 144,188,907 of NC_142081.1, forward strand.
GGAGATCATCTGGGCAGAGAGTTTGGGTAAAAACAGAAGAGGAGGCCAGAGAGGCATGCTCTAGCTGGCTTAGAAAAAGCAAACACCCTCGTGAACTGCCTCTGGGGGCCACTTGGCAAGGAACTGTGGGTGGCCTCTAGGAGCTGAGAATGGTCCCTGGCTAATAAATATATGGCAAATGGGACCTCAGTCCTACAGTAGCAAGGAAATGAATGGAGAAGAAAGGAGGGAATGAAGGAAGAAGACATTGAGCCCTAGGTAAGCTGCAGCCTTTGCCAGCACCTTTATTTCACCCTGGTAGGAGCCCGAACAGAGACTCCAGCTGTATCATGCTTGGACTTCTGACATACAGAAACTGTGAGATAATCAATTTATGTTGTATTAAGCCACTAAGTTTTGGGGTAATTTGTTATGCAGCATAGAAAATATGGAGGGCTCCAAATCCAAAGAGAAAAATAAGAAAACCCGTTAATTCTTGGCTTTTAAGAGCTCATAGAAGCCTGCCATCAATTATTTAGGGAAATATATTTATAGCCAGTTTCTTTTTCCCTATCAGAGGGAGAGGAGATTTAAAAAAAAAAAAAAAAGTTATTGAGCTGGATGGAAAAGAAGATTCAGAGAGAAAGGAGTGTAGCTGTTGCTACTGAGTTAGTGACAAGGAACCTGGACCATGTGGAGCAGAAAAGAAAAGAGAAAACCTTATTACGAGGGATCAGTGATCAGCATGAGGGGCTGCAACATGAAGGGAATCTGTTACCTTTCTTCAAGGGTATACGGAGACACCATTAGAACAGTAATAAAATAGCAACAGCTTGAGGTTAATGGGTAGGTGGTGGCCAAAGGCAATTTCATGGAGTCCTCAAATGCCCAGTCTAAGCTAGGGGCAACTGCCCATAAACCCACAAGGACTTGCTACATGCCAAGAGAAGGCAAGGTGACAGGTGCTGACTGAGAACCAGTGACTCCCCCTGCTTATCTTTTGGCAGGGTCAACTTCTCTGATAAGGAGGCCATCCAGGAGGAAGGGGTGAGGAGAGAGACCCTGGGAGGACTGGGCAATCACTGTTTTTGGTATACCTGGTAGGGACTAGATTAATTTTGTTAATATCCAGGGGAAATGGAACCTTGAGAAAGAAGATCAGTCCATTCACAGAAGAAAATTTAAAGTTGCTTATGTTTGTGATTATGAAAGTTGCACAACCACAAAGCACTCTGACTTTCTAGAGGACATAAGGAATATTAAAAGGGCACTGGGCCAGCATTCAGGGATTTGGATTCCGGTGCTATTTGTATCACTGGTTTATAGGGTACAAGACAGTTTAGCACTTCGGGTTTTGGTTTCTTCATCAGTCAAGCAAGAGGTTTGGATTAAACAATTCATAAAGTTTCCTTCAGCTCTAACATTTTTAAACTGCCAATGGAAGAAACAAGAATGTTTTTTAACAGTCTCACAGCTCAGAGCTTGGAATCCTTGGATCTGCTGGTCTACCAGGAATCAAGAGAATTCTGTTATCTGGCTATTTGAGTGTGATGATAAGTCAATGGCTATGCAAGGAAGAGATGGGACCATGTTGAATTCATGGAGTTATTAAGCATCCTACCTCACGGAGAGAGAGTACAGCCCGGTCCTTTCATTGCTGTCCCTCAGAAGGTAGCTACCATCACATCCGTTTGAGAGGAGAAGAGCTTCTGCTGCGTGGCGACTGAGGTTGCTGTGATACCACCTAGGAAGGAGAGAACCATGCTTTCACTCAGGGCAAACCACAGGGTGACTCTTCTTTCACTGGCTTTGCCTCTCAAAGATCACCTCAGCAATATTCCCCACATGGATAGCCAAGAGACCAAGCTCTCAGCTAAAACACCAGGACAAGGAAATCCCTGGGCGTAACTAAATGGGAAGGAGGGGGCAGAGAAAGTTGGTTACTAGCCAAGTGTTATGGGTTGAATTGTGTTCTGAAAATTCATATGTTGAAGACCTAACCCCCAAAATCTCAGAATTTGAGCTTATTTGGAGATAGGATCTTTAGCAAGTTACAAGGTCATTAGCATGGGCCCTAATGAGTATGACTGGTGTTCTCTTGTAAAAACGGGACATTTGGAGACAGACTTGCAAATAGGGAGGGTGCGATACGAATATGAAGATGGCCATCTACAAGTCAAGGAGGAAGGCCTGGGACAGATCCCTTTCTCACAACTCTCAGAAGGAACCAACCCCATTGACACCTTGATTTCGGGCTTCTACCTTCCGGAACTGTAAGACAAAAAAATTTCTTCTGTTTAAGCCACCCATTTTGTGATACTTTGGCATGGTAGCCCTAGCAGACACACAAAATTACTTTGTAAACAGGAAATTTTTTAAAAGCCCAAGTCAAAGCTAACTGTAAGAATAGGCTTTGGCTAATTTTCTTTCTTTCGTTTGTTTTCTCTCTCACAGTCTTTCTTGCAAGTGTGGTAGTGCCTTTTGCAGTGCAGAAAACCACTGAGCTATTATACCAGAGTAAAATGAAGTTGAGTACAAGGAATTCAGATGTTTTATACAAGATGCAAGCCCCATCAAACACTGTTTCAAACTGACAAATATCTGAAGAGCTGGGAAAGTCCCAAGGAGATTCAAATTGATCTAAGGGTTAAATAAAAAAATAAAAAAATAAAGGTTGTTTTAGAAAAGTTAACATATATCCATGGTTGAAGAAAAAATTCCAAATACTTTTCACAAGAAGACAGTAAAAATAAAGCTCTTTTCCTCACCCTTAATCCTCAGTTCCCCTATTCCTTTCCCTAGAGGACACCAGTGCTAACCACTGTCCTGTGTTTTCTCCTAAGAGATTATCCTCTGCATCTAGAGCAGCAATCTTCAACCAGCATGCACGAGAATTTTTAAAACATGCAGTGCACTGACATCTTTTCCCTTAGATTGTCAAATAAAAAAATGACAGCAGCCAACACAACAATAGCCATCTGGTGTGAATGCCCAGTCTTAAACCATAAATATATAGGTCATATAATAGAGTTATATTTTATTGGTCACATTGCATAATAAGGTTGCATCTAATTGGTTAACTCTTAGTAGCAGAAATCCTTATATACAAGTATCGGCACCTGATCTTTTAAAAAGTCACTTGGAACAAAAAAAGCAGGCAATTACTGATTTTTTGTTTGTTTGTTTTTTGCATATCAATCAAAATTATACCTATTTTTTGGGTCTGATCTGCAAAAAATATATTTTTTGATGTGCCACAGAATTTCAGTTATTAGTTCATGTATGCCATGAGATGAAAAAAGTTGAAAATTGTTGATCTAGAGGCATTCAAATATGCCCCCCCTCCTAATCCTATGGAAACAGAGCATTCTAGGTGGACTCTTCTGTACCTTCCTCTTATTCCCTTACTGACTTGGTGGAGGCAGCCCAGGGTTGTGCACAGCACTGTGGCTTCTGGAGTTGGTTTGCCTGAGTCCCTACCCAGGAGATAATGCTTACTAGCTGTACAAGTTACATAACAAATCTGAGCCTCAGTTTTCTCACCTCTAAAATAGGACTAATAATAGTCATATCTCATGGGTCATTTGTGAGTACTGTTGACATTAACACACATGAAATGGTCAAAACAGCCCTGGCAGAGAGCAGAACTTAGTACACATCAGTTGTTAGCATGAAGCCATTGAGACCCACAAAGGCATAACTTGTGATGTATCTGTGGTGTGATTTTCTTGTTGCTCAAATATAATCTTTTATTACTTTCAATTTATTTCAGATAACAGAAAACTAGGTACCAGGGACAGTTGCTACTGCAAGGGACTCGCAGTCCAGGACAGTGGAGAGGAAGTGGAAAGGCAATGACGCAAATAATGTCAACAATGTCAGTAAATGAAGTACTGTCAAGGAGATGTGTATAGTGTACAAGAATTTCAAGGAAGAGACCGACTCTGGGTGTGAGCGATCTTGCTGTCTTGAGCTACACTGGCATCCACTGTGACATCCCCATGGCCTGAAATGTTAGCCTGGTAAAAAAAAACTAAAAGTAAGACTGTGGAAGGAAGTTTCTACATAGTTATCCAAGCTATTTTCTAAATATGCATTTCCTAATGTGTGTTTCTTTAGCATATTTCCTCTTTGGGGCAGAGATGCCTCTATCCTGTAGTAGAAATGTATTTGCTAGCTGAAAGCAATTACAAGGAAAACATTTTATAAGAAAACCCATCGAGTTATTTACCCACAAAACAGCCTCATTCATTGAACTGATTCACAGACAAGTTGAAATCTTCTCACTACAAAATACTTTCAAAGGACAATTGGAACCTAAAACTAATATAATGTTATATTTCAATTAAAAAAAAGACAGCGGGAAATGAATTAAAAGTGAAGCTATAAAAATACTTTTTAGGTTTGGCTACAGCCCAAACTCAAATCTCCATAAGGTTACAAATTCTTAAATACCTTTAGCCAATAATTAATTTTTGGATGAATATTTCAGGATAAGATTTAGCTTGAGCCAGTATATCACATATTTGAAGCAACAAAATTTGATCAACAAAATTCTAAAATGTAAAGGATTTGGATGTTCTTTTGGATGTTTTTCAATGAGATCTGAAGTCTGTGTTCAAAGCATTTACACAATTCTTCTGATGATTACAACTTGAGGACAGTTTTTGCTAAGAAATTTTTATGGTAATCTTTTAAACAATAATTATATATCATAAATACTTGACTATAAAGCAAGAAGAATCATACTATACTCTAATTCAGAACAACTTGGTGAACATGAATTTCTGGGTGGCAGCTTGCTGAGTCCATCTTGACGTTTCTTGGATTTTATGGAGTCCTGGACCTGGGCAAACTTAAGACAGAGCCTGACAGATAGACACCTACTTCCACTTCATGACATCTATGGGGCAATGAGGATCCTGTTTCCCAAAATAGCTCTTCCATGAATACCTAAGTTTCCTCTTTTAATTGAGTTAAGCATTTCTTTCCCAGAAACTTAGGATGAGCATATCTTCCAAGGAAGTAACTACAGGTCCAAATAGCATCACATATCTTTTGTAGGAATATGTCTACTTGTGTCCATGAAGAACTAAAGGTTGAAAATATAGTAAAGTGAAGTTGGTGGTTTCTTCATAATCAACCTTCTCTACCTTCTCTCCATCAGCTTTATAAATATTTATTAAGCTTCAAATCTGTACAAAGCACTGTGTAAGGCAGAGTATTGGGCAGGTCAAAAGGACAAAAATGGAAAAGCCTTAGGCTGGGTTTCAAGAAACCATTAATCAAGACAGGAGGGCCAGACAAATACTTGTTGGGTGTATATTAGAGAGTGAAGCACCCAACAAAGGTTTCAGGAAGAAAAATCAAGACCATTCTCTAAATGAGCCAATGTCAAATAGGCTTGAAGGACACTTAAGTTATTTTCTAAAGTGTGTATAATTTGCCCGGCCGGCTTGGCTCAGCCTTTGAGCATCGACCTATGATCCTAGAGATGGTGGTTCATTTCTGGTCAGGACACATGCCAGGGTTGTGGACTCAATCCTCAGCAGGGCCGTGCATGAGGCAGCTGATTAATGACTCATCATTGATGTTTCCATCTCTCCCTCTCCTTCTCCCTCTCCCTTCCTATCTCTGAAATCAATAAAGACATATTAAAAATAAATAAAATAAAGCGTGTATAATTTTTTTCTGATTATAAGGTCTATATACTAAAAATTAAAATGTAAACATGCAGAAGAGAAAGTGAAAGTCTTTCACACAGGAGGAATGATGTGTTTTAAATAGTCTCCGTACTGATCAGAGAAATGCAAATTAAAACAACAATATATCATATGCTTTATCCATTAGATTGACTAAAACAGAAGTTAGACAATATTAACTACTAGAGAATTTGGGGACGACGGATATTATTGTATGGCTGGGAGGGGTATAAGTTGAGGGAACTCAGCACATCTAGTGTAAGTGAGCACGCACAGTGATTCCACTGCTCAGGTGTGCCTAGTGGAACCCTCACACAGAAGCAGAAGGAAAGATGAACACAGACATGTTTGTGAGAGTGCAAATTTGGAGCTGTTGTAAATATCCAGTAACAGTGAGGTGACAAAGTTGAGTGGTCATAGGATGAGGTTATGTAAAAAGTTAACCGAAAGTGTTTGAAAAGGCACGAGAGCATTTTTGGTTGTCAAATGATGAGGGCAGGGGATTGGGTGCCACTAGCACTTGGTGATAGAGGGTGCCAGGAATGCTTAACATCTTACAAAGAATGGTGCAGCTCTGAACAATCAAGAATTGTCCAGCTCAGAATGCCAATTGCACCCCCACTGAGAAATACTGAGGGTGTTGTATACACACACAAATCCAAAGTTGATAGATCCTAAAACATACTGTTAAGTTAGAGGAATTAGTAGCAGGTACAGAATGATATCACTTAGCTGTATAAAATCACCCCTTCTCTCCCAAAACTATACAACACATATATGTGTACATATAAAGATATGCAAACACATAAAATAAAAGTACATACCCAACTCATAAGTATGGCTTCCTTAATGGAAGGAACCGGGATTGAGGGTGCTATTAAAGTAGACTTTAGCTTGATCAAAGTTTCCTAATTTAGCTTGTTCTAATAAAATAATAAAATAATAAAATGGCCCTGGCCAGGTAGTTCAGTTGGTTGGAGTGCTGTCCCCACGTGTCTAGGTTGTGGGTTCGATCTCCGGTCAGGGCACATATAAGAATCAACCAATGAATGCATAAAATAAGTGCAACAATAAATCAGTGTGGATTCCATCCCCTCTCCCTTCCTCTCTCTCTCAAACCAATAAATTAAAAAATTAAAATAATTAATATATTTATTGGGTAGCTAAAATTTGAAAATAAAAGAGTTAATTTCTTTCTTAATTCAGGCTCCAGAGATAACCTTGTTAATATGTTTTGTTTTTTAATTTATTGTACTACTGTTTATGAAATGTTGGAATCGACCCAGCACTTGGGTGGAGGGTAGGGTGGGAGTGGAAGGGAATAGCGAGAGTGAACGCCTAGAAGCAAGAGAAGGCCAGGAGTGCACGGTGGCCTGAGTGAGGCGGGGAGAGTGCCGCGTGGAAGGACAGTCGCCAGGAGTGGGCGATGAAGCCGAGAGGAGACTGATGCGGCCTTGTACTGGGCTCTAGATACCTACAGGTCCTTGACTGCTGTTATACAGGCTTTATTTATGGGGCTTTTTATAACTTACTATGCACATCCAGCAGCTCATTACATAGAGTCCTAATTGCGCGCACTTACATTGGAGCTGTGTTTAAAAGTTTTAGCATTTCGTTATTCTGACTTCTGGATTTTTTAAAAATTTATTTTATTTTGTTGATTTTTAGAGCAAAGAAGAGAGAGAGAGAAACGTCAATGGGTTGCCTCCCACACGCACCCCGACAGGGAACAAACCCACAACCTGGGTATGTGCCCTGACTAGGAATCGAACCTGCCACCCTTCTGTGTAAGAGGCTCCAGTCAACTGAGCCACAGGGGCCAGGGCAAGAGCCAGATTTTAAGGGACTCGAAGCTTGTAAAATTTGAAAGTCTCATTAAGATATTTAATATAAAATTACAAAAAATAAGAAAGTAATTATTTAGAATGAGAAATCACAAAAAAATTACAAATTAAAAAAACCGATGAATGCCACAAACATCACAAATCTGAGAAAAATAACATTATTATTTATCGTTTAACACAGCCCATACTTTTTCCCTCTCTGTATTTTTGGCCGTATTGTCTTTGATTATTTCTTTGTATAATAATAATTTTATAATATAATTTTCTAGAGAGAGAATAGAACATTAATTCTCTCCCACCTAGAATACTTTTTAAAATTATTCATAGTGTGGAAAGTTGTTTTCAGCTTTATTGGTAATGAAATTTTTAATATTGTTGGCAAATTTGGGGACCTTCATCGAATTTCTCTCAAATACAAGCTGTAAGATTCCAGGGCAGTTACAATGTTCTTGTACAGGGACTAATATTAAATACTCTTAAGTGCATCGCCAGGGTCTGCACCACGGAGGGGCCTTGAGACTGAACTTCACTGTCTTCACAGTAAGCTCGTGTCTGGTGATTATAAAAGTCATATAGGATTTTTTTTAATTTAAACAATTAAAAATGTTTACCATAATAAATAAAAGTCATATATAATGTCCCATTGCAACCATCAGCTGAGTTTATAATTCTTTTAATTTTTGTACAGTGTGAATAAAACCTAAACCCCAACATGACTCTCATCCAACCTTTGCCTACATGTTGCTAAAGAAGGGGGATGTGCTATTTCATAGGTAAGCTCATTCCACACTTCTATGACTGATGCCAGGAAACTCTTGCTACATTGAATTGCTAGTTTCCTGCTTTCAACAGATGGTTCAAGAGCTTTTTAGTGCTATACTTAAACTTAAAAAAACCCCACAAATACAACTTAAAGAAATAGTAAAAGCATTTAGGTTGTATTCTCTTCTCTTTACATCATCTTCAACTTCTTGTTTTATGACAGTCTTTCAGGCCCTTTAGCACCCAGAGAACTTATCGCCTAGAAACCTTATCTCCTTTGACTACTTTACAAATTCTTGTAATCAACTTAAAGCTAAGGTCTGATGTGCAAAACAAAGCCTCACGGGTCTCCCTTATTCTAGCTGCTGGAGCATGAAGGAAGCCTAAGATTGCATTCGTTTCTTGGCAGTTGCCTCATGCTGCTGATTCACCCTAAACCTGATGATTAAATCTCCCAAGTAAGTCATTTTCCTCTGCTGCTCCATCAGGCCTCCCCTAGCTGCATTTGAAGGGTGCACATCTTTAGAATTAAGTGCAAGAAGAAACCCTTTTTGCTACAGGGAAATGCTAAGCGAAAAGAAATGCTAATAAGTAGCTAACTTAGATCCTGAACATCTGTGGTAGGCAGTCAGACAGGAGCAGAACAAGGATGATGGGCCAGGTACAGGTCATCAGGGTGTAAAGCCCCAGGTACCTAGCAAAGGACAATTGTAGGGAGGGACCTCGCCCCCAGGGTGGCCTTTCCTCCCCTAGCATATTTCTGGTCAGTCGGTTTGGGGCCCCTGACCTTTCCTTCCTAGAGATAACATCTAGGCCTCGGTTGTATTTCAGCTCCAGGCCCAAAGAGCAACAAAACCAGCCACAGTGGATCTCAGGACCAGCTGCATTGGATAATGGCCCCCGGCCCTGGTGAGGGCCAATCTATCAGTGGAGACCCGGCCCCTGAAAGTGTTATACCCAGGTTACACGAGACTAATTCACACAGAGACCAAACTGAGCTTTTGGAGATTTATTTAGCTGGCGGCTACGAGCGGGCTCATGCCGTAAACAAACTCGCAGCCCCGAAAAGTCTTTGCAGGGAAAATATAAAGGCAAAAACCACATTCGTGGTTGGCTGGGGGGTATGCAGGTGCGAGCTAGCAAAGCAGTATACAGAAGCTAAGATAAGCGTTAATCAACCTTCTTCAGTTAGCTATTCCCTGGAATTTTGTGGGCTGCAATCTTTTACACAGCCCCAGGAAAGAAGAGGTCATGGTTTCTACAAAATAAATTTTGTTGCTCTTGTTTATCTTAAAGTAGCGATTGTCAAGGCTAAAATAGGAGTGCTATACTTCAAAAGGACACACCTGGAAAGCTGCTGAATATTCTATTAAGATCATCCCCAGAGACCTCCCCTAAGCTCTCTATCCTTAAAGAAGAAGAATCTCGTACCTTTGGGACAGTATGGATGGACCTGGAGAAAATTATGCTAAGTGAAATAAGCCAGGCAGAGAAAGACAAGCATCACATGATCTCGCTTATATTGGAATCTAAAGAACTTAATAAACTGATGAACAGAATAGATTCAATGACATGGAAGCATGGATGAGACTGACAAAGGTCAGAGGGTTGGAGGAGGGCGGGTGGGTGGAGGGGGAGAGAGTAACCAAAGAAGTTATATGCAGATATGCACAACCCCAGGACACGGACAATGGTGGGGAGAGGGACTGGGGAGGGGGATGGGACAGGGAGGAACAGGTCATTGGGGAGAAAAAGGGACATCTGTAATATTTTAAACAAAAATAAAATTAAAAAAAAAATCTTTAGGGCAGAGGACCCAGTGCCCTCTCCCGCCCATGAGCACCTTCCCCCTCTCCATCGCTGCTAGCATTACATTCCTCACTCCCAAGCTCCAAAGGCCCTTCCTGTACCTCTATAACTTGTTTCCTAAGCCTATTTCTCCTACAAATTACTTTTTCCACCTCTGTGATTTTATTAATAAATGCTCTCTTATAGTTAGAGTCTTGGCTCTGAATACTTTCCTAGCCAGAACTCAAGTACCAAGGTTGCTGAACCCAGGTCCAGTGTGACCCCACCGGTCTAACACCTGGTGCCATTCCTACCGCCTACAACACATCCATACAGTGTCAGTGAGAATTTGGGGGGAAAGAGAGGACTCTTTTGTCTCCAGTTATTTCCTCAGCTAGTCTATCCACTCCAATGATTTCTACTTATTAGCAATGTGACCCCACTCACGTAGCAGTCTTAGTGTTCTCTCATCTGTCAAGGTGACAAATAACAATGACTTATAAAAAACCCCTCTTATTTTCATATGTTGGAACACAATCTTCTTTTATAAATGTTTTATATGATTCTTTAACTTTTGCAGACGAGAATGTGATACAAGATTTGCTGATTTTACAACATATTATAAATATGCCAATGTGCTAGGTGCTGGCAATAGTTTGGAATAAGGTTCATTTTTCCTAACACTTAAAAAGATTCTTTTTGTTTCATTTACCCTGAAGGGGGAAGAAAAAAAAGAGCAAGGAACTACCATTAATAACAATAAATTCAAAGCAATGTTATTTTCTACTTTTACCCCATGGCCCACACGTTGCCATTATTGTGACTCAAGGCTAATAGAGGCAACAGAGCAGAGACTCAGCAAGCTTCAAAAGAATATTTGTACTGGGTTTTTGACATTATCAAAACCAGCAGTTGACCTTGAAGGAAACAGTGGTATTATCCCTTCCATGATACAGTAACAAATTAGGAAACACCCACCCACTAAAGAATTTTCATAGCTGCCTCTCACCAAGGTACAGGAAATAAGTTCAACCACAGAGAAAAAAAGACAAGCTAGATCCAGAAAACTGGTTCCCAGATTCAGCCTCTTCTCTCTTTCCAGTGCCCCCTCATGCTAGAACCTTCTGGAAATTGCCCCAGCATATTTGAAGCTTCATAGATTCTTATCCCGTTGGGTCTTACTGTCTTAATTTGCTGATAGAAGTTTATATCTCATTTTGCACTGTCCTTTAAAGCAGAAGCTTTTAAACTTTTTGAAGTGGCCTATGGTTTAAAATTTACTTTGTATTTCTCTCTCTCTCCACATATATAAACACACACACAGAGATATACATTACAAACATACACAAAGAGCCAAAAATTTTATAGGAAACAACCTTGTTCTTTATACTATTTAGTATTTTTTTCTCTTGTATTTCTTTTGAACAAATATTGGTTGTAACTCACTAAATTGACTTTAAGAACACTAATGGGTTGCACCTGGTGTTTGAAAACAAGGCGAAGCCTTGCTACCTTGCCCCAAGGTCTTGTTCAGGCCCCCCACACCTGCTGAGTTATAATCTGTATTTACCAATACCTCATGTGATTGATATGCACACTAGACTTTGAGGATCACAGAGGTGAAGAATTCTTGGTCCCAAACGCTTTAATCTATTTCAATAACCTTGATGGTTTGACTTCACAGTGTGAAGAGGACAATGAGAGCAAAGTAGAGTCCTAAGTGGCTTTACAGTGCCAACAGGGAGGAAAAGAGAAGGATTTGCAAGGCAGTGTTGTCTGAAAATGTCCAAATAGCTGCCATCTTAGTGAAATGGACAGTACATGGTACAGAAGGGGACTTCACAGGAGGCTGGGATGATCAGGGACAGCTGCATGGAGGAGGAAGATCATGAGTTGGAGCTGGCTGGAACAGAGGATCTGTGGAGCAGTGATGCAAAACGAAGTTGTGGGAACAGTGGGCACAGAAAATGATCTGTTAAAACATGAGCCACGCATCCACTTCGGTCATATATTTATTCATGAGAAAATTTCTTAGTAACCCACAGGAAAAAGAAGTAATGTAGAACCTAGATTCTGTCCCATTCGAACTGTAATAAGACATACATTTTGAAATGTAAGGACATACATTTCAACCCAAAGCAATGGGTTCAACCTGATTGTGTGAAAGCAGCTAAAGGGCCCTGGAGTTGAACAGCCAACAAAAGCACTCTTTTCTAGAGGATTTTCTCCATTTTCAAAATTATTCTCACTCTTCAATGACACCAACACACTTTCTCAACTCTCTAGACCAAAGATAGCAAAAGCAGAGTATACGATGCCACTCCCCTTTTCTAAGGCCATAGGCAAAGCTCATTGATCTGTCTCTTTTCTTACTAAGCTTATACTCGGCCTCAGAATCCTTCTGAACAGAGTAGAGATTGACCATGAAATGAATCTGTTAGGCAATCCTACTCTAAGCAATCTTAACTTGGGTTAATCTGTCCTTAGCACTTGAGTTTCCATGGGATTGCTTAGTTTTTTATTTCTTTCATGTTTTTTTTATAGGTTGGTGCTAGATTCTTTGGTATTGTGAAAAATAAAGTATTTGGCCCTCTATACCATCAGAAATCATGGTTTAGGATAAGGAAATGTCTTATTTGATTCAAGAGCTACCGTCCTGCAATTTGCATTATAGTCATGCTATGACATATCTAAGACAAGATAGTGTTGTCCAGATATGAACATTAACTCCCATACTCATAAATGTGGGCTTGTCTTTCCATTGATCATAGCTATAGGTCTTGTCCAAGTACAGAGAGCCAAGTAAAGGCTTTGCATGATTTTGAAAGTTCTAATGTAGCTTCAAACAGGCATAGTGTGATCATAGAAGAGGCTAAAAGGAAGACTCAGCAGTCTTTCCAATAATGAAACCATCTTATCTGTGGCTTTCCATGTTGCCATTGTAAATCTGCATGTGCTAATAGCAGAGCTAAATGGTGAGGCCATCTGCCCCAGGTTTTAAGAAGCATACCTGAGTGATGACAGAAGCAGAATATGTGAGTATCTCCTCAAACAATGAACTAAAGACGGGGCCCCAAGTTTTTTTTTGGTGGGAGTTGTAAGCTCAGCTAAAGGGAAACAGGACTCAAAGGAAGAAGAGAATTCTGTGGGAGTTGGAGACCCGGATAAACCTGTTCTTGAAGGAGTCTGAGGAATGAGGCAAGAAGTTCTGAAAGATGGAAACACAGAGATAGAGAGAAAGACAAAGACTGAGATTCAGAGACATAGAGTGGCACAAAGAGTCACAGACAGAAAAGTTAGAGAGCTGTAGGCAGAGATAGAAAGATAGAAACCAAAACTTGAGAAAGAGAAAGGCACACCAGCTCACACACATAGTCAGAACCATATAGGACAGTGATCTAGGAACACAAATACGACACAGAGTGGTCCAAAAGACAGAGGCAGAAGCCAAAGAGAGAAAGACATAGATACATAAAGAGCCTGACTCAGGGGTGGATCAACACAGCCAGGGTTCTCAGAGATTTGGAGAGTCTGAAGGGAAGGGGGGTGAAATACACGCATTCCAGCAAAGGTCCATCTACCCAGTCCCCAGGATGGCCTGCATGGTGCAGGAATGGCTGCAAGACCTAATGAACATCACTGCTCTCCCAGTGGCTGGGGCCAGGGAATGTTAGGTTTGGACTGGAACCCAAAGCTCAAGGACTGACTAGAAAAAATGTTTTCCCTCTGTTTTATTGTTTTCTGACTTCAAATGACAAAAATCCTATCAGTCTCAAGGCAATCTTTTCCAAGTCCAGTGATCTCCTTCCTCCTGCCATATGAGGTATGCTTTATCTAGACACCATTATGGCCCTCAGCCCACTCTACCTTGCATTCTCTAACCATAGGTGCCTGTGCATCCCTGTCCTCTGTGCTGTAAACTCCTGGAGGGGACAGCCATTTTTTCCCTTAATTTCAGTATGCCCCACCTGCATTGCATATAATGTGATCAACAACAGATGAATCTATGAATGACTGGAAAAGTGAATGAATGAAACAAAGTGACCCCAAGCAGTATGGAAAACCTCTGTGGACACATTTCCACATATAAGTAGAAAGAAGTCACCATCAGCCATAGAGGAACAGAAAACACAACAACCGAAGAGGAAATTCACTTGACTCAAAGAGAGAGCAAACTGTACACTGGTTACATATTCTCCTACCGCTTCAAGAGACTCACCTTCCGTTTTTAGACTCCAAGATTACAGAATTGTTTACAGAAGAGGAACAAGCGTTATTGCTCTACTTGGTATCACAGATCTGTAAACAGGTTCTTTTAAAGCTTTGATTTTTCTTAGCCTTGTCAATTTGCCTAGCCCCCTAAAATGAAAGTTTTTATTAATTGAGATATTAACTTGATTTTGTCACGTGCATGTATGTGTATTAAGTGAGTAACGTGAAAGAATAATTAATGTCTTAGTAATAAAATTTGTTGGTTGTAGTAATCACAGAATTTTTATATTTCTCTCAGGTCACGCTAGTGCTAATCTATAGTGTTAGTATAAGAAGAAAGAAGACTGATGGAAGTTAGGAAGTTGCAATAGTGGACAAGCACGTGGACTCTGAAGCAAAACTGGATTTTTAAGGTTTTTGAACATGTAAACTTGGGCATGTGATCAAAGCTCTGTCCTTTACTTTTGTCATTTGTAAATGGGAATGACGTTAGTAACAGTATCTCTCTACAGTGATGTGTGAATTTAATAAGTCATCTATGCAGAGGGCTTAAAATACTGCCTGGCACATAGTGAGCATCCGATAATCACTAACTGCCATGATAGAACATATACCTTCTTGGACCAGTGGAAAGAATATCAGCTTTGGGGTAATATCGTAGGCATGTCACTCAGCTGCACCACTATGAGGTCAGTGACCTGGACAGTTTATTGAACTTATTTAAAGTCAACTTCTGCATGTATGAAATGAGTATAATCATACATATTAAAAATGTTATTGTGAAGGCTAAATGACATCATGGATGTGAAAGGCATGGTGCAGGCTCAGAGCAGGGGTCAGTAAAGAATGACTATCCCAACAAGAGAGCATCCTGGTTTGGTGGAACACACAGGGGCTCTGAACCGAGATTCGCTGGACATCAGGCAGCTGAATTCTCTGCTAATGAGTCTCTTCCCAGGTAAATTTGGAATACCAGTACCTATCAAAGATCAGAGTTAGTGTGTGCTAAATGTCTGCTTCACAATAACCCATTTAGGTTATTATCAGTTATTCTTTGGGTTAGCAAAGCATCCCCTGAAGGCCAGTTCCTGCCAGAGCACATGTTTTTGTGTGGACTGAAAGCCATTATCTTTACATTTTGAAGTGGTTGGGAAGGGGAAAAAAAGAAAAATGATATTTTTCTTCTACTTATTTAAAGTCAACTTAGTAGAAGGAATACTAAAACCTTGGTCTGAGCAAGTCATGTGTACCCTAGACAGGGAGGTGATGGACTGGCTGCAAATCAGGGTTTAATTTGCAGAGCTTACATATTCCAGAGCCTGAAGAAAAATAGGGACCAAAGAACAAAGATGTATGCTATCTCTTTAATGTAATCATCATGTTATCTGTTTATATCTATCAAAAATACAAATGTAAAAATCTACCTACCTAATCAAAAACTTATTAAAATAATTTTAAAGTTAAGGCATTAAAAACCAGCTATTTTTATCTATCAAGTACATGAAATCATTTTTGTTTTTATGGAACTTTAAAAAATCTAAATTAACTAGAAGTTTTGGTGTAGATCGTATCTAACCAGTGACTGAATGGGGGGGGGGGGGGGATCATTTATATGCAGAATTCTACTAGAGCCAACAATTCATTTTCAAGTTTTCTCAGATTATTACCTATAAAAGGTATATCAGTAATGTCCCAGTGGGGCAAGTACTGGCTCAAGTCAATTAGTAAATTTTCAGCAATTTTGCAAGCTGGTTGTTAAATCCTTGGCAGCTTGACATTGTCTGAGGTAAGAGTATTTATACCAGGGAAATAGGTAGACTCTGGAAATCAGGGCTACCTCTTGTCTATGTGGTTTGTCAGCATACCATTGAGTATATTTAAATTAACCATGCTCCTCAGAGTTCTTACCAGGTGAATGAAAATGTTCTAAAATTGATTTGTGATGAATGAAGGTTGTACCACTCTTTAAAGTTGCTAAAAATTATTGAGTTGTATACACTTGAAACGAGTTTTATAATCTCTAAAATGTACCTCAATATAATTGTTCAACAAAATGCTTGCAAATCAACAAACAAAATAACATGTATTAATGGCTTTAAGATTCAGGTACATACTCAATAAATGAAAAATAAAGCTATATTTACTCAGCACTTCTGATGGATTTATATTCTATGTAGTGATTCTCAACCTTGATCTCACTCTGGAATCACTTAGAAAGGTTAATAAGAAAATGCTCACTCCCAATATGCTAATGTCATTTGTTTGGTCTGTGGCCTGAGCAGAAATTTTTAAAAACTTCTTGGGTGATTCCAGTGCATGGCCAAGGTTGAGAACCACAACTATGGAGCAATTTCCCCAGATAACCGTAGCTCGCCTATTGTTACAGAAAATCATCCTCAAGTGCTTAATAAATTTCCAGGCTTTCTGAAATAGAGAAATAGTGAAATAAATGCACATTTTTGGGGTGTTTTGGGGTTGTACTGAATGTCTACTCTTTGCATACAGAGGAAAGACACATCTGTTTTCTTGTGGGTTTCACCTGTAGTTGTTTCCTGCCATGGGCATCACGGTGGGGAGAAGGGACATCATCTAGCTCATTTCGTCATCCAAGTGCCAACTTACTCAAACAGAGAGTCTAGGATCAAGGATTATTGTGTTAAAGGACTAGAGTTGAATACCTCCTTTGGATCTCTTATCTTTGGGGGCTTCCTACTGATGGTGGACTGGGAATATAGATAAGAAAGCATGTACTAGAAAGTTATGGTTTAATAATTTAATAAGGCTCTAAGAGAGAGCCCAAGTGTCCAGCTTTAGTGCCTGGACTTGTGACACCCATTTTGGATGCTCAGGGGCATTTTACCTTTTCTCTTTGGGGAAATCTAGAAGAATAGCGATGTCCTGGAACTCCGAATTCCCAAGAAAAGGAGTTTACTTTATAGAAGATTCTAGATGTTATATCTGATTTACATTCTGAAGGTAGAGTTCAATTCTGAGACCTCAAATTTGAAATCTAAAGATGGACTTACCGAGAACTTTTACAATAGTACAACACAAAAGACAATCTCTGCCGCCTTAATGCAGAGAGATTCCATTCCTGCTTCACTGTTTCTCGGGTTAAGAACATTGGCTTTGGCAGGTTGGAATCCCAGCTTTGCCATTTAATTGATGTGTGAAAAAGGCCAAGTTACTCAACTCTTTTGGTGCACATTTTCTGCCTTTGTAAGATGGAAGTGACAACAGTTCCTATGAAGATTTGAACTGTTTATTAAGGCAGGAGCTGCAGGTCTCGCCTCTCATGAAGCACAGGTGTCGAAACCAACCTCACCAGGCTCTTCCTGGTACTTTTGGGTAAAGGTTCAGTGTCCCTAGGAAATCCCCTATTCCTCTCTTGTGTAATATTTGTTTCTCTGATTAAATATCCTGATGAATTGTCTCATCTGGTCCTTTCTTAAAGACGAGACCATGATGACTTCACCTATTCAACCTCATTACCTGTTTGAGTCAGAGATTGTATCCTCTGAGTTGCTAGTGTTTAAAAGGCTCAAAGCTGCCCCTGCAGACACACAGACATGCCAGAGCTCACAAATGCAGTGTCAGGAGAAAGAAAGGCATGTGGACACTGCTGCAGACACTTCCTCCTTCTTTCTCTTGAAAAAGTCCCTCTCCTGTACAGCAGGGTAGGCTTTCTGTTTATCTTACCAGCAACAGCTTAGAGCTCAAACATTTTAACAGCACATTTATTCATAAATCAGACCAATATCAGGGAAACGAAGCAACAGCAACTCGCCCATCCCAATTCTGTCCCTACTCTCGAGGAATGTCCAGCATTTGAATTTTGTCCCATTTTCTGCATCTACCTGCTTTCACATCTGGAAAAATTAATATGTGTTTTTACAATGCTGTTGGCCCCAAGCAGGAACACATCCAACAGATACAATGAGTAAAGTGGAAGGGATAGGAGATTGGGGTGGCAGAGAGCTAAAGACAAGTCAGTCATCAAAGTGAGCGTTAGGGTGGGAGCGGGGAGTCAGTGTTCACCCAGGAAGAGCTTTGAAAAGCGGATCTGCTCTCTTACCCCAAGTCCTGCAGCATCTCAGCTTCTCCATCGGATGTGCTCCACAGATCTGAAGGATCCTGGGCGCTCATCTTCCCTCCTAGAGACTCTGCTCTGCCCATTCGCGCTCCTCACGTCTGCGAAGCCCCTGCCAGGTGCAATGAGGGAAGAGGCAGAGAAATGAGCTCTGCTGCTCCTCACACTCTCCTCCTCTTTGAGAGAAGCCAGCTGTGGGTCTCCAACCAGCAAGGAAGTGAAACTTGGTTACTCCTCCCACCGACACTCACCGCCCTGGCCCGAGGCACTGGCAGGAGTGTTGTGTCAGTCAGGAAGCACGCACACTTAGCTGCTCCCTCCGAGGACACCCACACTGCACATGCAACCTGCAGTTTCTGTCCAAGGAAATAAACAGGACAGCACTCCAACTGGACTGCACGATTCATTCAAACTCCTCTCGTGAGGCCAGACCACAATTTCTCCTTAGTGCTCTCAGCCTCCGGTTTGCAGAGGAGGCTGCGTGCACTCATTCACCCCACCTTCTGCCTCACACATGAACACAGAGAACACCGAGGAAGCTTCTATTTCAGGAACATCATTAGCGTAGGTAAACAAATCAGAGTCAAATCACTAACTTTGATTCGGAAGTCTGGTTGTTAGCACTTTCTTAATGTTTCTGCTTCAATTATCCAAGTTTCCAACATACCCTGGGCGTTCAGGTTGGCATGGTTCAGAGACAATTGTTTCCTCCGTGAAAGAAAGATAAGGTGGGAAGAAGGTAGGTAGGAAACCTGGGACGAGGCCTACCTGCTGCCAACTAGTGGGGCGTGTTAGAACACCCCCGCCCTTCCTGCGCTGGGCTCACCGCTGGTGGTGCTTTGTGTCTAGATCCATGGGCAGAGAATGCCATCTGCCTGAAAGTCCTAAAGGGAAACTGCAGTAAGCCTGAATCCTGGGGAGCTGAACAAAGTACAGTGATACATGGGTAGAGAACATGTGTTGCCTCCTGCCTTCTCGGTGTATGTGCCTGCAGGAGAGAATGTGCTTCTGGTCTCATTCATTCTCTCTGTTTCTCTCTCTCTCTGTCTCTCTCTGTCTCTCTGTCTCTCTCTCTCTGTCTCTCTGTCTCTCTGTCTCTCTCTCTCTCTCTCTCTCAGTAGTCATGCCCTGACTCACTCAGGGTTCAGCAGAGTGCTCTACAACTTGCTCCTCCCAGCACCGCCTGAGGACCAGCACCACTGGCATCCCTTGGAGCTAGCTTATCAGAACGCAGAATTTCAGGTTCGTCTCAGCCCTTCTGAAGCAGCACTGGAACCAGATCCCCAAAGGGACTCCCTGAATATTAAAGTTTGAGGAGACTACTCTGTAGGGTTCCCAGCCTTTCCTGAAGGAGAGGCTGATCTGCACCTGGTCTCATTCATTCCACCTTTCCTTAAGGTCCTTCCCTCTCACTTCTGCGGTCTGCGATCTGAGAGACCCTGGCTTCCTCTGATTGCCGGAGAGAAATTCCTGAGCCTAGAGACAGCCCGGGGGAGAGGAGGCTCTGACAACACCCGCTGATTGCATAGGCACATTTAAAATTCTTTTGGCTACAATTTGCTCGGAGAGAAGTGTAGGATCCACTTGCAACAGAGGCCAGGCCAGGGAGGTGCTGAATGTGCCTGCGGCAGAGGTAAAGGGAGCAGCAGGCAGCAGATTTCCTGTTTCTTTTCTATAGCTCTTTGTTGTAGTATCTATTTTGTTCCTGTTTTAGCAAATTTTGGGTTTTCTTTTTTTAGGTTTTTTGTTCAGAAAAGTTGCAGTTTGCTAAGATGAGCCTCTTCCCTTTTTCAGTCCTCTGGCCACTCTCCTTTTCTGCTTTTGCTCTCCCACCTGTTGTCCTGTCCTGTGAGGGCAGTTTCCCTGCGCGGCCTGTTCCATTCCCCCAGGGTCCCTCCCTTCCCCTGCCACCCGCTCCTCTAAGTAAGCCTTCAGCCCGTAGTGGAACCAGTTCTGCGGCATTACTAGAGGGTTTCGACAAAATTACTGGACATTCATAAAACTATCTGGGAATATATTTGACATTAGACTATGTGGATGTTATAAAATTTTTTATCAAAGAAATCACAACTGTTGCTTCCAAACAAGTGCAAGGTATATTTTTAAAAACCACATAATTCACTTATTTATTTCAATAATCTCTTCAGTGGTGCTGGTTCATAGCGCCTAATTCTTTCCCTACTGATATTGGACACAGAAATAGACACAAACAATCCACCTTGTTTTAACAATTTTGGAAGATCTCATTTTTTGATGGAAAATATCCTATTTATCAAAAATGTTAGGCCTTTTTTGGAATGGCAATCACATTCAAAACACCAACTTTCTCACAAAGAGAATTTGAGGAGAGCTATTTTGTCCAGATTTGAATTTCTTTATTGAAAGAATGAGATTCTAACACTTGGGACTCCTTCAAGAAGAACTTTTTAATAGAAACAACTCCATGTCATTGGAAATCCTTTTTAATCTTTTTCTTTTTAAAAAAAAAAAAATATTTCTATTGATTTTTTTTTTTTTAAGAGAGAGAGGAATGGAGAAGGAGAGAGAAAGAGAAATATTAATTGGCTGTCTCCTGCATGCCCCCTACTGGGGATAGAGCTCTCAACTGGGCATGTGCCCTGACCTGAATGGGACCCGCAACCTCTCAGTACTTGGACGATGCTTAACCACTGAGCCACACTGGCCAGGGTGATCTTTTTCTAATTTATTTATCTGTACAGAAAACTCACATATCACAATGTCTGCATTTCACCTGGTCACCCAGCAATGGCAATTCTACACAGTGGGAATGGTACTATGGACTCCCTTTGTTACTTATTTACTATTAATCAAGCACTTCCTTTTCTTCTCTATCATTTATGGTGGTGGAAAATAAAGGATACATTCCTGAAAGGGAAACCATGGCTCAGAATTACCACGGACTGAGGTTACCATAGCTTGGGGTTAGGGGATCTTTACTCCGTTTCTCACTGTCTGTTCTTCCCATCCGTGAAAAAGAAGAAACTATCATTTTGTGTTAAATTAGAACAGAGGAACAACAGACAAAGAAAGAACTGACCATTGTTTTTTAGCTACAGGTCAGCTCTCCAAAAGGAGGATTTCCATCTTGCCTCCTAATTCTGTGGCAAGCTCAGAGCTGCCATATTGCTCTTAAAAATATTGGAGTTTTATTTCAAGTTACCACCTCTTTGTTCTCTGACCCAGTTATGTGATCAAAGGCTAAGGTGACTGGTTTTCTTTAATTAATTTGGACCCTATTTTATTTTCCTCTCTTGCCCATATAAGTAGTCCTAGCTTCTTTGTTGAATAAGGTTGTCTGGATATGGCTATAACTCATCAAATTCAAGGCGTAAAATTCACTCTGCTTCCTCTTTTGGGAGCGTGTGAAACTGGAAACAGAAACAGAAGTTTCCACAGGAGAAAGGAAAGATATAAATATTTTGGATTTTACTTTTGCAATATGTTCTTATAAAGACATAGTTTCCTGGGTGATTTAAAATTCTGAAAAATTAAGCCCAGCAGAGCCATGGTGTGAGCTCCCAGGTGCTCAGGAAATATTTTGGTCATTGAGAAATGACAATGATGGCTGAGTGGATATCTCAGCTAGGCAGATGGATACCCAAGTGGTGGTGAGAAGACAGTCCTGTTCTCCCTTTTGGAGCCCTATGGGTAGAGACTGGTCACACAGTTCATCCTATGCTGGACCCCACCACCCCATTGTTCTGGCTTCTCTTCTCACCATTCCTCCTGGGAGTCATTCTACTTGTCTTCAGTCAATTTTTCTTCCATTGCTCCATTTAGGCCATGCGGTGTACTGACCTAACCTTGAACTCTGACTTGTGTTTTGGTTTCTACTCTCTTCTTGGCTGCTGCATGTGGAATCCCATCACCACCTGCTTCCAGATCCCTCACTATTTAATGGACCTTCACCAGGCCACCATGGTCTATGTTCTCTTTATGTGGGTGTCATTGCTCCTTCCTGATCTCGATCTGCTGCTATGTATAGTTCCTTATCTCTGTCTCTACAGAGCTATCTCCAGATCTTTGTTCCTACATGGCTCACTCTTTTCTGAGAATGTGTGGTGGGGGCAGAAAAGTTGTTCCATCGATGCACTGGAGGTGATCCATTTCTTCAAGTTGGTGAGTTATGGCCATATCCAGACAACCTTAGTGGTATAGCTTCCTTCAAGGAAACTGGATTAAGCTAGGCTTGAGAATTCTCTCATATCCTATCCAGAAAGAGTTTTCAGGCCCCACTGTTAAATAATGTCAATCATATTAGATTTTTTCTTTACTTAGAAATTTTTCTCTCATTGGTAAACTTAGGCAAACAGATTTCTGCTGGATTCCTCAAACCATCAGTCATATCCGGTTCTGTTTAAATCCCAACTCCAGACAGGGTCTCCGAAATCCCATACCAAACAAGAAATGAGTCTGACTAGGTAAGGAGTGAGCAGGGACAGGTTTAGGAAAGCTCCATACTGTATCCTCAGCACCAGCACAATGAAAAGCCCACTTCTGTGAAACTATTTGGCCACGTTTTCTCCTTTCTTTTTCCCCAAGGTGGAAGAGACTCAAGCACCACTTACAGTTAGTCTCATAAAGAATACATTCGCTTTGCGCACACTCTCCTGTTTGGTGTGCTCTCCTCTGTGCTTCCTTTGCATCTTCAAGCCTCAGTATGTGTTTATACCTCTTCTTGTGATGGTTTTCTGGCTCTCCCTTCTGCAGACTGGGTTAGATGGCCTTCATGCTGCTCAGCACCTGTACTGCCATAATATACTTTGCATATCTTAATGGTAACACTTTTGTCACTGTGTTGAAATTGAAGTTTTCTTCCTTGATGTGTTCCTCAAGACAAAACTCTATGCATTAGTGTGAGAGAACACTTAGAGGAGAGCTTATGTCTTGCTCATTTTTATACCCCTTCCGCTCAACACAGTCCCTGGGGAGTAGTAGCAGCTTGACAATTCTTGTTCAATTAATAGTAAAGGCCTCTGTCTAAAGATTTTGGTAGAAAGATGAAAACTGGGCTAACTTTTTATATTGGTCATTGTGTCAGCTTGAGTGGCTGGAAAGTAGATGCCATGATGGAACTAAACATGCAGGAAATGTCTTCGGTGGTACTGCCTGTAAAGAAGGGAGGGGAAGAGGAGAGGGGAAGCCCGGGAGAGTCTCAGGCCACAATGTGGCGCTGTATGTTACTCTAGAGCTGCCATGGCAAAGTGCTGTACACTGGGTAGCTACAAACATTGGAAATCTATTGTCCCTCAGTTTGGGAGGCCAGAAGTCTGACGTCAAGGTGTCGAGAATTGGTTTCCTCTGGAGGCTCTTCAGGAGAACCTGTTCCCTGCCCCTCTTCTAGCTCCTGGCGGTCGCCGGCGATCCTCAGCGCTCCCTGGCTGGCAGATGCCACACTTCAGTCTTTGCACTGTCTTCACACCACTGTCTTCTCTCTGTGCCCTCTAATGGCCTTCTTGTGAGGACACCAGCCATTGGAATTAAGAACCACTCTATTCCAGTATGTCCTCATCGTATCAAACTATATCTGCAAAGAATCTATTTCCAAGTAAAATCACATTCTGAGGTTCTAGGTGGAGATGAATTTGGGGGGGACACTATTCAGCTCAGTACACACTAACACTCATGAAGGGAAAGAAAGAGGAAGAAGGGGGGAATGGGGTACAAAGAGCCTCATTTCTAAGAAAGTCTCCATCAGGCCAATGGGCAGCCCCAGAACCAAGACTGCGAATTAGAGAAGTTGACACTGGGTGAAAATAATTCAGCTTTAGTACTCTCATTGACACACCCTCACAGCACGTTCTTTCCAAAAAAGTTTGTGTGGCTGGCTCCCACAGAGGGACTTGAACATAAAAGTTATTTTCCTTTTGTTGACATAAGAAACATCCAAACCTGTAGAGCATTTCTGTAAGCATTTATTTGATCCAAACCGACAACATATGCCAGGAAGCAAGATCTCAGATGCTCTGAAAATGAACAGTTTTGCAGCTTTTTAAAATCTTATTTATGCATTTGAAATTAAGGGGGAGATGTAAGGAAGACTGGAGAAAACAAGGTGGGGATTGGATTACAGAATAGTCCACGTGCTCTCTAGAGGGTGGTTATGGCTTATTTCAAAGATGCATTAAACTATATGCATAGAAACAATGGGCAGAGCTTGCTTAAGGCAAAGACAAACCTTTTACTAAAAAGTTATATGTCTGGGGTGTAACTACCCACCATGACCTGCCCAATTAGGAATTTCTGATCAGATCAGCCTGTGATATTACTTTCCATAGAACCCCTTTTTTCGTTCACAACTCTCTGCCTTTTTATCAAATAATTATGAAAAAAGAGCTAGCTCTGGAGCAGCCAAAAGACTGCAGCGAGCATCTCCTGATGTCTTAGGCCACTGATCTCCTCTAGAAGAAAATCTAGATAACAGTCAACCATGGCTTTCTGGAGTCTGGGCTCCTAGGGTCCAGCTGATCAGTTCCAACTTCAGACAAACCTGACATCTGCCAGAAGCATACACCCAGCAGGAATCTTCCCAATCTTCCCCCTTTCCTCTTTCTTATTTCTTCTCTACTCTGTTGTTTTTCCCACCTTCCATTTTCAGTATTCAGTCTTGAACTCTGTTCTCAGACTTCTTTAATTAATGTGAAATTTTTATTCCACTCACTAAACCAGTGACTTGGTTTAATTCTTTCATATAATTTTCAAGTATTTGAAGGTTATACAGAAGTGCAGCTGTGTGGTTCACAAAGTCCATTCCAGGAAAGGTGGAAAATCAAGAGGCCTCTGCAGCAGTGAGGAAATCCTTGTTTTGCATTAAGGTTCCCTAGGAATCTCACTGTGGTGTGTCACCCAGAAAAAGCTCCATTCTTGAGCATTTGCTGAGGGCCATATGTGCCCCTCACCCACTGTGCATTCATAGAACGAATCTCACATGCCCCATCAGGGCTGTGGGGATGGAATGTCAAGGATGAAGTTCATGGCTTCTGAGAATTTTATCTGGGTTCTTACCAGTATGTTCAGTTGCTTTGTTATTGAAGTAGCGACATGGTATCTCCCTAGATTATATAAAACAAATACATGTTTAGCATTCTGTCCCCTCTCTTCAAACTAGCTCTCCCCTCTTCCTTGCTCTTCCTTGAACTTGGCTCATTTTTGCCTCAGGACTTTGTAATTTCCTTTCCCTTTTTCTGGCTCTCTACAGATCTCACCTGGTTCCCTCTTTCACGTCATTTCATTGGGTGTTTTGTTCAAAGGTGACCTTCTCAGAAAGAGCCTCACTAACCACCACACATATAAAATGCTTCTCCAAACATCATGCTAAGTGAAATAAGACAAAGACAAGTACCTATGATTTCATTCATATGTGGAATTTAATAAAGAAACTGAACTACCAAGCAAAATAGAGAGCAGCAGACAGCTCTGGGGAGGTGGTGGGGGTGAAAGGATTGAACAAAAAAGTGAAAAAAAGAGAGAACTCGTGGACATAGATAAGAGTGTGGTGATGGTGGGGGTGAAGGGGGGTGGAGGTGGAGAAGGGCATAGAGAGGATAAATGGTGTTGGGGAAAAATTTTAAAAATATAAATAAAATACTTCTCCAGCCCTGGCTGAGTGGCTCAGTTGGTTGGAGAGTCGTCCAATACTCCAAAAGGTTGTGGGTTCGATTCCGAGTCAGAGCACCTACCTAGGTGTTGGGTTTGATCCCAGGTTGGGGTGTATACAAGAAGCAACAGATCGATGTTTCTCTCTCTTTCTCTTTTTCTCTCTTTTCCTCTCTCTCTAAAATCAATAAAAACATATCCTCACATGAGGGTAAAATAATTCAAATAAAATGCTTCTCTTCCTGCCCATGCCTGTCATTCCTATTCCTTTACTCTGCCTTACTGCTTCAAAAAGTTCAATGTTGGTTGTTAAAATACTAAAATACTTCCACACAACTTTGGAAATAGGCACTGTTCTGAACCCCTAAGTTTCTCCCTGTCATCTTGACCACCCATGTCCCCCAGACACCAGAGACCTTTCCACACCCCACTAAATAAAGGAGCCTCTAGGATCCAGTTCCAGCACTAGGGCCAGCATCCATATCTATTCTGATTCTTCAGTGCCTGTGACCTGCTAATTGTGTATTTAACAGGTGTATTGAGGTGTAATTTACATACCATAAAGTTCATTTCCTTTAAGTGTACAATTCAATTATTTTTAGTAAATTTACAGAATTGTGCAACCATTATTGAAATCTAATTTTAGGATGTTTTCATCATCCTAAAAAGGTCCTTTGCACTCATTTACAGTTTAAATATTTTGAATACCACTTCTGCTTAGCTATGCCTGAATTAATTATACCGAATATTTGCTTACTTGTGATGGCAAATAAATTATATTATATATAATTATACATTACCTATCATCTATTTATCATCTATCTATTATGTATCTATCTATCATCTATCTATCTACCTATCTATCTGCCTATCTATATCTCCCATCTGACATAATGTGACTGTGACCTTGTCACACCTTCATCAAGAGGTGGCACCCACACAGTGTGCTGTTGTATGAGGGAATAAAAGCTATTACCATTTGCAAGTACTTATCTTGTGAGTCAGAATATTCTCATTAATGTGCAACCAAAACAAATTACAGAAGTGGACTGATATAACTGCATCATAACTCCTGACTTCAAATGTTTGTATTTATTAAAACAGTTGTATATGTATTTAATTTTCCTCATAATAAGTAAATGTGTGGTTGGGTTAACAAATAAATTTATATATTTTTTTAAAAAGAGGTGGGACCTAATTTCTCCCCTTGAATCTAGCCTCACCTTGGTGACTCATTTCTGGCCAATAGAATGTGGTGGAGGTGACACTGTATGACTTTTGAGACTGGGTTATAAGAAGCCACTCACTCTCCAGACATTCCCTCCAAGCTGTTCTCTTTTACAATCCAGTTGTCAAGGCAAGGGAAGACCATGCCCACGGAGTGTTTCATGTATGTGCTCTGGTTGACAGTCCCGAATGAGCCTGGCTCGAATCATTTCAGTCCAGGTTCTAGACACATGACTGAAGGAGCCTCCAGATGATTCCAGTCTCATTATTTAAGTCACTCCCAGTGATCTGAGTTTTGCCAGCTGAGGTCCCAGATGTTGAAGAGCAGAAACAAGACATCTCCTCTATGTCCTGTAGAATTTTGGACCTAAAGAATACAGTCACATAACTTTGTGTTATGCCACAAAGTTTGGAGTGGTTTGTTAGCCTGTGTCAGATAACTGAAATACTCATTTGTCATCTGGGACACTGCTTAGAATGTGAGCTCCGGGAGACAGTGACTTTAAGTGTCTTGACACTACATATCTGTGATGGTTAATTTTATTTTATTTTTTTTATTTTTTTTACTTTTTAAATTTATCTTTATTGTTGAGAGTATTACAGGTATACCATTTCCCCCGCCCCAATTGATCCCCTCCACTTCCCTCCCACCCCCTTCCCAGGCCTTCACCCTGTTATTAACTGTGTCCATGGGTTATACATATATGCATATAACTTCTTTGGTTAATCTCTTCCCACCTTCCACCCCCCTTCCCTCTTTCCTCTGAAATATGATCATCTGGTACATGTGTCCATGTCTCTGGATCTATTTAGTTTATCAGACTCTTTTGTTCATTAGCTTCTTCTTAAAGAAGACCTTCAACATTTCCTGTAGTGCTGGTTTGGTGGTGATGAACTCCTTTAGCTTTTCCTTGTCTCAGAAGCTCTTTATTTGACCTTCAATCCTAAATGAGAGCTTTGCTGGGTAGAGCAATCTTGGTTGTAGTTCCATGTTTTTCATCACTTTGAATATTTCTTGCCACTCCCTTCTGGCCTGCAAGGTTTCTGTTGAGAAATCAGCTGACAGTCGTATGGGTGCTCCCTTGTAGATAACTAACTGCTTCTCTCTTGCTGCTTTTAAGATTCTCTCTTTGTCTTTAACCTTTGTCATTTTAATGATGATGTGTCTTGCTGTGGGCCTCTTTGGATTCTTCTTGTTTGGGACCCTCTGTGCTTCATGGACTTGTAAGTCTATTTCTTTCCCCAGGTAGGGGAAGTTTCCTGTAATTATTTTTTCAAATAGGTTTTCAATTCCTTGGTCTCTTTTTTCTCTTTATGGCACCCCAATAATACGAATGTTGGGCCTCTTGAAGTTGTACCAGAGGCTCCTTATACTATTTTCATATTTCTGGATTCTTTTTTCTTTTTGCTCTTCTGGTTGGGTGTTTTTTGTTTCCTCATGTTCCAAATTGCTGATTTGATTCTCAGCATCCTCTACTCTACTGTTGATTCCCTGTAAATTATTCTTCATTTCAGTTCCTGTAGCCTTCATTCAAATTGGTACTTTATTATGTTATCGATTTTCTCAGTTATTTCCCTAACCATTTGCTTAAACATCCTTATAACCAAAATTCTGAACTCTCTATCTGTTAGCTTGCTTGGATCTATTTCATTTAGTTCCTCTTCTAGAGATTTCTTCTGTTCTTTCCTTTGTGACATGTTTCTTTGCCTCCACATTTTGGCTGCTTTCAGATGTTTGTTTCTATGTAGTAGGTAGAGCTGCTATGTCTCCTGGAATTTGTTGAGTGGCTTTGTGTAGTAGGTGTCCTGTAGGGACCAATAGCTCAGCCTCCCCAGTCACCTGAGCTGGGCCTTCTAGGTGCTCCGCTGTGTGGGCTGTGTGCACTGTCCTGTTGTAGTTGATCCTTGGTTGCTGTTGGCATCCCAGGGAGGAACTGACTCCCAGGCCAATCAGCTGTGAGGACCAGCTGCCACTACAGCCAGAGAGCTGCTGTGCTGGAGACACCCCTATGGAGCAGGATTCACTTCAGTGGAGCTTTGGTTCACCAAGTGCACCTCTTGAGTGTCACTCGTGGATGTGGTAGGGTTGTAATCCAGTGTGGTAGAGTCTGATCACCAGGTGCACTGTCTCTGGGGCCTCCCGAGAGGTGCAAAGTCAGCCTGTGCCAGGGCCTTGCCCAGGGCCCCCCAGCATGAGCTACACAGCAAACCATAGTTGGCTGCTACTTGTGCTGGGCTTGGAGGTGCCCAGGAGAGGCCAAGCTATGAGCCAATGCAGCTGCCACTAGTGCAGGCCTGGGGCCACTTATCAAGCTGTATGGGGAACACTGCTGCTTGTTTGAGAGATTTTAGGAAAGTCCTGAGCATGAGGCTCGAGTGTCCCCTTGCACAGAAAAGCCCCTGGAAATGGCCTGGAGGAGCCTGCAGGTGGGGAGGGGCGGGGCCTCCACGATCACTGGGCAGGGCCAAAGGTGGGAGTCAGGTGCTGGCGATTCAAATATGGCACCTGCCCGCCGGCTGTGTGCCCGGAGGACTCGCCAAAGGAGCCATGGCCTCCGCCAGCCCTTCTGCCTGGGAGGAAGCCGCCCCTCTGCCTCTCGCCCAGATCTCAGGCAGGTTAGTTCCCCCCCCGAGTGTCCCAGGTCCTTTCAGGCTGCTGCCCGGCGCTGGGCTCAGAGGGAGCGTCCGAGTGAGTCCGTGCGCGGGCCCTTTGAGGGGAGCTGCTGGGGCTCCCGCAGCCTCCGCGACCCTCAGGGACAGTCCCCCTGGTTTCACAGCCGGAAGTTATGGGGACGTCTCTTCCCGGCCCCGGAGCCCTGGGCTGGGGGCCTGCTGTGGGCCTGGGACCCCTCGTTCCTCCGGGAAACCTCCGCCACCAAGATTCCCTCTCGGGTTTCAACCGCGGCACCGGGTGTGGGCCCGCGGCCGCGTCTCCGTGATTCAGCCCCGATCCGCCCGTGTGTGTGCCCCTCCTACCGGTCTCAGTGCTTCTTCAGCTCCCTGGTTGTGGGGCTTCTGTGCAGCCAGATCTCAGGAGGCTCTGAGTGACGATGGTTCTGGATTTTAGTTTTAATTTTGATGTGGTTGCGGGAGGCAGCGGGTGCAGCTGTTACCTACGCCGCCAGCTTGTTGTTCCTGTGATGGTTAATTGTATGTGTCACCTTGGCTGGGCCACAGGCTGCCCAGATAGTTGGTTAAATATTAATATGGGTGTTTCAGTGAGAGGGTTTTTGAATGAGAATAACTTGATGAGTTTTGAGTAAAGCAAATTGCTCTTCATAATTGGGTGGTCTTCATCCAATCAGTTGAAGGCCTGAATAGAACAAAAAGACCAGCCTCCCCAGAGCGAGATAATTCTCCAGAAGACTGCTTTCAGACTCCATCTGTAACATTGCTCTTCTGGTTCTACAGCAGACAGCCTTCATATTCAAACCAGAGCCTCAGATCTCCTGTGTCTCCGGCCTACTGGCCCAGTCAGCAGATTTTGTACTTGGCAGTATCATAATCAAGTGAGCTAATTCCTTATAATAATCTCTTTCTATATATAGAGTAAGTCCTCACTTAATGTCAGTAAGTTCTTGAAACTGTGGCAAAACAACATATAAAGAAACTAGTTTTACTATAGACTGATATAAACAAGTTAAGTCCTACAATATCTCATCAACATTATAACAAATGCCACTGAATGAAATAATGTTGAATAAAATGATGTTACTTGAGGGCCTGCTGTATGCATGTCTTATTGGTTCTGTTTCCCTGGAGAATCCTAATATAGTATCCACAGGCCCTAAAGTAGTGGTTCTCAACAGGGGACACTTTTGCCCCCAGGGGACATTTAGCAGTATCTGGAGACATTTTTGGTTTCACAACTTGGGGAGCCTACTGACATCTAGTGTGTCATGCTGTGAACATCCTATAGCACACAGGACACTCCTTACAACAAAGTGTTGTCTAGCCAAAAACATCAGAAGAGCCAGTCTGTCTATCTCAGCACATTATTTTTTCTCACTCTAAGAACAGCCTAAAAACTATGACACCATAAATCCACTAAGACGAGCTATGCAAAGCATCTTAAAAAAAAGCTAAAGTGGAATCAAAAGATAGCCCTTCTCATCTACTTCTGTCCACTTTACCCAACTGTCCCCAAAGAGCCAGTGGTTCTCAACAGGGGACACTTTTGCCCCCATGGGGCATGCTGGGGGGAGCAGGTGTAGTCCTGTGCACTGCAGAGAGCCAACTCATGGAAAACATGGCTAAAAGGCCTTAGCAGGACTCTTGGCACAAAGGATAGAGCAAAAGAACAGAGGGAACTTGGTCTTCAGCACCCATGAAGCGGTGTTTCTGGGAACTCCCAGGAATAACTGGGAAGATGGGAGGGATAAAGGCGGAGGCCCTGTTTCTTCTAAGAGGTGCCTGAGTGTACATGAGTAGAAGTCAAGGAACATTAACCTGAGATATTGAGGCCAGTCTTCCTTTGTGTCTACCATGTATTTTGTGCCCAAGCCCAGCACTGGCATTTTATTAACTCTGCACAGTTACTAGAAGCCAGGCTGATTGGTGCATTGGTAACATTTGCCAACAGACAGTGTTGAAACAACTGAAGCTTTGTGCTCGAGTAAGAAATAGAATCACCCTCAGCAGTTGTGAAAAAATAGCTCTTCCTTTAGCAGGTTATATTAGTCTTTTTCAGAGGAAGAAATAACTGATAAATTTAATGGGATTGAGATTAGAAATATTCAAGAGGCTCCTGAAATTCTAGAAAAAGATGTGACCAACAAAGGGAAACTTAACCAAAAACCACAAAAAAAGTGATAATGTAGCTACAAATTACAAGTTTCCATAATCACTTCATTTGGATATTATGAATGCTATGTCTATTAGGCAGAGCAGGTTTCATGATTCTTGTTTTTTTTTAATAGATGAGAAGCTAGGAGCTTAGAAATGTTAAGGAACTTTTTAGTAATTAGCAGCACTGGGAGGAGAATTTGTGTGTGTCAGTCAGTGTTCAGATTAGAAAAGAAAATCTATTCTAGATATTTTTGTCCAGACTGGGATATAGTGTAGAAAACTGACTACAAACACCTTTAAAGAATAAGAGGGGGATCGTGAGGCTGGAATTTCCTCTGATCAAAGTCACACCTGTTCGTGATCTGAGGGAGACACTGCCACTGCTGGTCTAAGGAACCTAGAAGCACATGCCTCTGTTGATACAGCTGAAAACTGGCACTAATGCTTCTGAGACTTGCCACTGCCACCATTGCTGCTGTATGTGCTGCTGAAAGCAGAAATTTTAAAAAGAAAAAGAATTTCTTTTTCTCTAGTCTCCCAACTGGCAAATTCTTTCTGGAAGAGAGCTGGCATAAGGAGAGCAGAGGAGGTCGGGAATGGAACTGAGAGTCAAGGATGAGTAGCGGGCACATGATGTTTTCATTCTGGTTCTTGCCGCCGGGTCGCGTTCTCCCGTGTTAGTCAGGGTAGGCTAAGTCGCTACTTCAGATAGACCCAACATTTGATACCTCGACATGGAGGAAGTTTGATTCTTACCCACGTAACTCTCCAGCATAGATACTCAAGTCAGGGGGGCAACCCTCCACCTTAGTCATTTACAAACCAGGCTGGTGGTGGTCATGCTGTCATTAACGCAGGGATTTCAGAGTTGCTCTCAGTTTTGTAAATCCAGTCAGCATAGAGGAGCAGGCGAGGAGGTGTTTACGGGCTGGTCCAATAAAAGATACACATAACCACTCACATTCTGCTGAAGACAACGTATCAGTGACTCCACCAACTGCAGCAGAGCCTGGAAGTGTAATCAAGCTGTGTGCCAGGAAGAGAGCAGATGGATTTTTCCATATTGCTAAGTGGTGCCTGGCACACATCCCATAAATGTAAAGACCAGCTTTTTGAACCTTTGAATCAATCTGTCAGGCACAGAATAAAGATACCTGGCTTGAGAAGAGTCATCTGAAAAAGAGTTGGGGGTTTTGGTGGCCTTTTTACTTACTGTGAGACATCCTTGAGAAAACAACATCCCCCCCAAAATAAGCAAAACATGGACTTATTAGGCAACATTAACAGAAACAAATGGCATCGATACCAAGGGAGGTCCAAGTCCTGCCCCATCCTCCTAATGAGTCATAGCTTGTTTTTCGTATCTTTTTCTGTTCACCACTCTAGCAGGCTCCAGCAAACTAAAGTGTG
Source organism: Miniopterus natalensis (assembly GCF_054644295.1). Lineage (NCBI taxonomy): Eukaryota > Metazoa > Chordata > Mammalia > Chiroptera > Miniopteridae > Miniopterus > Miniopterus natalensis. The sequence goes on from NC_142081.1 coordinate 144,222,326, forward strand.
TCCAGCTAGGATGGTGAACAGTTGATAAATCTGGGAAGAAAAACTGCGGAGGAGATAGCAATGATTGTCTTAAGGGCCTGAAGGCCTATGGGAGAAAAAGAACACTTAGTGTATGTGTCTCCAGGAGGCAGGACTCAGTCAGTGGGGTCAGAGAAAGTTTTTCAGTGTGAGAGTCGCCCAGGCATGCAACCCTATAAAAACTAGTGCTTCTTCATGTGGTTTTCAATAAAAACTAAGTTCAAAAGATGACTGTATGGGCAAAGGACTTAAAGAGAAATTCATGAATGAGAAAATGCAAATGGAAAATCTCACTGGTAATTCAAGAAATATAAATCATATTAGCAATGGAATACTTTTTTTGCTGATCAAATTGCAAAATGAAAATAAACAAACAACCCTCTTTCCCCCCCACCCCCAAAACCCAACCTCCTGATAATGTTCAATGTCTGGGAGATCTGCTATGATCAGCATTTATATACACTGTTTTGGCTGTGAAAGCTAGCCATTTAGCAGTATAATTTCTAAGATCTTTGTAAGAAGTACTAAATCTTTGACCCAATAATTTCATTTTTAGGATTTTTAAGCAAAATAATTAAGCAAATACAATAGTAATATGGTAATCTTCATTGTTACATTATCTTATAAAAGTGACAGGCTAGAAACATCCTAAGTGTATAACATTAACAGAATTAAGAAATGCATGGCACAACTATAGGCTAGATTACTAAGTTGCCTTTAAAAGGTGATTTGTTAAGTGTCTGTAGTATAAATATACAAGTAATCTCAATCATGGAAAGAAAAAATTGATAGAAGAAGGAAATGCCAGAAACATGTCAATAGGTAGGCCTGAAGCAGCTCTGAACAGTGAAATTATGGACAACTTTTAAAATGCTTCTTTGTATTATTTCTATATCTTCTAAGTTATAAAATATCACTGAATAATTAGGAGATATGAAGTAAAAAACCCACTTAAACAAAACAGAAAGGAGTATGCTCTTAGGTACATAATACTATATTAAACGAGAGGCCAGATAGTGCAAGAGGTCTGGGTGTGGACTGGTGGAGGTACAGGGGTGGTAACTGAGGGTAGCCTGCCCCTATTGGAAGAGTAGCAACATTGACATTGTTCCAAATTGCTGGTATCTAGTGATAATAGAAGCAGACTAACTTCTTATTCTCATGGGGTTTATTATTATTTTTCAGTTCTTCTTGGTTATTCTTGAGATTCAGAGGCTCCCAACCCTCCTTTACCTGCCTTTGTAGCTACTGGTAAAAACATTCCTATATTTGTAGGAAATCCCTTTGAAGATTCCTTTAACTTTGAGATGTTGTGACCTTTTGGAAACCATCATGGAGTGTTGTAGAAGCTACCTGCACATTCATGGTGCACATATGTTTTGTGTTGAATCTGGGGACTACTTGCATTTAACAAAACACCTCTTACCACAGTGAGTCAACATGCCTTCAGATAGAGCAGTGTTGGTACATTATTCCAATCATTTTAAGAAAGCATACGTACTTATGGTTTAAGAAGAGTGTATTGTTTGACATGTCTCCTACTTTCTTAGAACTGCAGTATGGCTTTCTTATCAAGTAATGCAAACAGAGTAAGTGATATAGTCCCTTCTGCAAAGCCTTTACTTCAGCACTCACTTTGCCATTTTAAGACACTGTGTCTTAAAAATATGCAAACATCTGCACTGCACTTCAGAGTTAGTGTGACAGGTGCTGATTGCACTGATGAAGAGAGACACCATGTGTATGGAAAGGTCATGCTTAATTGGGTTGGCACTGATTTCCAAATAACAAAAGTATGGACTGAAATGAAACCTTGAACACACCAGCTTTTGTTTTTAAGTTTCCAAGAGTAGCTACTAATTCAACAAAGAGACACTGTGGTTTCATACTTTTGGATCTTGTGGGCCTTATTCAAATCCTTCTTGTCTTCTTGGCCTGATTTCATTTGAAAAGATTGCTGTACTAACCAATATGTACCAATGACTAAGTGCAAAAATGACTTGACCAATGGACCAGCTAATATATTTCTGAATAGTCTAGTTTCCCAGGAGGTGCCAGGGTATAATCAGGTTATAAACATGGGTCAGCCTTGAAATCACCCATAATCTTGTGTGTGGGCAGGGGGTATGGACAGAATGAAGGGAGCAACTCAACTAAAATTTCAAAACTTTTGGGTCCACCTTATGGTGGAAATTAAGAAATTGGAAAGGTCTTCAAACTTTTCAGGGAGGGCATGTACAGAGAATTTACTTCAACTCTTCTGTTTAGCAGGTTGGGCAAATAGGTTGGAAAATAATAAAGTACTTGCCTAAGGTCCTGCACCTGGTCAGTGATGGAGCTGAGATCTGGCTCAGCCCACTGTTCTTGCCTTACTAATTCCAGTGATATAAAAAGCAACAAACTTTAGTGCTCTTTTAAAATCACAAAATGAACAAGTCTCCATAAATTTAAGAAGATTAAAATCATGTCAAGAATCTTCTCTGACCATAATAGTATGAAACTAGAAATCAATCACAAGAAAAATACCGAAAAACACACAAATACATGGAGACTAAATAAAATGCTACTAGACAATGAATGGGTTAACAATTAGATCAAAAAAGAAGTCAAAAGGTACCTTGAAACAAATAAAAGTTAGAACATAGCAACCCAAAATCTATGGGACCCAGCAAAAACAGTTCTAAGAGGGAAATTCATAGCGTTAGAGGCCTATCTCAGAAAACAAGAAAAATCTCAAATAAACAATCTAAGTTTACACTTAAAGAAACAAGGAAAAGAGCAACAAACATAGCCCAAATTGCATAAAAGAAAGGAAATAATAAAGATTAGAGCAGAAATAAATGAAATAGAGTCTGAAAAATAATACAAAAAAAATCAATGAAACCAAGAGCTAATTCTTTGAAAAGGTAAACAAGATTGGCAAAACTTTAACCAGACTCACCAAGAAAAAAAGACAGAAGACCCAAATAAATAAAATCAGAAATGAAAGAGGAGAAGTAACAATTGACACCAAAGAAATACAAAGGATTATAAGAAAATATTATGAATATGCCAACAGATTGGACAATTTAGATGAAATGGGTAAATTCCTAGAAACATACAATCTTCCAAAACTGAATCAGGAAGAATCAGAAAATTTGAATAGACATATTTCAACTAATGAAATTAAAGCAGTAATGAAAAAACTTCCAACAAACAAAAGTCCTGAACCAGATGACTTCTCACAGGTGAGTTTCACCAAACATTCAAAAAGAACTAACACCTATCCTCAAACTATTCAAAAAAATTCAAGAGGAGGGAAAATTTCTAAGCTCATTTTATGAAGCTATTATTATTCTAATTTCAAAAACACATTAAGACACTACAAAGAAAAAGAATTACTGTATAGGCCAATATCCCTGATGAACATTAGATGCTAAAATCCTTAACAAAATATTAGCAAAACAGATTTAGCAAAACATTCAAAAGTTAATACGCCACAACCAAGTGGGATTTACTCCAGGGATGCAAGGCTGGTGTAATATTCTCAAATCAATAAATGTGAGAAACCACATAAGCAAAATGAAGAATAAAAATTACATGATCATATCAATAGATAGAGAAAAAGGCATTTGATAAAATCTAGCACCCATTTATAAGAACTCTCAGCAAAGTGGGAATAGAGGGACCATACCTCAATATAATAAAGGCCATATATGAAAAACCTACAGTCAACATCATACTCAGTGGGCAAAAATTGCAAGCATTTCCCTTAAGAACAGGAACAAGACAGGATGTCTGCTTTCACCACTCTTACTCAGCATAGCACTGGAAATCTTAGCCATAGCAATCAAACAAGAAGAAGAAATAAAAGGCATCCAAATTGAAAAGGAGGAAGTAAAACTGTCATTATTTGCAGATGACATAATACTGTATATAGAGAACACAACAGATTCCACCAAAAAAACTACTAGAACTGATAAATGAATTCAGTAAAGTAGTAGGATACAAAATAAATGTCCAGAAATCAGTTGCATTTTATTTTAGTTTTTTGTTAATCCTCATGAGAGGATATTTTTTTCCATTGATTTTTAGAGAGTGGAAGGGAGGGAAAGGGAAAGAGAAAACATCGATGTGAGAGACACACATTGATTGGTTGCCTCCTGAATGAGCCCTGACTAGGGCCAGGAATCAAACCTGTGACCCAGGTACATGCCTTTGATGGGGAATCAAACCGGAGACCCTTCATCCCTGGGCTGACACTCTAACCACTGAGCCACGTGGCCAGGGCTCAGTTCCATTTTTGTATACCAATAATGAACTATCAGAAAAGGAAACTAAGAAAACAATCTCATTTAATATTGCATAAAACAATAAAATACCTAAAAATAAATTTAACCAAGGAGGTAAAAGACCTGTACTCAGAAAATTATAAGACTCAGAAAATTAAAGAAAGAAACTGAGGAAGATACAAATAAGTGGAAGCATATACCATGTTCATAGATAGAAATAATTAACATTATTAAAATGTCCATACTTCCCAAAGCAATCTATAGATTCAAAGCAATTCCTATCAAAATACCAATGGCATAATTCACAGAACTAGAACAAATACCCAAAAGTTAATATGGAGCCATGAAAGACCCCAAATAGCCTCAGCCATCTTGAAAAAGAAAAACAAAATTAGAAGAATCACACTACCTGATATTGAACTATACCTACAAGGCCATAGTAATCAAAACAGCATGGTACTGGCATAAAAACAGAGATGTAAATCAGTGGAATAGAAAAGAGTGCCCAGAAATAAACCCACACCTTTATGGTCAATTAATATTTGACAAAGGAAATAAGAACATACAAGGGGTAAAAATAGTCTATTCAATAAACAGTGTTGGAAAAATTAGACCAATATGTGCAAAAAAAAAAAAAAAAGAAACTAAACCACCTTCTTACACCACACACAAGAATAAACTGAAAATGAATTAAAGACTTAAATGTTAGAATTGAAACCATAAAAATCCTAGAAGAAAAGATAGGCAGTAAAACCTCAGACATTTCTCATAGCAATGTTTTTTCTGATGTATCTCCTCAGGCAAGGGAAACAAAAGCAAAAATAAACAAATAAGACTACATCAAACTTAAAAGCTTCTGCACAGCAAAAGAAACCATCAACATGATGAAAGACAACCCACTAAATGGAAAAAATAGTTGTCAAGGATACATTTGATAAGGGATTAATATCCAAAATTTATAAAGAACTCATAAAGCTCAAGACCAAAAATGCAAACAATCCAATTAAAAAGTAGGGAATGAACCTGAATAGACTCTTCTCCAAAAAGGACATACAGATGGCCAATAGACCAATGAAAAGATGCTCAACAGCACTGATCATCAGTTAAATCCAAATTAAAACCACAATGAGATATCACCTCACATCTGGTAGAATGGCTATCTTCAGTAAAACAACAATTACTGGCAAGGATGTGGAGAAAAGGGACCCCTCATGCACTGTTGGTGGGAATGCAGTTCGGTGCAGCCACTGTGGAAAGCAGTATGGAGTTATCTCAAAAATTTAAAAATGAAACTGCCTTATGACCCAGTGATTCCACTTCTGGGAATATATCCAAAGAAACCTGAAACACTAATTTGAAAGAATATATGCACCCCTATGTTCATTGCAACATTATTTACAATAGTCAAGACTTGGGAGCAGCCCAAGTGTCCATCAATAGATGAGTGGATAAAAAGGCTGTGCTACATTTACACAATGGAATACTACTTGGCAGAATAAAGGGAAATCTTACTTTTTGCTACAGCATGGATATCATGTTAAGTGAAATAAGCCAGTTGGAGAAAGACAAGCACCATATGATTTCACTTATATGTGGAATGTAATGAACAAAATAAACTAACAAACAAAACAGAAATATACTCAAATACAGAGAACAGACTGGCAGGTGTCAGAGGGGTGGGGGATTGGGGTGAAGGGATTAAGTAAAATAAAGACAAAGCTCATAGACACTGATAACACTATGGTAATTACCAGAGGGAAAGGGGTTGAAAAAGGTAGAAGAGGGTAAAGGGTGATGGAAGGGTGGTGAACACACGATACAATATACAGATGATGTATTACAGAATTGTATACCTGAAACCTATATAATTTTATTAACCAATGTCAACCCAGTAAATTCAATAAAAAACAAACAAAATATAAAATAAAATCACAAAATGTTTTCTGAACTAGATTAAATTAATATGAAACTTGAACCTTGGATATAGATCATTTGTCCATTTGGAGCCTGTGTGAAATAAAGACAAACTCCTTAAGAGTGAAAACCATGGTTTACATGTCCTTATATAACTTCCTTTGAAACTACATCAACAAATATGTATCGTAAAATAGCCCTAGAAGCTATGAGAGTTGACCTTATAGAAAACACTTTAGTCAGAGGTGGTTTTAGTTTGTAGATTAGCCCTCTAGTCCAGCTGCCGCTGTACCTGTTCTTTTCTTCCAAATCCACTAGGAGGGGCTTCTGTAATGAGGATATCCTGTCACCAGGTGGCAGTGATACCGCATTGGTGTAGGGGCCCCAACTGTGTTATCTGGAGTAGAAATTAGATCCATTGCTTTTTTCTTCCTATCTATCAAAGTATAGCTCTTTATTAAAGGAGTCAAATTTAAACAATGTCACCCAACACCATATTTATGAAAGATACATAAAAACCAAACTATTAAGATGACTCAGGCATCATTCATGACCTGTCTCAGCAAGTTTTAAAAGCTTCAATTCTTAATTCCTCTCTCCTTTCCCTTCAAAGCTTTAGGACCTTACCAAAAAATTTGAATGAGTAAAAAGTGAGTTGAGTCTAAAACTTCAACTTTATACCTAAAAAATAATTTTTTGTTTCTGCAATTACAATATATTTTCAGTGCTCACTTTCTTTCCCCCTCATTTAGTAAATATAAATCTTCAAAGAATTTTATTTTTTATTTAAAGTGAGGAATGTTGGTGACTACAAGCTGCTAAGGTGAATCTTTCATGGCAGTGGTGACTGGGAATAGTAAAAACGACTTCCTTGGGGTGGTCAGTCTCACAATGGAAGCAGTTTGAGAAGAGCCCGTTTGCAGGAAACAGGGTTAGGCCACAGCAACAATTTTGAAATAGATAAAGTCTGCCACTGCTCTTTCCTGGCTTTTGGGTCTAGGTTTTCTCTGTTAATCCTATAAATATGAAGTCTTTGGCATTTAAAATATTTTAATGATAATAAAGGGAAGTTTCCTTTAAAATGTAAATGTGCTTTGATTTGTTTTGTTTTGCTTTGTTTGGTCTGTGTAAGGGGACTATTCCAAAGGCAACTCCCCCCTTCCCCAATGTTAAGTGGAGAGAGGAAGCAGGAAGAAGGGCAGAATTGTAAACAATTAGGAGAGGGTATTAGGGAAAAAAAGTGAAGGGATCAAGGAAAGTTAAAAAAGAGGGCCCTGGATAAGCTGTGAAACAGACAACTGTTCAAACAATAATATACCATAAGCAAAAAGGACGAACCTGCCCCTGAAAGGAAGTTAAGGATCTGTAGGCAACGTAGGAGCAAAAAGACCAGGAGCTTGGAAGCTTGGAGTTAGTCCACTGGGAAACTGAAGGCCAAGTGCTGGCACAGGTTTCTCCGTGCACGTAGCGAGGTCAGTCAGGTGGCCAGACAGTCACCCCAGGTGACTCTCATGGCTCCAAAGGTTGGGGGCCATTGGGTACTGTAAAAGAGCCTGCAGACCAAGGCTGGATTGGTGATGGATTTTCAGACTTTGGGATAGATGATGAGTGCTATATGCCTGAGTCAAGAAAACCAAGCATCTGCTGACCAGCTATGTAGGTTTGCACCACTCAACACTCCTACACAAAATAAGGTTTAGTCATTCCCTTAAACTAAGTATGTGTGCCTGGCAGGCAGTGGGCTGGGTAGGGAGAGAAAGAAACACTTCCAGAAATAAGAAAGGCCGGAGCCTTTTCATGCATGGCTGCAGCTAAGTCAACTCCGGTTCTCTTGTCCCCGTGTCTCCTGGCTGCAGCTAAGTGAGATGCAGCTATGCTGCTCTTGTGACTTGGCGGCTCCCCGTGGAGATCCTCCAGGTGCACTCAGCAGACACTGCCTTCTTAGGTTGCTCAATATCACCGATGCTTCCGAGTCCCTGGGTCCCTCCGGAGGGAGCTTGAACTTTAACCAGACTTAGGATTCAGGCACATACATGTCTGACAGACAGGGGCAGAGGAGAAAGGGGTGGAAGCTGGACTTCAGGGGATGACAGAGGGGTCCTCAGGGCCAAAGGCAGTCTGGTGGCAGTGCCTTTTCTTACCCTCAGCTCAACCAGTATCTCTTACCCTTCAGTGCCTTTGTGTCCTGGAAGGAAAGGGCATAATTATACTCAGCAATATAATTGTGTCCTAGGGGATCCAAATCCCTTCAGCCTTCTGGGTCACCCATTCCTTTACTTAAGAAAAATTACTTCACGCTCCTTCATCCCATATTCTGTGACAAATCCAGTGATTTCCCCAAGATTTCTATGAATTCTAGGGGCTTACACTCTCATAGATACTCTTCTCCCCAACTTCTTGCTTCCACTGGAATCTAGGTCACTTAGCCAGCTGGTGAGCCTTCTAAGGTGAAGTGATGTCTCCTCTCACCACACCACCTGACTTCAGGCTAGACACAGTCCCTCTGACCTCGGCTGTCTTGCCAAAGACTTGGAGACAGCAGGCTTTACTAAAGATGTGTTTGGAGAAATGGAAGAAGGCTTGTATTCTAGCACAGCCCAGAAAAAAGCAAGAAAAACGAAAAACACACACACAACAACCTGAAAACAAAAAGCCCTCACATTGAATAGTAGACTCTCTATGCTGAATTTCTTCAACACCTCCATTTTTGCTCTCTGGCTACTAATTCCAGCCACCTTGCTTGAGTCCCTTCTTCCAACCTTCTCTCTCCTTGGCCCTTTCTCCAGAAAAGTGGTGGCCACTTAAAGGGAACTGGTTTTACCTGAAAGAGCAGTGAGTATTAGAGACCATTAAGCAGATGGCAAAGAGTTCCAGGTGACAGCAGCCTAGCGCAGCTGGTCTGGGCTGTGGAGATGTGGAACGTGTCCCCTTTCTCTGTGGGCGGTTGGAGACTGTGTCTACAGCAGCAGGAAAGCCTCAGAGACCCAAGGCGGAGGCTGCGCCTGAACAGAGCAACAGCTGGAGCAGAGGGAGGGCAGAGCTGCGGGCAGAGGCCTGAGTGTATGTGAGGTACTCCCCTCCCCTCTGGGAACCTCTAGACAGCCACAGAATAGGGAATGACTGAGACCTGGCTCTGGCAGGTGGAGGGCATGGATCCAGCAAGCATAGGAACTGACAAGCTGATGGACCTCGGGGACATTCATGTAAATCCACCAAGGATATAATGGGTGAAATCTCTGGTGTCCACACATTCTCTTTCCACATCTATCCAACATACAAACCCAAAATAAATCAACCTATGTGAAGTTGTGACTCAGTGCTTCTTAAACTTCAATGTTCACACACATCATCCAGGGACCTTTGTTAAAATATACTATATTCTGATTCAGTAGGTGTGGTGGGGCCTGGGAGACCTCGTTCATAACAAGTACCCAGGTGGTGACCAGTTGGTCTTGGCTGCACTTTGAGAAGCAAGGGTGTAAGCAACCTGACGTTCTCCTTGCCTCCCCACCCCCTCCCCCTACATTTGCAAACAACGACAAGAAACAGTCACTCAGGGAAAGACAATTCTTAGCCCCAAAGGCTGCATGTTCATGGTAGATTGCAGGCCCTCTGATAGAGTGGAGGTGGTGGGAGGGAGGGGATGTTAGTCCTGATGCTCGGCACTGGGCATTCTTAACAAGAAAATCTGTTTTGTCCTCACTGGACTGGGCCAGGGACAAAATGTATACTTAAACTCCCTAAGCCAAAGCTTTTGTCTCTCAGGGAGTCACTCCTTACAGCAGGCCCCTCACCAGTCAGGGACTGTCTCTAATAAAGAGACTGTCTCTCACCATGACTTTAGCAGGGATTTTTAGGCTCCACACTTGACCTTCTAATTAGACAAGTTTGGACTGTGGAGAATGAGGTAAAGGGTTATTTTGGGGGATGCCTTGGTACCCTTAAATCAGCTCAGATAGACAGTCTGCATTCTCCTTCCATCAACCAGGTCTCCTTCTGAGCGCCCAGGAAAATAAAACCCAGTATTGCAGCAAACCTGTGCGGCAGGGTGTCCGCTGCGTTATTAGCTGTGGCAGCTGAGCTCAGCACCAAAGTGACATGTATGTTTAATCCCTACCAATATGTCAGTCTACCCATTCAGCTCTTCCTTTGCTCGGCCTTTTGCAGAGCAGCTCCCCAGAGTTATAATTAGAATTCTATAAGCACATAAACAAAATTCAAACCACACAAGCTGACCCACCTGCTTCAGGAAAGCCAAAAGTCTCAGGAAAGAAAACATTTTTTTTTAAAAAAAAAATACATCTTTATTGATTTCAGAGAGAGGGAATGAGAGGGAGAGATAGAAACATCAATGATGAGAGAGTCATTGATCAAGCCCGCAACCCGGGCATGTGCCCTGACCGGGAATCGAACCCCGATCCCTGGATCTTAGGTTGATGCTCAACTGCTGAGCCACGCCCAGCCGGGCGAAAACACTTTTTAAAAAGAGTTTGTAGGAAACAAACACAAAGGACTAGAATTGGATTAAAACAAAAGCAGTCATACAAAACAGGGCAAACTGGTGGTAAAAAAAAAAAAAAAAAAAAGGAGCTGTTTGTTGAGGACTATATTTAAATGCAGGAATTTGGGTCGAGAGAGTGACTTTGATGAGCAGGGAAACTCAGCTTGTAGGTTGTGTCTCTGGAGGAATCTTTCAGCAGTAGATGGTTCCATATGCGTCCAAAGGTTAATTGACTCTGAGTTCACTGAACACTAGGTAGTTACTAGACAGCGAAGCAGGGAATGAGAGGTGCTACTATACTTTTGGGGAAGGGGGACATGCACACGAAAATATGGAAGAACAATAATGACAAACATATGAACAAGGAGCCCATTGGTCATAGCTGGGTTCTGGTCACAGAATGCCACCTCAATGTGCTCACTTTCTGGTGACTTTAAATCAGGAGTCAGATTGAAAAATCCAGGGACATTTGAAATGCCAATGAAGAAGAGGGTATTCCCTCTACATTTCTGGTAATCATACAATCAGTTACTCTCTGTGAATTATCCCAAAACTAACCACTGCCCTAATACTCTGTGGTCAATACCAAATCATGCTTTACAAAAGTGATTCAGATGCAGTAAAAGCACCTGCAATTGCCTAAATTGTTCAAGATAATTGCTGAGTTGCTAAGTCAGATCTCATAATGTGTACCGATGGTATCACGTGTTAGGCCCTTTGATAACCCCTCTGCACTATTCCTTCATCTGGTTACCATCATAATTAGCTAGCTAATATTGATAATAGGAAAGGAGCAAAGGGGACACCAGACATTCTAAGTATGGTCATCTGGGCAGCTTCACCAGGAAGCTGCAACTTTATACTCCCCGGGGAACCACCATTCCCCACAGATCATTTCGGAGAGGGGTCCAACAAAGGGGAAGATCGGCACATTTGCAGTGAAGTAGGGGTGATGTATTGAAGGTGCTTGTCTGTCAGTCTAGCCTGGGGGACAAAGATCATTGGCTAGGAAGGTGGGCCCCAATGCAAGCCCGTAAAAATTTGGGAATACATAAGCCCCAGACAAAGGAATTATCTCTCTCTCTCGTTCCTCTTGCTTTACTCCTAATTCCTTGTACTCACCCGTGCTCCCTTCATAGCCATGTGACCCTAGAACTTACATGGCCTGGGGCCATGTGGACCCCACATGCAATGGACTGCAGCTGGGAACACAAACTAAGCTAGCCTGATGCTGGACTGGACTGTATCTCAATATGGAATGGAGCCTCTGGGTACTGGCTTTAATCCTAGCTCTGCTGAAGACAAAATGGGCCTTTTTCCATGGTGGGATGGGGGGAGATGAGACCTTTGAAACCCAGAGGTTTAATTCCACAGAAATAAAGCTTTCCATGATACCTCAACCTCCTGTGGGGTCCTCAGGAAATTCTTATTCCGCAGCACCCCAAAAAGCCCACTTCCACCTGCAACAGGTAGGGACGCAGAGAGCACCCCACCAATAACAATCTGATCTCACAGCCTCCGTATAAAGAGGATTTGGTATTATTATTTCTGAAATAGAAACAAGTGACTTGAGGCTCACATATGGAAATGGCAGGAGAGTGAAATCCTGATTGAAGCTGTGGGTCTCTCAGGCTTCAAAGGACTTGCTCACACCCACTGTGTTTGATCACCTTCCCCCTGAGCTCAAGGAGGCTGGGCTCCCTGGAGCGTGGAGAAGGGGCCTTGCTGGCCTTCCTGTTGGGCTCTCGTCACCCTGCCGGGGCTGAAGCCTCCAGGCTGCACACAGCTCTGAAGGCCCCGAGCAGCGAGGAATCACCCATTGCCAAATACATGCCTCAGACTTTTACAAAACAAAGTGAATACTGTAGAGAACAAATTACACAGGTGTGACAGACAAACAGGGAAATTTTAAGAAGAAAAAGATCAACTTTCAAAATCACTCGCCAACAATTCATGGAATGTATGTCTGATTTCCCAAGAATAACCACTTCTTCCCCCTCCTCCTCACCACTGCCTCTTTTCATCCTGAATCATAAAATGACGAGACAATCAACACTTGGAGTTAAGCTCATTAAAGGTTTATTTTTAGGAGAGATTTAAAGGACTCTGGGACCCGAGAGTGGCAATGCGGGATCCTCGAATGCTCTGCGCAGGCCCCTGGAGCTGGCACCCTGAGCTCTGGCTGTCTTCCAGTCTGGGGCACTATATTTAGTGGACTAAAGAATTCTCCCTGCAGTTGACCCCGAGGCCATATTTTTGTTTCCTGAGTTCACATTGGGGTGACCCATTTCTTCGGGGGCCCATCCCTGAACTTGGCTCGGCCATTGCTCAGTTAGGGAGTTTCAGAGGGCAGGTCAATCAATCCTGGGGACTCAGCATGACCATCTATAGGGTGGAATAATTCACGGACACCTGCCATGAAAAATAGTTAATTACTGGAAAGGACTCTGGAAGCCTGGAGTACTACGTGTCATCAGTGTCTCACAGTCCTGGAGGATGGGAAACAACATGTGCAGATACTATTTTTCCACCAAGTGCAGGACCTGGTGAAGCTGTCAGATTTAGACAAGGTTCAGCATGAGAGGCCGGTTAAGGATGAGCTAGAAGGGGGCCTAGAGAGAGAACTTAATTCGAGACGACGTCTGAGGCCCTGAGAAAGGGTCTGCGCTTCCCATTTTTGATGCTGCACTGACACCTTGCACCATTAGAATTTGCATCTCAGTGAGCTATAATGACCTAAAATCATGCTCATTAGTGGCAAGAAGGCATTTTTACAAAGAATGCTATTGTTCCTTTCCCCTTGCTTGGGTAGTTTTTATCTTGAGAACGTTTGGTTTTAAGGCAAAACACAGGGGTAAAACTTAGTCTTGTTAAAACATCTTCTTTATTATATATTTGCTTATTTATTTTGTGAGAGAAATGGCCACACATACACACACACACACAAAACCCTATGTCAGCTTTGTGGAAACCACCTAAAAATTCAAGAGAAGCATAGCGAATTTCGTAAGCATACATTTTCTTTTAGATGATGTTTTCATCTCTCTTAAACCGTAAGGCAAGCATATAGTACAGGGATAAAGAACTCTTTTTGCATAAAGATTGCCTCCTACATGGCAAATTTATTCATTTTCTGCTGTAAGTAGGGGCAAACCTCAAATGCATACATCCATGTATACACACGTTTACACACATGCTCATAATTGCTCAGGAATCCAATGCTAGGAATACTTTTTTGCAGGTAACATGTATCATAAAATGTCAGTTGTATCAACATACTGCTCAAGTATAACTATGAATGAACTTACCCAAATTCCCAGATCTGGGTCACCAAATTTGCTTTGTAGTTGTTTTTTCTATCCAAAAGTGTATTTTTAAAAATCATGTTTTACAGAAGAGTTTTAGAAGCAGTAAAAGCAAATGTTATTGCCTAAATTGTTCCAGATGATTATCTAAATGCTAGGCAAGTTCACATCAAGGTTTTAATTCCAATGATCTGAATCTTTTAAAGTTTTCAATCAATAAAAACTTTAGTAATTATCCTGGAAGCACATGAGTATATTAGCTTTACTTTCAGAACATTTTCCATCTAACTCCTTTATTTTCAGCTACTCTTGACTAGCTGTTTGGTCAAAGGGCTGGCTGCCCCTGCTGCTCCTGAGGCAAGGCATGCAGGCTGCCCAGTAGAGGTGTGATCTTGGGGTGCCACCCCTTGGTAGCTCCCCCAAATCACCAGTGAAGTTCCCCACCTCAGAATCTTTGGGAAAGAGAAAATTCTAGATTGGATTCAAGGAAGGCATAACCTATTATAGTAGGATCAAAGGCAATCACTTATGCAAATAAGACCTTAGTAGATGAAATTAAAATGAATGAACTTCATCTTGTACCATCATCAGGCTAAAGGCCTGGTATCTTTCTAAAAAAGACAAATGACTATGGCCTTCATAGCTCTGTGAAAAGATTTCCTGTAATGTTTGCCTCAACACTCAGCTGAAGTTTCCTGGAAGAGGTTTGATTTCTCAGAGTCTTTTCCATTTTCTTGTCTTTACTTTGGAAGAGTCACCAGAAATGAAGCTTAGGTTTCCCCAATAGATAACTTTCCAAACAAACAAATGAACAAAAACAAATGATCGCCAGCATCTGAAACAGCAGTCATCACCCCTGTCAAAGACTATGAGAGAACATGAGGTGAGCACTTCTAACTACACTGGATGACCCTACACTGATGGCCACCAGGCAGCTTAAGGTCAAATGTGTGCAGTGTCTTTGTTCTCGGGCTACTTGTTTCTTCTTTCTCATTTAAAAGTATCTCTATCCTTCAACTTACTGGATTTGAAGTTGAATCCTTTGCTAGTTTTAGTCTATTAATAGCTAATTGTGGCCTAGGAAGATCTAGAATGCCTAGAAATAGGTCGAGGTCCTATTCCCTGACACGGATGCTCACGGTAGGTGTGGTGGAAGATGGCAGACAAACATTAACTCAAAATAGAAATTTTGGAGTCATCTGTTTCTCACTGTATCTTGGCCCACATTGTGAATTTACATCTTTTTGGCCATGTTCACTCTCTCTGGACCAGGTCAGGCCTCCGTCAGTCATCTCACTCTAGGAATATGGTGATTGCTGTTCCTAAGTGGCTTTTAAAAATACCTCCAGTTCATCAATCACAGATCTGGTAGCATATATAGGGAAGGGAAAATTATTTTCCTTCTACACATCTTAAGTTTATTGGTTGGGACCCTGTATATTAGAGTGACAAAAGAGCGATTAACAAGAGAAAAACAGAAGTATATTGGCCTGTGTATGGTGCATACACGTGGGAGTACTCGGCACTGGGTAGCTCGGAGGGGTGCTTAGAACTTGGGCTTGTGTAGCATCTTAGAAAAAGAACAATAAACTTTTAGAGAAGTGACAAGACGAAGGAAAAGAACTTTGAGCTTCCAGGGAGCAAGTTGTGGAAAAGCAAATAAATGGAGAAACTAATGATACATAAAGGCAAGTTTTATCAAAAGTTGTCATGTAGACTCCTTTGGTACCATCTCTGAGCCAAGAATGTACCAAACTTCAGTGATTAACTTCTGTCCTTCCTGGTAGAGAGGGGAGGACAAATTTATGTCTTGCTTTTAGGCAAACAGGGGGAAGGCCAAGGGCTTTTCTTGTATCTGTTGCTTCCCAATTGCCTTCAGCTCAAAATAATCCATAAGCCAAAGTGGCATATTTTGGAATGGCTTATTCTGCCATCCTTCACATACCAACACTTACACGTGATCATGCCGCATCCTCCTGCTCAAACTCTGAGTAACTATTATTTGTGTGTACAGGGTGGGACCACAGTAGGTTTACAATTGTATGTATGGAAAATAATACAATAATTAATAAATAATAGTACAAAAATAACCTCTGTGTTATGTGTACTCGCAACCGTAAGCCTGTGTTTGTCACACCCTGTGTAAAGAACTCTTTTACAACTCAACATGGAAAAAAGACAAACAACCTATTTAAAAAATGAGCAGAGGACTTGAGTAGACACTTTTCCATGAAGGTCTACAAACGGCCAACAACATATGAAAAGACCTTCGACATTATTCATTATTAGGGTAAAGCAAATCAAACTCACAGTGAGATGCCACCTCATACCCACTGGGATCCCAATAAGTTAAAAAATGAAAAACAGCAAGTGCTTGTGAGGATGTGCCAGAATTGGAATCCTCATATGTTGTTATTGGGAATGTAAAATGGTCCAGCTGCTATGGAAAACAATTTGGCAATTCCCCAAAAAGCTAAGTAGGCTTATATGGCCACCAATTTCACCCCAGGTATGTATCCAAAGTAATTAAAAGCAGGGACTCAAACAAGTACTTGTGCAAGCATATTCATAGCAGCGTGATTCACAACAGCCAAAGATGAAAAACCCAAGTGCCTGTCAATGAATGAACAAATTGTAGTATATACATAAGACAGAATGTAATTTAGACATAAAAAAATGACATGCTAGTTTGGGTTACAATGTGGCTGAACCTCAAAAACATTATCCCAAGTGAAAGGAGCCAGACATAAAAGGTTGCATATTTTGTTTCCATTTATTCAAAATATCCAGCATAGTAAATCCACAGAAACAGACAGCAGATTGGTGGTAGCCACAGATCTACGGGAGAGATGAATGGGGAGCGACTGCTTAATGGGTATGGATTTTGGGGTGATGAAAAGGTTGTGGGACCGACAGAGGAGATAGTTATCCAATACAAGGTGGTGTAAAAGTAGGTTTATGGACATGAGTATGGGAAACACAGAGTTTATTCTTGTATTACTATTTATTAATTATTGTATTATTTCCATACAAACAACTGTAAACCTACTTTTGCCCCACCCTATAGAGAAAGAAAAAGCATCTCCTCAGTCTGGCATTCAACTTCTCCATCATCTAGCTTCAACCTACCTTTGAAAATATATTTTTCATTATATTCCTCCATCCACACTGGGATCTTGATCATGGCCCACACACGTCACACATTTTCATATTATGTGCCTTTGTTTCTGCTCTTCTGTGATCATGGAATGTTTCCCTTCCCAATCATAACGGTGTCTGTTCTTCAAAACAGGACTCGGAAGATACCTCTCAGAGTCATCACAGGAAACTTCTCTCGAAATTAATCTCTCTTCGCCTGGCCTCCCTTTGGCATATTCTGGACCTCTTATAGCCTCAGTCTTACTCGACCCTATTTAGTTATCAGAGAAAATTTTACCCTATTTGAAGACATAAATTGCCTCATTCATCTTTGTTTCTCTTCTTCCCTTGAACATTTGGCAGAGAGCTTTGCACAGAGTCAGTGTTCAGCAAACATGCTTTGACAAATGGAAAAGTAAATAGCACAAAAATAAGGAAGAATAGTATGTTGCAACTTAGCCTAACTTAGAGTTAAATGGGAGCTCAGAGAGACCCAGCAATGTTCCTGGAGTCACTGTACCTGGGACAACTAGCTGGGAGACACTTTCTCCAGGTTCTCAGCTCAAGAATATTATATTATTTTAACTTCATGATCCTTTGGGGACAAAATGTCAGGCTCAGATGTAGCCTTTGACTATGACAGTTAATTAAACACAGGTGTCCTCAAAAGCCATCTGTGAAGAAGGTGATCTTGGGCCCGCTGCACGCTCACTGATCCCTGGGACTGTGGAGGAGCTCAGTGTCATTTGCAATCGGGTTGGCTAGCAGCAGCTTTGTTTAGACATCTGCTCCTCCTCAGTAACTGAAGGTAACTGATATCTGTGTACTTGTACGTGCCCAGACAGGCTTCCAGTCCCAGTCAACTAAAATTATCCTTCTTGAGGGATCTATTTGAATCTGACATTTGCTTATTTATTTTCTCCATAATCTAGTGGAGAAACCGAGACTACTCACTAGTATTCCAGGGATGGGTGTCCACGTTTTCTCACCTGATACATATGGGCTTCAGTCTGGGAATATTTTCATAACTCCACAGGGTTACCATGCATTTTGCAGAGAGAGAGGAAAGGCCGGAGGCTGAAAATTTGTTCTCCATTGAGAACTCCTCAGGAAAGATGCCCATGGCTTTGCCTAGGCTATTTCTCTTGACTACAGTGTCTTTCTTCCTACCCTATCAACCCCAATCTTATTCACCCTGCAGTTTCAGGTAGGAAGCTCCCTTCTCTCCTTGAGACCTTACCTGTGCGTGCGGACCACATTTCTAGCCTTTCTCTGCACTGCTCCTGCACATCTGATCAGTTCCACCCAATTGGCATATTTTGGCTTCTCACAGTTTTAAAGATGTTAATTTCATCTTCCCAGCCAGAAGGAAAGCATTTTTAGGGCTGAGATTATGCATCTCTTTTGCTCCCCACCACGGCCTCACTTGGTAAATATGTTTTGGAAGCCACTGAAATCAAGTTGAAGAATATAATGTAAATGAAGCTTCAACTGCTAGAGCATTCTTGATAACCTGATTCCCCTTTAGAAGCTGAAAAGCAGACTGAATGGCTGCTTAAAAACATATTTCCCTAAAGACCAAAAACATTTCAACAAGGAATCTTACCCTGATGACAGCTCAAATAATTTGTGAGTCGTCCCTTGCCCAGCATGAATAACATTTGTAGAGTCTCAGTGGAAGGGAACATAGGGAAGGCAACTGTTTTTAAGCAGTGAGTCACCTGGTGGAAAGGAAAGCAGCAGTCAAGGAAGTCCTTCAAAAAGGCCAGGATTAGCTCGAGGGCTGATATATTCAAACAGAAGAGACAGGAAGCTGTGATTTGCCCCAGTGGGTACTTACAATCATTGAGACTTTTCCAGGCCAAATTTTGAAAACCACAGGGTTTTTAATTCACACTCTCTCTCTCGTCAAGTTTAGAATGTGGTTCAACCTTTGGAAATTAATAATTTATTATTATTTAATCAGCATCCTATGAAAGCTACCATGGTTTTAGTAATGTTCGGCATTTCTTTTTCTTGTAGAAAGCGTGAATCTGCAGCTTTATTAGGGAAGCAGACATTGTACATTTGTGACAGCGAGGCTCTGAGACCTTCAATTATTTATTCCATAGAGATAAAACCAAAGAACATAGTTGTAGCAATTCAGATACTGAAAAGTAAAAATAGGTGCATGAAATGACGGAGAAGAAACCTCGTGAATGGGTGTGCAGGGAACTTTGACACTGCAAAGAAATTAGATTTATTTAAGATTTATTAGATTTATTTCACCAGGGAAAAAGATGATTAAAAAAAGAGACATTGGCAGTTATGAAGAAAAAAGGACTTCTTACTCTCTTTTATAACTAATTAGTCATAATTTTAAATAATTTTATGTCATGATTAAACATGGCGTGGTAAGTTAAAAACACCAGAAAAACTATCAGATAAGGTTTCATGTGACAGTGTGTTGTAAACTTGTGGAGAGGGAAAGATGAAAATAATACAATCAAGGCTTTTCATTTAGGAAGAAGAAAGAGTTCCTAACGGGTATAGCGAATTCTCCATTCACCAGTTTACTTAGTCACTCAAGAACTATTTATTATCGATGGTGTGTCAGGCCCTGTGGATAAAGGATTGAACAAAACAGTGTGAACGCCTTGTCTCCAGGGGGATTTATATTCTAGCAGGGTGACAGAAAATATTAAGCGATAAATAAAATATACCCTATATCAGATAGTAATATAGGCTAAGGAGAATCAGAATTCGGGCAAGGGAGATAGAAAGTCGGCTGTGGACATTATAATTTTAGATAAAATGACCAGGAAAGGTCTGGCAGAAAATGCTGTGCCTGAACCAAGGCCTGAAGGAAGGGAGAGGTGAGAACCAAGTGAGTATTCAGGGCAGGAGGCCCAGCAGGGCAGGCGCCCTGAGGCAGGGCCAGTGCCTGGTGGGGGGCGACAGCAGGCAGGCTGGGGCAGCTGGAGCAGCAGTGAGCGCAGAGCAGACAGAGGGGGGGCGGATCACTGGGGGTCTGTGGGAGGACTTTGCTCTGGGGAGTTTAACAGAGTGGGTGTGATTTGACTCAGGTTATGGCCGGTGGATTGAACAGAGAGTGAAGGATGCTAGTCTGCTCCCACTGCAGCAACAGCATACCATAGACTGGATACCTTAAAAAACAGAATTTTTTATTGTTTGTTTATTTTATTTTATTTTTTTGTTTATTTTTGCTTAAAATATTACAGATGTCCCTTTTTCTCCCCAATGAACCATTCCACACCGTCCCATCCACCTCCCCAGTCCCTCTCCCCACCATTGTCCGTGTCCTTGGGTTGTGCATATATGCACATAAATTCTTTGGTTACTCTCTCCCCCTCCACCCACCCGCCCTCCTCCATCCCTCTGACATTCATCAGTCCGATCTTTGCTTCCATGTCATTGAATCTATTCTGTTCATCAGTTTATTAAGTTCTTTAGATTCCACATATAAGTGAGGGGAAAAAACCCCCAAAAACAGAAATTTAATTTCTCACAGTTCCTGAGGTTAGAAGTCTGAAAATAAGGTGAGGGCGTAGTTGGTTCTTCCTGAGGGCTGTGAAGAAAAGATCTGTTCGAAGCTTCTCCCCTTGGCTTACAGATGACTGTGTAATAAAGGTAGTATTAAAAGGTAGAAATGAAATATTTGTTGAAAAAGAGACAATAGAAAATAAGAAGAAATTCATGAAGTTATGGGAAAAGTGGGAAAGTTAAGGTGAAGTCAATAAAATGGAACACGGGAGCACGTAGAGCAGAGATCCCAAACCAGAGGCCCAAGAGCAAAGAGTTGGATTAATGGGCATCACTGAAACATTAGCAACTGTAACTTAAAGTATACCTTTCTGTCCAGTCTGGAAAAATCTGAAGAACTGGCACACGGGGTGGTGTTCCCTCATAGAAATGGTGCCCAGGGGCTCCACAGCTCCTGAGCCCTCAGCCCACCCCAGTCACTCATGAATGCCGGGTTTCTTAACCTTTGTTTGTGCATGGACACAGCTCACAATCACTTCTGTCCTTGGGATACTGAAGTCTAGGATCAGCTGCCCCTTCCATTTAACTCACACCATTGTGTTTTTGACACATGGCTTTTTTTTCCTCTCCCTTTTGTTACTTGCTTGGGTCCTGGGTAGGCATTTGAATGTGCTCCAGTTTACAGAAATTCATGATGAGAAAATAAAGAAGGGAAGAATAACAGATTCTCCAACAGAAGTTGGAGACAAGATCTCAGTGTGGTATAGAGAAAAGGAAAGAGGTATATTCTTGCAAAAAGAGAGTAACCACCAATAGAATTTATGGCAATTAGGTGCCTAGAAGAATAGAGATTGAGAGATGCTGTTTTCTTTTCTGATCTTGCTTATGTTAATAGAAGAAATTAGTTTCTCAAAAAATGGTAATTTAAGCAGAGTGAATGAGAGATGAAAAAAAATCATAAATAAAAAAAAATGTTTGAACAAGAAGATATAAAAATATAAAAGTGGCAATATAACAGGATACTTAAGAATATGGATTCTTGGATTTCAATTCCAACTCCATCTCTTATTAGCTGTGTGGCCTTAGGTGAGTGATTTAACCTGTCTGTACTTCAGTTTTCTCTTTCTTCTTTTCCATCCTTAAAATGATTATAATGAAAGTAGCTATCTCATTATATGGTTGTGTATAGTAAATTAGTTAGCTTATTATAGGTAAAGTACTTAAAACAGTGCCTGGAACATCATAAGTGTTATGTAATTGTAAGCTGTTAGAATTATAAGAGGCAGGACCAATGGAGAAAATCCATTAATGAGGTAAGAGTGGAGGACAATTTAGAGAATCTTGATACCACTAAGAGGGGATGAAGGCAAGAGAAGAAATTCAGAAATAAAAAAGTAAAATGTGGAAAAAATATTTGGGGATGGGAAGGGATTGGATCAGAAAAAATCCTCAAGATAAAAATGGTCACATGGCTCCTGGTGCCAAATCTCTCTCCCAATGGCCAAGTTTGGCTGGGCGGTGGGGATAGCCATGTACTGAGGGGATCTTATTTTGACCCTGTAATAAAACACAGCTAGTGGCTCGTGTCCCCATGGACAGAAAATAGAGCTCTTTTGTTTTTAAGGCAAGAGATGACAACAAGGAAAGCAACAAACAAAGGTGCAGGGACGGGTGTGTTAATCTGGGAGTTATGCTAAGGGAGAAAGTCCCCTCTGTGAAACGATGCTCGGAGATGGCTGAAGGACAAGGGTAAAAGTCACCAAAGAGAAAAATCAGAGAAATGTATCATAAAAAATATTTAGGATCACAGCAGTAACCACACTTCACTACAGAAAGCTTTCTCGACCACTCTAAGTAGGTCTCTCTTTCATTCTCTTCAGAGACCTTGGTTGTTTCCTTTGTGGCACTTAGCACAATTGTAACATTGTCTGCTTCCTTATTGCTCATGAGAACTGGGACTTTGTCTGTTGATTTCATCACTGATGACGTAGAGCTAATACACCTGTGCCTGGCACAAACTAGAAACTCAACAAACACAATATGTGTCAGATGAATGGATGAGTGGAGATCCACACACCTGTTTTATATAATATAAAGAAGAGCTTTAGAAAGGAGTGGACCTGAGGATGAGGCATGAGCTCAGGGAACAGACAAGCTCAGTCAGCAGTAATACATGGAAAACTCCCACTGTTGGCTGTGAGTAATGGAGCATTCAGGGCCAATAGCACACTTCTAACCAAAAGACAGAGGAGGCTGGAGAAAGACAATGATACTGGATCTCTGAATTCTTTGAATAAAATTGGCTAGGTATGGGCAAATTGAAGGAAGAAAGGACACACACAGAGCCACATTTTCGTGGATGAAGTTATTGATCTAGCAGAAATGCGTGTCGGAGACATGTAAAAACGATCCAGAAGATCCAATGGAAGGACAGGGCACATTCTTGTAAAGAGAAGATTCTAACATATGAAAGGAAAAGAATGAAAACTTGAGGATATCACAGTTATAGGAAATGGCTGTCATACATCTATGGGAAGTTCTTGGTAATTGGGAAATGTACAAATTTTGTGATGAAATAAAATTAGAGGTATTAAAATTTACATATTTAAGTACCTACTTTAATAGAAATCTATGGAATGATATGCATAGAATAACTTTAAAAAGCATTTTATGAATGTTAGCAATTTTTTTTAAATCCCAGCAGTGAGGAAACTTAATCATTAATTCATTCATGCATCCCTTTGGGGCAGATGAAGTGCCCTTGGCAGCAGAACCTTCAGGCATGGGATTTTCTTTCACAGAAATACTCTCAGTACAGCAGTGAAATGTTCAGAAGAGGAGCCACTCTGCAGAAGCAAGATAGAGCAAAAGAAAGTTCCAGCTGTCAAACATATTGCTTGCACTTTCCCCCCTAAATCTTGCTTCTAGTAATATTTTGCTTTTTTTAATCCTGTACCAACTTTCATGCTCTAGTGTTGAGTTCTTTCTCAGATGTACTACATAACTACTCAAAAAAGAGTTTATATTTATGAGGCTCTTAAGACATTTCCTGGCATATAGTAAGCAACTCTATAAATATTTGGTAAATCAATGCATAATCTGAATTTAACCTTACACACGCTTTTCTTTATTATACTTGAAATCAACACGGCTAACAACATGAAATGGAACTAATGATTTACAAAACCAGTGGAGATTGGTGTGTTAAGTGGGTTAGTACTTTTATTTACAAAAGATTAAATATCCCATTTTCTTATAAAGATCTTCTTTATTCTATGCTCCTCCCTCACATTTCTCTTCCCTGCCTTGTGTGATCTAAAAAGTCTTAACTAACACAATGGGAGTTTTATTCTGACGCTTTTAAACACCTTAGGTCTTATCTACCTATAAAAATACCTTTTCCTTTTCATTTGTGACTGATTACAAACCCCCTTACCATCCTTAAAAGAAACATGACAAATAAGTTTATCATTCATGTTTCTTTATACACTTTATTGCTCTAGGGAAAAAAGTTTTTGGATTGAAGAAAATAGAGTGTGTGTTTTATTGTTGCTTTGTTAGCAGATGAACCAGGACCAAATTCATGTCTCCTCCACTCCACATCTCTAATTTACTACATTATAATCCTTCTGGTGAACTGTGGGAAATTTCTCCCCTCCCAGTTGGTGCTGCCTGAACTACATTTAGAACTCTGCAATGTGTGCCTCTTGCCTTGTGTTCCTTTTCTCTGCCCAAATGTGGAAAAGTTGGACTGAAGGGAGAGGGAGACACAGAGGCAGGACTACGGCGCCTGCACCTGTTGGAATGGCAGGTCCCTGTGGATCCTCCCCTGCCTCTCACTCCTCACGTCCAGCTCTCCAGCTATGCAGGCTCTGTACTTGTCTTCCCCAGCCCGTTTCTGGCCCAGTTCTTCCACAGCGTCTACTAGTAGGAGCAATGCATGAAAGGAGCCAGATGGGGGAAGGGTTGAGAGCTTCTGGCTGGGTGATAAAATGAGAGTGTGTACCATGTGACCTGGAACAGCAGGTGGGACACATCTGTGAACCACCCAAGTGATTGCCTTGGAGAACTGATTTTTCAACCCACATTACTTACGATAGGAAAGAGAATACACAGTACCTCACAAGCTAACATAAAATTGGTTGTTGAATTAAGGAAGAATAATTAGTAATAGAATAATAAATAATACAGGACAAAGGGAGTTTATTTCAGAGATAATAGCAACAACAAAATGCTAAAATCTATGTTTTATTCAACAGTAAAAGGAAGTTCATTCAGAGCTATTACTTTGCTGTTCTTATGAGGAAATGTATCCAGTTCATTCTTTGGCAACTGATTGCTAATTCTCCTTTTTAAAAGAAGAACAGTGGGAATTGTATCCCAAGATTTGGATTCTAGCCTGAGGGGTTTCCCTGATGTTATTAAATTCTCTGGATCTCAGCTTTCTCATTTGTAAAATAAAAGGTTTAGCCTAGACCAGGGGTCAGCAAAGTTTTTCTGTAAAGGTCCAGAGAGTAAACATTTTAGGTTCTTGGTCTACACAGTCTCTGTCACAACTCAATTCTGCTGCTACAGCATGAAAGTAGACAAAGGGAATAGGAATATGTATAGCTGTGTTCCAATATAACTTTACTTACAAAACAGGTGGCAGGCCAGATTTGGCCCATGGGCCATAGGTTTCTGACAGTTGGTACAGAACAACTCATTTTCCAACCGTTCTTCAGAGGTGTCAGGGGTTGCCTTAGGGAAGGAAGAAAAGTAGAAAGACTGAGCAAGTCAGGTTCTGCAGCTCCCACCCTCATTTCAACCAGAGCAACTCATTTCTATGTTTTGGACTTCCAAATAAGACTATTTTTAAAGGTTCTTCAGTTAAAAAGCATGTAAAGAAAACACTGGATCTCTAAAGTCCCCTTGAAAATGGTGTGCTTCTAAGTAATATCAACCACTCTCAGGGTTTGGCCCACCTGCCCCTTCCCCCCTCTAACCCCCCTACTTACCCCCACCCTGATGATCTGATCATTTCTAGGTCTTCAGTTCCAGTTCAGAATCCTCCCTGGATGAGACTCCTATATTCCGTTTCCTTCTGGGTAACTATGCTGGCTGGAATGTTCCATAGGCCCTTCATAATCCATATATTCAAAGTGCTACTCATTTTTTCCCTCAAACCTGCTTCTCTTTTTCCATTTGAGTTAATGATCCCAAATTCCCTCTAGTGACACAAACTAGAAATCTGAGGCTTTCTCCACACTTCATCTCCACTCTTCATCTCCACTGAACGTCAGTCACAGGGTCCGACAGATTTTCTCTTGTGCTTACATGTTCCAGTTGTTCCCTCCTCTGCATTGGTGCCTCTGTCCTTGTTTAGGCCTCCCGTAGCTCTCATCTGGGCCATTACCAGACGAGAGAAAATACAAGAGAAACCTGGAGATGAGGGATAAACTGATATTGGCTACTCTTCACTGTGAGAATTTTCTGTCCATACAGATCTGAGCTAGGAACTTACCTAGTTAAAATCCATTCATCTCTCACCCCCTGCAAGACAAAGCACAAGTTCTTCAACCAGGAACTGACATGAAGTTGTCTGTAACTGACCCCCACTGATTAGGTAAAACCATTTGTTTTCTGTAGGCCGAAGTGGTTAAATATAGTAATGCTGCCTGGCTGACCTAAAATGTCACTGGCCTGCCCTACTGCCATTCCCTCATTCACGCCTCACAAGGGGTAATGCCCATCTTCTCATTGGCCTGGTCGATTTCTACACATCGGGCCCATCTCAGTGCTGGTGGACATGACTTCAGATGTCTCCAAACTGCCAGCTGGTAAAATGTTTCCTCTGTGTTTCCGTAGCATCTACCGCCAAGGCCAGCCAGAGCACTTAGGTATCGGGCTGAAATTATCCAATGACCTGTTTGTGCTACAGTCCCCAGGACACCTTCAAGGATTTGAGGCCTCTTTGTCTCCCTTCTGCCTGGCCTGGTGCATTTTGTTAACTGAACTGAAGTGAATGGAATGGAATAAAACTAGCAGGTTCTTAGCAAGTACTGATCACTAATCAATTAAACTGACTTTGGGTTTCATAGTTGTGGGTGAAGTTCAGAAGTCTTTGGGGGATTTGAGCCCAGCTAGTATCTCCATCTGTTAATAAATATGAATTGAGGCATAAAGTGTTAATTAAATGAACAATTAGCTTTGAGAATTAAAGGATAGAATAAGCCAAAGCTAGTACTTTTAGCCACAATATTTATGTCACAGGTAATGATTTGAGTAAAGGATTTCTGGAGTTGTATTGTGGGAGAAAAGCATTTTTATAGTATAAATAATGCAAACTTTCATTTCCAAGTTTTCTGAATGTGCAAAATTGTTTTTTCCTGAATCCCCTCCTTACATACAGATCTACACAAATGAAGAGGACATATGTCAGTGCCCTTCTCCTAAAAAGCAACTCACTGAGAAGACTGCAGACAAATAGTAGCTTAGGTAAAAAAAAATCTCCATCCTTATTATAGTAACCCAGCTGTGAAGCTATATGTGGTGTGGGAACAGACATATATATATTGGGCTGTTGGCACGGAGGGGAGGTAAGCAAACTTTTATTTATGCCAGGACAGAATGTTTCCAAATAAAGCTCTCCTGCCTGGAGGAGATGCAGACAACAAACCGGCCAGCAGACAGCATCTGCTAATTGGTCACATAGTTGCGTGGGGCCCATAGAGAAGAGAGCCTGAAGAGGAACGCAGCAGTTCATCATCGCAGTGGTCCTGGGGCCAGAGCCTGCCACACTGCAGGCCAGAAGCAGTGACAACTCCATGAATTCGAGGAACTTCAGTGAAACAACAAATAGACGGCTTGTACAGGGGGCACAAATTGAATGCCTCTCCTGGATACTGTGTCCAGTGGAGGCCTCTCACAGAGAAAGCCTCTCTGTGGCATCCTCCCCATTCCTTGAAATGCCAACCCCAAGCATTAGCAATCTTGCTCACCCGTGTATGTCAGGAGCCTTTTCCCCAGCACAGCATCAGGCATAACAATCAATAAAAGTTTCCAATACAGTCGCCCTCTGCTTATCCACGGAGGACACGTTCCCAGACCCCCAGTGGATGCCTGAAACCACAGAGAGTAGCAAACCCTGAGGGGTGGGGGAGAGTACGCAGTGTGGATGTGCTGGACAAAGGGATGATTCAGGTACCCCGCAGGAAGGAGCAGGATGGCACAAGATTTCAGCATGTTACTCAGGATGGCACACAAACGAATTGCTTACTTCTGGAATTTTCCATTTAATATTTTCAGACTGCGGTTGCTCATGGGTAACTGGAACCACAGAAAGAGAAAACGTAGAGAAGGGGGGACTACTGTAGTGAACACTTTCTTTCCCAAGAAGAGAGAAAATGAAGACAAAGAAGGGGTATGGGAGGCTGCGTGTAGAAGCTACAAGAGAACACTCAGGTTGCAGCATGTCCTGTGCTCAGAAAGAGCTTTCTGCCCTGGGTACTGAGGCTGTGTGTGTGCAGGACGAGTGTAGGATTTCATGGCCCTTATCATGGTCAGGATAAATATAGCAAATGCTGCTTTTCTCCCTTTCTACTTCCCCTTCCTTCACTCTGTTTCAGAGTCTTGTGGTTCATCAGAAGAAGCAAGATGACCTTTCTAAACTCAGCTGCGTGGAGTCTGATTTTACTTCCACATCTGGTCCCATATCTGTAGGGAACTCATATATATCCCTAATTTCATTTTGCCTTCCCTCAGAGTTCCTTTTTTTTTTTTTTTAAATATATCTTTATTGATTTCAGAGAGACGAAAGGAGAGGGACAGAGAGATAGAAACATCAATGATGAAAGAGCCATGAATCGAGTCCGCAACCCTGGCATGTGCCCCGACCGGGAATCGAACCCTGATCGCCTGGATCCTAGGTCGACACTCAACCGCTGAGCCACGCCCGCCGGGCCAGAGTTCTTTCAGTGTCTGGTATACCTCCCCTTTTCTTTTCCGGCTCTCACTTGTCATTCTTGTGAGGATCGCTAATGGTTTCCTCTAGGCCTGGATCATGAGCTCTTATCTGTTTTTCGAACACTTTCTGCCCTTTCTAATGATGGTGAAGATGAACAGGACAGTGTGCTTTGCTTAGCCACTCTTTACTGGACATCTATTTTGTGCCACACTCTCCTGTGAGAAATTTACAGATGTTATTTATATACTCTCACTCATTATCTGATGTTTCTTCTCTATATAACTCATTGAGTTAGGTATTATCATTGTTTGTGAGGATTTTCTTTTGGATGAAGAAACTGATGGTGAGAGAGAGAGATTTGATCACTTCCAGTTGTCATATCATCAGGAACAGGCAACACTGCATTTAATTTGTGTTCTGTTTGACCCCAAAGCTCAGTTCCTTCTACTTGACAACTTTTGTTGCAAGCGGTTGCATGTAGTTCGCCACTGTGGTCTCTTAGTTCCCCTTCTGAGTTAGCCTCATTGACTTTTCTTTCAAAGTATCCTATGTATTTCACTGGTACTTTTGTGTAGCCATTTCCAAATCTGCCTTTCTGTTCCAACTTACATTTAGAGTACACCACAACCTAGCATTCTCAGAGAATGTTCTCAAAATATTTTTCCCAGAGCTTTATAGAAAGGCAAGATATCTCACCATTTTTCTCAAGCCTTCACTAATTTAGATCTTTTCCGTAACTCTGAGGGCCCCTATAATTTGTCCTGTTCTCTAATTATACAATCTTTATGCCAAAATTTAATCTTTTTGGTAGCGACATACTAGGAAAATATAAATATTATGCTTTCGAATTTTTCTTGAACTTACCTTCCCTATGTCTTCCAAAGGAATACCTTTGATTCCTCTGACTGATTCACTGAGGAAGGTTTCGAATTGTTGCAGCAGAAATACAAGAAATAAAGGGTTAATATTCCTCTTCTGCAAAATATGATTTTGCAATGGTAGTTTTGAAATCTAGGCATTTTCAGGAGAGAAAATTATAAAGTTCCTTTATCTTTACCTTTAGCTCGTTGAGGACTGGGCCTGGTGTACTTGTTCATAAAGACTGATTTAAGGAAAGTCCTGACTTGACAGAGAGAATAAGGGAGGAAAGCCATTCTCCTTCTGGTGGGGATGGTCTATGGGGAAGAAGGGAGACTTCAGATGGGGGAGAACCACCCAGAGGAATTCTACTTGCCTGAGTGACTGGAGAAATACTGCACAGCTCTAAGAGAAGCCAGACTTGTGGGAATTTCCAATAAGATTCAGAGAGATGGTAGAGAGGTACCAGCAGGGGTGAGCTTAAGAGATCATATCTCTGATCTAAAATAGTCAAATTCACGGAGGCAGAAAGCAGAATGGTGATTGTCAGGGCTCATACGTTCAATGAGTATAAAGTTTTAGTTATGCAAGATGAATAAGTTCTAGAAGTCTGCTGCACAACTATTAAGAGGGTAGCTCTCATGTTACCTCTTTTTAATACAATAAAAAAAGAGGTACTATCTCAGTTTACACAGATGTGCCCAGATGCTGACTTACAGGAGCCCAGCGGTTCTTAGAGCATCATTGATCTGTAAAGCCTGAGGATGGGAAGAGAAGAACTCTGAGAATGGGGAGCCCAATGAGCAAAGACCACATGGTCATTAGCAGTGGTTCCAATATCCACCAGTCCCAGCAACAGCTGAGACCAGCCACTCTGTGGCAGAGCTTGGCAAAATCTAGAGAACTCTGCATGGATTCATGTCTTCCCCATCACTCTCCTAACTGTGAGGTCATGATTAGCCAGAGCTCTGTCCCATATGTATGAGGCCATTTTGAAAAGTATCAAGAAGTAAAGACACTCAAGAGACTAAACAATTCTAATTATGAAACAAGTTCAGGTTGATTATAGAAAAAAAATACAGTATACACACACAAAAAAGAAAACAACAATGTTCACAAACCCATACAATAAGAAATAACAGCTCTTTAACATTTACAGCAGATCATTATCAATGTAATTCCTTTGTCTATCAACTCTACTTTCATTTCCCAGCATCTCTCTTTCTCTCTTTTCTATGGCATTGACATTTACTATACTTATGACCTTGAGAACACCTATCCTTTGTAAAAGGAAGGTAATAACAATACTTACTTCATAGAACTGTTTTAGAATGAAATATGAAGATGCATATAAAGGGTAGTCAGTACGTAGTTAATATTCAGCACATTTTAACTGTTTAGTTTTTTTTACATATTATTTTTTAAGGTAAACATATATAGTGAATACCTTTTTATTTCAATAGAAACTTTTTCTAAAACATTACTCTAAAGAGTTGAACAGTACTCAAGCATATGACTGGGCCTTAATGATTTAAACCATCCTCTGCTGTTGGACGTTTAGGTTATTTCCGCTTTCTCACTGTTCCAAATAGTTCTCATACAAATATTCTTACAGTTACATATTTGGAACAAATCCTTAACAGTTTCTTTAGGTTAAATTCCTAGAAGTGCAATTTCTTGGTTAAAAAACAGGCACATTTTGAAACTTTGAATACATATTTTTAGATTGCTTTCCAGTAAGGCTGAACTCAAAATTGAGGTGCCTTTGAACAAATTTGGCAAAATATCCAACTACTTATCCTTCTTCATCCTTGACAATATAACTAAGATTCGCAGCAAGATAAAGTTCTGCTGTGAAGCAAGGAAATTTCACCTGGAACAAGACATCTGACATTTATCTTTCCAGATAGAGTGAAATCTGAGCGAAGCAAGGAACAAGTTTCTCAGTTTATCTCCCTGGTCCTTATGGCTGATTGCCAAGCATCATAATTTTCTTACAGCATAACAGACACACCTGTCTTCTCTTTGTAAATCATTTTGTAAAGACTCTTGTTTGAAAGATACCTGCATTTTCATTGACCAGAATTCCACTTCATTATGTTACATTCCTAACCGAAAATCACACATACACACGCACACGCACACACACAATCTATTACCCTAAGAACCCCTCTGGTCTTGAGCTTAGCTCTTGCCCCCACATGGATCATCACTGCGATGACTTCCTTAGGGGATTACTCACAGGAGCAAGAACAGTCTGCTTCATGCACGGAAAGACTGAAGGTCACTAACCTACAGGACCTAATTTAGAAACAACCTGCAGAAGATAGTTAGCAACTAATGAAAGTTAATGGTTCTCCTGGCTTAACTGTGTAAAGCATTTCTTTTGCATCTGTTACACCCAGGAGGCCAGAGAGGAATAGGAGACCAACATGAGACAAATAGAGGCAGCTCTTCTGCCCCATCCCTGCTGCCCTACTTAGGAAGGGAGCTGAATTTGAGAGTAGGTATCAAGGAGTGTTTAATTGAATTGGGAGTGAGAAAACCTAGACTGGAGCAGGAAAGGACTCAGCCCTGGAGGGAGTGTATAAGGAGGAGAATGGAAGGGAGAGGGGGATTCAGAATCCACTAGAATGGCACAGCCACTGAGAAATTCTCAATTAAGGGGGTCTAAATGATTTTTAAATTCAATTTAATTTTTAATTTTCTGAAAAAAATACACATTTCATAAACTAAAATAATCTATAGGAATATAGTAAAATGTTTTAGTCCAAGTTTTGTCCCAATCATCCCTTCCCCAACCCCAAGTAACTTCTTTTTAGTTTCTAGGGCATGTTTTCAGTATTTATGCAAATACAAACCAAAATTAATTTGCATTTTTATTTTCCACTTTCCAAAAATATTTTAATAGTGATTCCAATATTTAATTTAAATTATTTGAGATATGAGACAAATCTTCAAATCTGCTTCACACAGACTTGTATAAAGTATGTATGTGTGTGGTCATGTGTATGTGTGTGTCAAGGAGCAGGACTGAGTTGGGAAGGGACCCGTAACATGTGTGAGATGGAGAGAGAATTCATACACTGAATTAATTTAGTAGAAGCAAAATAGAGCCAGAGTTGGTTATGAGGACATAAACTCACCAGGAATTCTTAGAAATCTTGGGAACAGTGTTGGATTTCCCATACAAAATGTGTAGTGGTTGTTGGATCCAATCTTATTTAGCCTATAAGGGACAGAGTGGACTCAGTTGATAGATGAATTACACATTATCGCCTTCAACTATGAAATAATCCTTAATTAATTATTCACTGGTATGCTGGGACTTGGTGATAAAGTATCGTCATGGCCAAGCTAAGAAGCTTAGACATTTTCTAAAGGCAAATGAGGAGTCAGATGAAGTTTTTGAATATGGGAATGACATAATCAAAAGCACATTTCTAGATGTTTAATTGGCTAATGAACAATGCTGTTTCTGGATTTGGGAATACCCATTAGGAAGTATGCTAATTACCTATTGCTACATAATTCCAAAATTTAGTAGTTTAAAACAACCAGCATTCATTATCTCACAGTTTCTGTAGGTCAGAAATGTGGGTGTCGTTATTGACAGAATTCAGCTCTTCACTGGCTATTGGACTGTGACCCTAAGTTCTTCCATGGCCATTAGCCAGAGGCTCCCTCACTTCCTCAACAGGTCAGCCTTTCCGTGGGCAGCTCATAGCTTGGCAGCTGGCTTCCATCAGAGCCAACAAGTGAGAGATAAGAAATGGCAACCAAGATGTCTTCTTGTAACCTAGTCTCAGAAGTGATATCCCATCGCATGTGCTGTTTTCTAGTCATGGTGCCTTATTGTGTTCATTCAAAGAGAGTTGCCAAGGCCAGTCCACAGGCAAGGTGAAGGGATTAATCAAAGGTGCAAGTATTTGTGGGTGGGACCATCGAAGGCCTTTTGGAAGTTATTTCGGCCTAGTAAACTGGAAGCAGTGAGGCATTGCAGTAGGCAGTTCCTGTTGGGCAGACAGAGAGGAATCATGTGAAAATGAAGAGAGGATTAGAATTTCCAGGACTTTCAAACAAACAGATTGAATGGGGGAGGGGGTGGTGATGAACAGGAGAAGTATCAGGCCTGGCTATTGGAATGATTGCTAGGGAGTCACCGAGAGAAAACACACGAGAAGAAGCAGATTTGGGAGAAATGTCAATGAACAAGAATAGGTTTTAGCAGACTTGGCATTAAAGAATCAGGCGAGAAAGCAATGAGAATTATTTTGGTTTCATTAACATGCAGCAGCTTGTGTAGAAGCAAGAACGTGTGGACTGGAGTCAGACAGATCTGGGTTCAAGTAGCAACTCTCCATCACTTACAGATCCTGCCCCACTGAGCAAACTACTCTAAGTCTGTTACTCTTCTAATAATATGGGAGCCAATTCCTACCTCTACTGGTTGTTTTCAGAGATACATGATATAACCTCTTTAAAATTCCTAGTAGAGAGCAGGTGCTCAATAGATAGTACTGAGTATGGTTCTCTTACATGTTCTCAAAAGCAGGTGTAAAAATATACTTTGTCAGTGTTTCCCTGTGACCATTTAACAACCCCACATATAGCACGTTACTCTATTAACTTCAACAACTGCATAAATTTTACTTTTGCATACCTGTACAGCTCAAAGTCATTTTAATTGCATAGGTTTTATACGTATAGGTATTAAATGTGTCATACATAACCCCCAAGTAAGGGTACCTAAACATTTAGACTTGGATATCACTAGCTTACTATTCCATTTGTGCATTATTAGTGTATTATTTTCCTTTTCTCTCTCTTTGTCCTACTCTAATCTCTAGCTAGAATGTTATTTTTAGTAACCTCTTCTTTTATTGTATAGAAAAACACTGTAGTAGGTTAAAAACAACAACAACTCTACTGCATTTGAAGACCTGGGTTGGAATCCTGACTTTTATATTAGCCATGTAAACTTTTGGAGCTCTTACTTCCTCATCAAAAAATAGGGGCAGTAATTATCAGCATTGTGTTCCTGTAGAGGAAATGGCTGAGAATTACAGAGGTGGCATTTGTCATCATCTTTGCCTTCCCTGTAGCTACTCAGAGGTCAGGCCTTGTTGTTGTGTCTAATACCTAAGCACCAATGCAGAGCAGGTATGGTGTGCACTTGGTATTGCCAGATTTTAGTTCCTCGTATTTATCTTGTCTGATCTTAGGTGGCTTTCTAAGGAGCTACCCTTCTCCTAGCAAGACACACATGGCTCGGTAGGGCTCAGAATTTGTGGGGTTTAGCAACTAACCCTAATCTGCCCCATATCTACATTTTCTTGACACTCTTTTCTGAGGACGCCTATGTGCGTCTCCAGGCTCATCATTTCATTTCACATGCCATCCTGCATCTCAGGGCTCCTCTCTGGTACATTCCCAGTCACCCTGTCCCAGCACTTACATGAGGGTGACTGCTTCTGACGTGAACAATCACAAGAGACCTTCCAGCTTGGATACTGCCTGAGTCAGTGCAACCTCCCATGAGGTATTTGTTTCAGCTTCACAGTTCCGGTCTCCAGAATTCCGAGGAGTCTCTGTGCCTCCAGGGCTAGGCCATGAGCTTCCCCTCCCTTCTGGGATTGTGGTTCAGCTCCTTAACCCCATCTGAAATTCTGCTGTTGGATTGCCACTCCATACTCAGTGTTGCATGCTTAGCTCCAGACACACTTTCAGTTGCTATAGGAGGGCTTGTTTTTTTCTTGCTCCAGGGTTATTCTTGCTCCATGTGTTATTCTCTTGGTCTGGAATACTCTCTGCTTCCCTATCTTTCGCCTACCAATTCCATTTTAAGCTTTGGTTCTAATATTGCTTCCTCCTGGAACCTCTCTTGACCTCTCACTTCTTGGTCAAATGTTCCTCTTATGAAATCCCTACCATCCCACACTTCTCCTACCAGAACTCATCACATTTTATGGACATTAGCTTTATACGTACACATAGTCCCTCCTAGATTCTAAGCTTCATGATGACACAGAATGCATCTTCCCACTGTATCCTTGGTGCCTTATGCACAGTAGTTGTTAGTAAGTATTTACTAAATAAGTGAATAATAAATATTTTCCCAGATGCTGGCTAAGTGCCTGTTTGAATCAGAATACCTACTGCTCTCACATGAATCAATGCCATGTTCTAATGCCTGATCCACACCCTTGTAAACTTTACTTGACCCTCTATATTCTAGTGGTGGCATTTGTTGCTACACTTCCAGATACTGAATTTGTCCAGTGGGACTTCCCCAGAAGAAAAACAGTTGGTGTCCTTGCCATGGTGTGTGTGTGTTTCCATGGCCTTCTCCTGCCCGACCTGCCCCTCCTCATTCAAATTTCCATCCTCTGGTGGGCAGCCTCCAAGACAGCCCTCAGTTGTTTCTCACCTCTTGGTGTTCATGCCTGTGCATACACTGAGTAGAGCTGACCTGTGTAACCAATAGGATGTGGCAGAAATGCTGCAATGTGACTTACAAGGTTGGTCATAAAAGATATTGAGGCTTCTACCTCATCCTCTCTTGAATTCCTGGTTTGGTGGGGAGTCAGCTGCCATGTCATGAAGACATAAAAGCAACCCTGAGGAGGAACTGAGGCCTCCTGCCAAGAACCAGCTTCAATTTGTAAACATGTGAATGAGCCATCTCAGAAGCAGACCTTTTAGCTCCTTTCAGGCTTTCAGATGACTGCAACCCTAACAGACATTCCTATTGCAACTTCATGAATGATCTTGAGCCAGAACCAACCAGCTAAGATGCTCCTGAATTCTGGAACTATAGAAACTGTGAAATAATAAATATTTATTGTTATTTTCACTTGCTAGGTTTGGAAATTTATTACCCAACAACATGTAACTAATTAAATCTCTTACTTGACCTAATTTCACCAGTGAGATCATTGAGACCACTCAGCCTACCATGAAAGCACAGTCTTAACCAATGACAAAAGTCTACGTAGATAATTGAAAACCTGACTAAAAATTTAACAGTATGGTAATTAAAGCCAACACACACACACACACACACACACACACACACTATTACCACCACCACCACCACATTGGGAAATATAAACCTTTTTTTTTTTAATCATGTAGAAATTGAAGGTTGAAATATAAGCAGATAGGTGTAAAGCTTATAAAAACCATAGGCTTCAGAGATAACATGAAAAGGTAACATCCCATCCTCTCATTAAGCAGCCTTTAGTCTTAAATTCTTGCAATTGCTTCATACACATCAACTTTCTAACTAGCGTTCTTACTTTCGCTTGTGCCCTTTCCCAATCTATTTTCCACAAGGCAGTTGGCATGTTTGTTTTAATATATAAAAAAGATTATCCCCCTTTTGCTTAAGGCCTTGAGGGCCTTCTCATTGTCTTCGATGTAAAGTACAGCCTCCTTACCATGCATGATTTAACAGGCCCTGCCCCCGGATCCTGCCTTATTGCCCTGCCTCCTTTCTTTCTTTCTTTCTTTCTTTCTTTCTTTCTTTCTTTCTTTCTTTCTTTCTTTCTTTCTTTCTTTCTTTCTTTCTTTCTTTCTTTCTTTCTTTCTTTCTTTCTTTCTTTCTTTCTTTCTTTCTTTCTTTCTTTCTTTCTTTCTTTTAATTATTGTTTAAAATATTACAGATGACCCTTTTTCTCCCCAATGACCCGTTCCACCCCGTTCCTTCCCCCTCCCCAGTCCCTCTCCCCACCATTGTCCGTGTCCTTGGGTTGTGCATATATGCATATAAATTCTTTGGTTACTCTCTTTCCCTCCACCCCCCCGCTCCCCTCCATCCCTCTGACATTCGTCAGTCTCATCT
The DNA here is from genome assembly GCF_054644295.1 of Miniopterus natalensis. Taxonomy (NCBI): domain Eukaryota; kingdom Metazoa; phylum Chordata; class Mammalia; order Chiroptera; family Miniopteridae; genus Miniopterus; species Miniopterus natalensis. The sequence goes on from NC_142081.1 coordinate 144,259,605, forward strand.
ATGCTTCCATGTCATTGAATCTATTCTGCTCATCAGTTTATTAAGCTCTTTAGATTCCACGTATAAGCGAGATCATGTGATGTTTGTCTTTCTCTGCCTGGCTTATTTCACTTAGCATAATATTCTCCAGGTCCATCCATACTGTCCCAAAGGGTATGAGATTCTTCTTCTTTACAGCTGCGTAGTATTCCATGGTGTGAATGTCCTTCCCAGCAGGCTTCCCAGACCCCTGGCTCTGGCCTGGCAGAGCTCCTGAGGCTGACCCCTTCTCCTTCAGGTGGCAGTCTGACTCGCACCTCCCAGGAAGGCCTTCACTCACCATCTCGTTGGAAGCATCCTACACAAGTGGCCTGCCATTTGATGACATGGTGGCTTTCCTTCACAGCATTGATCATTACCTTAAATTACATATATTTCCTTACTTGTTTATTGTCTGTTTATATCACTAATCTGTAAGTTTCAGATGTCTTTTAAATCATTGTACTCCCAACACCTAGCACAGTGACTAACATTATTTTCTTCATCATCATCATCATCGTAATGAATGAGATAAGATAGACAGCTGAACTGCCGGATATTTCATAAAAAATTCCCACAACCTATGCCATTTCACAAACTTTCCTCACTGAGGTCTTTTCCTTCCTTCTTTGTTCCTCTCCCAACACCTTCTCTCTCTTGGTTTCTCTGTGGCTTAAAATATACTTTGCTGCTCACAGAGAGTGTAAAATGATTATATTCTGTCCTTAGCTCCTGCCTGAAAGATCATATGAGTTTAACGGTTGGCTCACTATTTACCCGATTCTCTCTTTCAGTATAGTGAGCATGTATTCTCTATTTGGTAAAGACTTTTTAACATATTTAGCTTAATGGTGTTTTTATGTTGAGGAGTATTAATGGTGACAGAAAGTGCTGAGGGAGTGAAGAAAAGTGCCATGGTTGGCAGCGCTATTAATAGCAATTTGGGAAACTGAGATCTACAGGAGCAGGACTCAAGTTCAGCCTGAGAACTTGATGCCTGTGTGGGCCAGGAATGACCAGAGCTTTCTGGTAGAACTGAGCTGTAAACAGTATTTACCAATCCTCCACCTCCCTTTTTATTTTAACAAGCTACAGGTCAACATGGCCCTAATTCATATAAAATAAAACAAAAATAATATTTTATCTGTTAAATTGTTTTGTGTTATATTTATTTTGATAAGCTTTCATTTTGTTACTATTTTCCTGAAATTAATTATATGCTTTTATATTAAGATTAAAAAATTATTTAATTTTCATTTTCATTCATATTTTTCCCATACATACACACCTGTTTTACTTGGGATAATAATTTTTTGCATAATGATGAAATATTAGAATAAAAGTCAAAGCTTGAGAAACTGCTTATTGTGTTAGCTTTGAAACTTGGAAACCAAGAGAATAAATATTAAGAAAAGGCTTTTTATTTGTTTAATGAAACTATTTCCCAAAGGGTTAAAAAATATACCCTAGGCTTATTTAACAAACTTTACTTATAACGAGATTTATGAATGAATTATCAACAATCAGAAATGAGTATACATACACAATTGTGTATCGACAATTCTGAAGTTTAAAGTGGTCTGAAAACCAAAAGGGTTTTTGTTTATTTGCTTTCGTAGCAAACTCATTTGGCAACAAAATCTAACCTGAACTGAGGCAAGGCTTTTGATTAACTTTATTTGTTTTGCTGACTGTGAACATTTTACTGCAGCAATACTAATATATTTGATTTTGGGGTGTTGCCAAGGCCCCACTGGAAGTGTTACAAAAAATAGTTTATGTACTTTATTACCTTTGAAAGAACTTAAAAGTTGTGATGTCAGTAACAGACACAATCTCAACATTTTCAAATGAGGGATTGAGGACAGGTATCATAGAGTCATAAACAGAGGTTCAAGTTGGAAGGTGCCTAAGAGATAATACAAGTATTCCAACCTCCTTGTTTTATGAATGAGCACGCAGAGTCCAGAGAGGTGCAGTGACCTGCCAAAGGTCTTACTACTCGGTTAGTAGCAGAGATAGAAATAGACTCCAGTCCCCAGGTGCTCAGTTCCTGCGCTTCTTCTACTCACAGCCTATAATGAGCTCTTTCCAGTGGCTGGGATTTCTAAACAAGTGAAATGGACTTGAGTGTGTCCTTTACTCAAGACTCACTATTTCAGTGTGGAGGGAGACACAAAACTGTGTACACACCTATTTTTGAAAGAAACAGTGTCCCTTTTCTTTTCCAAAATTGATCCTTATAAAACCGTCTACTAATCAGCATGAGGACAGTCACCATCACAATCTCCCCAGGTTGTCAGGCACCATTTCAAACCCTAAAAAGGCAGTCCTAGACCTCACACTCCAATTTAACTTCATCTTTTGATGAATTTCTGTTAAAATCACTTCCGAATGCATATTAGTTTTCAATTGTCACTAGGAATTTGCTGGGCTTCTATGTGCCCAGGATTATGAAGGGACTAGATCAGTGATTTTCAACGAGGGGTGATTTTGTCTTTCAGGGAATAATTGGCAATGACTGAAGTATATTTACCTGTCACAACTTGGGGCATGCTACTAGCATGTAGTAGGTAGAGGCCAGGGGTGCTACTAAACACCCCACAATGCACAGGACAACCCCTGGCCCAAAAGGGCAATAGTGCTAAGATCAAGAAACTCTGGGACACCATTGTCTTCTTCAGAGACTAGATACTCTAATCACAAAACAGCAACCTAACAAACATTCATGAAGTTTGGAAGTTAGGAGTTAAGTACTAAACTTAGTGGTCTACAGATTTAGAGTCAGAAGGCCAAAGGTCAAGCCCCACACTGCCACTTATTTCCTGTGACCTTTGGAAAATCACTTAAGCATTTGGGGCCTCAGTTTTCTTATCTCTAAAACAAGGTTAATGATAACTAACCTATATATTTTATTGTACTGCTGTGAGTATCAAAGGAGATAGTGTTTTCGAAAATATTGTGAGAACTATAAAGCATTATACAAATATAATATGTGTTGCCATTTATTATAACTGTCTTTCACAAAATACAGACAGACATGTTCTGCATCCATTAACCTAGCACTGAACTTGTGGGAGTACCCACCCTGACCTCAGTGAACAACACCATTACCCACTGGTGGTCCAAGTTGGGAACACCACATCCCCCTTGGCCCTTTACTTTCTCTCTCTCTCCCACTGAGTCCCGGGGAATCTACATTTTTTTCTTTTCTAAAGGGGGTGAAGGCAGGAATAGAAATCGAAATTAATATTCCCCCCACACACTCACTGATGAATCAGATGTTGAGTCACAGGCAGATGTCACGACACTTTAATTATGCTATGTCACTACCTCTTCTTGCATCTTGTCATCTTACCTCTTGAGACTTCTTCCCTTATTTTGGGGGAAAAAATATCTTCCTGGAGACTCAGAAACACACCCATTGCTGCTGATACCTTACTGCCTTTGTTTTTGGAAATAAATACACTCAAGACCAGGTGAACAGTCATTTTCAGAATGGAAATCAGGATGTAAGGGAAGGTCTGTGAAGTCGTCATTTGAGCCTAGTGGAGGAGCTCAGATCTTCGGCATCTCTGAGAACCTCTGGGACATCTTCTGGAAAGCATGAGCTAACTGGCCAAAGTGGGAACACCTGCCATATATGTAGTTGGTACAACAATTTACTACTTTGTGTGGGGTATTTTGCATTACGCACACTTTGCATATGAACTCCAATTTATGTGAAAAGATTTATTATCGTTTAAAAATTTACTCTCTAAAAGATGTTTTGTTTGTGAAATTGTTCCTAATAGTGTAACAAAGACTCTTCCAGTGCAATTAAAACATATCTTGATTTACAAACAAATGTTTCAAAGACACATCTCTTCTAATATGTCAAGTAATAGACATCGAGTGGAAAGGAAAGCACAAATGGGCAATCACCTCACTGATGGAAGAATCATACAGGTATAATTAGAAAAGAAAAGGAAAATATATTCTTTCAAAAATTGATTAGTACAGATTACTTACTAGAACCAAATTCACTTTTTAAATCCATAGTCTCTTTATTGCTTATAGCCTACAAATTTCATTCTATGGTTTAATGTGGGTATAAATGAACAGTTAAATGATTTATTTTTATTGCCATTCCCTTGCTGTTTTGAGTTTTATGGTAACATAAACTCAGTGTACAGAAGTTCTTAAATGAAACATTTTTCACAAATTCCCATGTCACTCAATGGAATATAAATGGATATGATACGATGAAATTATATTACTGGCTGGGTGTTAACAAAAATTTCAATTTTTCCCCCTCCTGCGATACTCAGAAAGAATGTATTTTTCCCAAAACACATACATTTCCACCCATTACACAGGATCATGCACCTTCTGATTTGACCCTACCCATAAACAAAAGATAATCTTGCCTGGTTGCAGCAGTTGGCTCAGCCATCACACCCACCATCACCCAAAGCCAGACTGGAAACTTTCTTCTAACCATAAACACTAAGTTGCCTTTTCTTCCCAGGCTGCACATCTCTTTGGTGCCAGCTTTCCCCATGTGTACACACCAAAACATTTCCTGGTGGTTCGGATGATTGAGGAGCAGAGAAATGGAAACAAGATCGATCTCACTTGGGTTTTGTACTTTAATGTACTATAAACTAGGTTATTCTATTTGGTTTTGGTATCATTTCCTATGGCCTTATATTTCCTACTTGCCAGTTTTCTCTCTGATGTTTATGCTTAGGGGTTTGCAGTGAAAACAGCAAAGTCAGAGGGATGTCTACTGGATATATGGAGGCTTACACTGCAAACTCACATACCAGAATAAAACTTGCCCCTTTAAAGTTCCAATAGACTTTTTCAGGAAAAACCTCTTTCTAACCCAGAATGTGCCCATTCTCTGTTCTTTCTTTCATTGAGCTCCATCTAATGACAATTTCATGCTTTTCAAACGAGAGGAATTCATGGAGTTTACCCTTTACCTGGTAAACTTCCTCAGGGGCATCCAGGAAGCTGAGTTTGGGTTTTTCTCAGTAACAGCAGTAAGCCCTGGGGCTTATCATTTGCTGCATCAGGATTTTACTGATTGCATTGATTTCAGTCCTGGGCACAGAGAAAGTCAACAAAAGAGTAATGCTTTCACTTAATCATATCACAAAGCAACATACCCCAGTGCACAGATCAGAGGAATCTTTGTGAGGGGTTAGAGCCATCCAGCTGTTCTAAATGCCAAGTCAGATAAGAAAATTGCAGGCTCGAGACTGAAGACTACAGGAGGCCTCTCCAGCAGCCCTTTACTGCATTACTTTATAATACTGAGGCAATGCAGAACATGCACACAGTGGTGGGCATGCCTTTCAAGATGGAAATAGTAAGAGTAAAGATCTAATGCCTCATTGGTCACTACATTGCCCATAGGGTGGGAGAGACCCACAGGAAGTGCTCTGAGGGTGTCATTCAGTGGCTGCTGGATGTGCGCTCTGCTGAGTCACTGGCCTTGGCAGGATGAGTTGGCTGGGACCTTGAAGGCAGGTGATAGAAGGAGAAAAAAACCTGTTCTTTAAACTAAACAGCAAGGCCCTTTCCTAAGACTCACTTTTTATTTTAGTCCATTCCATTCTTTTCTATATTTCTTATATTTGATCCATTCAGACAGTACTACAAATATTTTTACTTATAAATGTCTTGAGTAATTGCAAATATTTTAGTCTCCGGGGGGGGGGAGGAGGCTCTTTCTCCTCTCCCACTTTCCCTTCTCTCCAAACATATATAGGTGCAAGGTTACTCACACACACACACACACACATACACACACGCACACACGCACATACGCATGCACGCACACGACTGCTTGCGGAGTATTTATGGTTGTGGCTTGAAGAAATTAAAGAATCTAACACCAGAAATGAGATAATACCAAAAAAATGAGAAAGACCCCGTGCTGGGCACCCCATCCTATGTCCATGACTAAAGGACTCTGATGTGCTCAGAACCACCCTCACCCAGCATGGACTCAGGCTGCCCTTCGAGGTGAGGTGGGATCCACCAGCAAACTTCGCCAACTCCCCACCTTGTGCCTTTACACCAACTTGCTTATTTGGAAAGATTTTCTATTTCGTGAGTGAGCCAGTAAATATTTCCCCTAAAAGGCTGACTGGTGGGAATGATACATGCGGAAGCCGCTGTTTGGTTCCAGGACACCCATCAGCCAGCCTGATGGCCTTTTATCATCTCTTTGTTATCAAGAGAGGTTGCTGCCTCTAGAGGAGCCAGCTTCTCAAAGGCAATGCATTTCAAGTGTCTTACTATATTTACCCGTGACCAGTGGGGGTGACTTTGCTTTTCCAGCCAAAGGTGAATGATTATTAAAAAGATGATCTAAGGACTAAGATGACTGGGAAAGAAAGCAGGACTATATCTCTACTTCAATTCATTTAGCATCACCCCCTTGCCCCAAACCAAATATTCCTCTGCTTTTCACTTTGGTTTTTGCTCACAGTTTGTTTGCTACTAAGAAAATTCTTGCCTTGGACTGAATTCTCTCTCTCCAAGGGCATGAAGTGGCAGTGTCTGTAAGGAAATCTGAATTTAGAGAATAGAAAGTGCCTCTGTGCCTTCCTATAATGATCATGCTGCCTCCCCTGAAATGGCCAAGCTGTTGTCCAGGAGAAGTTTCATAGCCCTGTGGGAATGGATCCTTCGCCGCACTTACAACTTTGCTTTTCTACCCTCCACAGAACACAAACTCCAAACGGAGCCATTATCGCGCGGCTAGCAACCGACACCGACACTGTACCTCAGGCCTACTGGTAATAACCTGGCCCGTAACCCTCTTCCCTCCCTAAAACAGAGGAAGGTGTATTTCCTCAATTCTTCTCATTCATCCACCTGCTGGGAAAATTTCAGATTCGTCTATAAATGAAAAGTTCAGGATAGAAGATGTCAACATTTAAGCCCTGTCACTCCTCTGGCAGATAACTGCTCTACTTCAATGGTACTTGGGTTTGCCTTTTACGGTACGGTCAGAAATTTATTCAGCTGCAAGTAACAGAGCACTGTTCCCAGAATGGCTTCCATTCAGAAGGATGGTTCCCCCAAACCCTCAGTTTGTATTTTATTTGCCACCCCCAACTCTGACAGAGTCTCGGAAGCTGAGATTTTAGCCCAGCACATCGTCACCTTGAACAACATTACTAAGGAAGTGGCAGTGGCAGGGGGCGGGGACTGAGTTTGGGGTAGAAAAACGGCAATGACTGCTACAGTTCCAGCCTCTAACACTGTAAATTATATATATTGGTTGAACAAGGCCCTAAATGCTAAGACAAGGTGTGGTCAAATCCTAAAATTATGAGATAAGACATGATTGGAAAGGATGTAAAAAGCCTCGTGACAAAAATCTTCAGGCTGAAATTCAGTGCCTGCTAGGACAGAACAGCTGATGGCCTGAGAAGCGGTTCTGCCTGTCAGCTTCCCCTCTCATAGTTTCTCCCAGCCATCATCAGGGGAGCAGAAGAGACTCAAGCTCAGAAGTCACATGGGGGTTGATGTTTCAGGAGATGTTGCAGGTCGGCTTGCAGATGGCTGACTCAATCAGGGCTTAAAATGATATCGATGCAGGACTTTGTCACTTTGTGTACACTAGTATTTTATTTCTTCCTGGATACTCCATGTTGCTGGGTTGTTGTTTTTTCTGTTTTGTTTTTTTAAAACCTCCGGCGGTCTGGATGTCTTAAGTTTTTGTTTTTCAAAGCCCTCTGTTCCACATGAGAGGCATCAGCAGTTATCATGACTTTTCTGGAAAGCAGGTGCTTCCTATGTTTTACGGCCTATCTGCTGTGGTGTTACTTTTTTTAGTTGTGGCTGCAACTTGGCAAGACAAGATTTCCTGTTTTATTTTATTATTTATTTTTTCTTTTGTGCTGCTCCTGTCTCTTTTGAGGAAATTTACACCTAAGCCAGGCTGAGAGTCGATACTTGAGTGAGAGTCCGCTCACTCTGGGAATGTAGGAAATGGAGCAACCTCAGTCTCTTTCAAAACTAGCCAGGCATTGGCAGATAACCTGTGTCTGTTAAGGGAGGTCAGGACATTTCCGTGGTTCCGGTTCAAAGGTTAAGGTTACAACTTGAACTCATTATACTATGAGGTCCTTTTTTTAAAACTGTCCTTCCCTTAACTGGGTGTTTTTATTAAAAGCTGTCCTATCACAGGCATGACAGATTCAGGCCATGGCCTCCCCTGGCCCTCTCCAGCAGCTCCCTGGATGGAGGACTCCACTGTGTGGACATTAATCCACTGGAGCTCATCAGCACCTGAAGATTCCCAATTGTACTGGTGGCCAGGGTGTAGTCCTGGAACTGAGGGTGATGCAGAGGGAAGAGGGAATCCTTGACAACACCTATTTCTTCTAAGAGGCGCTTTCCTGCTTGGCTGGCTGTCACAGCATATTCTCATGGTGTGTGCAAACAGCTCTCTGAAACACCCATTTTCCTATTTGTTGACATTAAGAATCAGCTATTTATGAAAATATATAAATCAGTAGGTGACTTTAGGATTTATGTAGCTCAAAAAATGTAATTTCATTCACATCTTTAGAAAACCACTAATCTGAGACATTTAAATATACAGAAAGTCCCAAAAAAATGTATACACACTTTGAAAATGAAATGTATTTTAATAAACACTGCCTTTGCTTGGAACTGAGGGCTTTCTCAGAATATGGAAGTTTTTGTGTTAATCCTGAGACAATCACAGATTTAGAAACAGAAGCAGAAAATATAGGAAGCAGTCTCAACAGCCAGAGTCAGGCCCCATGGAGAACAGGATTTTCAGTTGAGGCGTAATAGCTAGAGGCTCTTGAGGGATTGAACATATGAATGGACAATGGACAGACCATATATAAAAATAGACCTTTGACCAACAACCTGCAGCAACCTGCCCAGGAAATCAGTCCCTTGTCTGCAATAAACAGCCCAGGAAGCCAGCCTACTGTAAGTCACAATTTCAGGAAGCCAGATTTCTGTCTCTGATGGCAACCCAGGAAGCTAAGCAACGACTTCTGTAACAATCAGCCCCAAATGGACAGGGCTTAATTAATAATTGACAGTGTCCCTAATTTTTGTCCATGCTTCTAGCTTAAGACCAACCAGAGAAAGCCAAATATTCACCCTTAACCAAACACCTAGGATGCCCTGCTTCTAGTTAGCCCACTTATAGTGCCCCCATGCCAACAGCCTCAATCAGGGCACACACAGCCTCCCCTTTCTTCTTCTATACAGTTTTCCCATTCCTCTGTTTGCCTTTGAGTCTCTGTCAAAATGAGTGTCAGATTCTCTCTGTACAGAAAGTTCAGAATAAATAGTCTTTCTTGCCCTCAATGGTTGATGCCCATCATTCTCTCTCTAGTGTGCCATCATTTCGGTGACTCAGCACTTTGTCTCTACTGCTCTTACCTCCCTGCTGCCGCAGAAACAACCTTTATCACCTTCCTGTCTCAGACTTCTGTTTACTGCCTTATTGCTGCATCCATCAGGTTCTCCACTTTTCCACCAGCTGCATCTCTGAGTTAAACTCCCTGAGAGAGAGAGAATCTGACTGCAATATGCATCCAGTGCCTAGGGGGCATCCTTATTATGCATTTTTATGGCTCTAGCCAACCCATAAGCTGCTAGCCAGACTATAGATGTCTGCCTTTGGCTCAAGGGCCTGCCCTTATTCAATTACTACTTTCAATAGTAGCCTTGTTCAATGGCTACTTTCAAATCCATTTGTCATAGAGTTCTTCAGGAATACTTAGTAGGTCTTGACTTTCCTATATTCATTCATTCATCACTTATTTCTCATACTTATTGAGTACCTACTATCTCAGGCACAATAGAATTTTGTATAAATAGTATGATATCCAAAGCAAAATAGTTATACTTAAATCCCCAAATTACTTTATTACAGATACATCAGTAGATAAGTGTTCAGAGAAACATAATTTCACTAACAAGAGGTCACTAGGTTCAAAAGCTTCAGTTTCAGGACCTAATCCTCACTGCCTATAGAGATGAAAAAAACTCAAGTTTGCAGTTTTGTTGTGTTCATGATAACACCCTCATGTGATACAAAGCACAGTAAGGATCATTTCACAAAGGATCATTTCATTCAAAAAAGGTCTGTGGTTATGGCTTCACTTGGAGTGCACTTTTCATAAAACTGGCCAATACTCTTAATAAGAGTTATGCCTGAAAAAGACATTTGATTCTTATTGAAATGACACACTTATATTTGAACATCTGAAGCACACCTGGCTTTCCTGAACAGAAATCCTTGCAAATTAGACTCCAAGTGAACAACACAGCATTCTCCCACTTTATCAAATGGTCCCTTACATATGAAGCATTTGAATAAAAGATTTATAAATTGCTACTCGTATGTAATTATATAAACTATTTTCTTCTTAAAAGAATTTGAACCAAACAATGGCTACTTTCAAATCCATTTGTCATAGAGTTCTTCAGGAATACTTAGTAGGTCTTGACTTTCCTATATTCATTCATTCATCACTTATTTCTCATACTTATTGAGTACCTAGTATCTTCAGGCACAATAGAATTTTGTATAAATAGTGTGATATCCAAAGCAAAATAGTTATACTTAAATACCCAAATTACTTTATTACAGATACATCAGTAGATAAGTGTTCAGAGAAACAAAATTTCACTAACAAGAGGTACTAGGTTCAAAAGCTTCAGTTTTAGGACCTAATCCTCACTGCCTATAGAGATGAAAAGAACTCAAGTTTGTAGCACACGACAAATACAGATTACTGGAGACAGGAGTTCCAGAGGCAAAGGAAAGTCATTAGGTTCTGTCTTAATCTCACAGAACATCGCATAAGAGCTGTCCAGTTCCCTTAATTTTTGGCTTTTTAGTCACTAAATAAATCACTGGTCACTTTTCCAGACAGTTTTTCTAATGGGAAATACAACTTGTAAACAAATTGACATAGGAGTTTAGTCTTCTTGCCAGTAGTACTTCCTTATTAAGATGATGACTGGAAATGTGGTATACAAATTCATATGTCTTGAGTACAATTTGCTTGTCCCAAGATCTTCTCAAACTTAAAGGAAAGTAGCTTCATCAGCCTATAAATCCTCTGGGACCAGAGATGAGACCATCCAGTGTAGGGTGGATGTTCCTTTCATGTCTTTCTGTGGTGCTGAGTATATATGCTGGGTCATGTAGTAAGTATGAATGACTGTCGTCAGCAACTCATTTCTGAAAGCCATTGGCATTGTGAGTTTATTCAAGACAGACCTAATAGAGCAGGTCTAGGGACAGAGACTGGGCTGAGGCACTCTGCTATGAAAACCAAGATGGGAAGAACACTGAGTTAAAGGCATGGGGGCAGGTAAGGGCCATATATGCATTGGAGCTCTGGAGAAGTTTATGGGTGTAGGAAGTGAGAAAGGGAGTGGGGAATATTAGGAAGTTGAAAAAAGGGAGTTTCATTTTCAAAAGTCAAAATCCAGAGATTGAGTTCAGAAAATTAGCCCAGGAAAAAACCTCTGTTTCTTCAAGTATCAAGGACAGAGAAGGAGAGGCCTTAGCAGGCAGTTAAGAAAGGCTTGCTATTTCTACTCTGTACCCATCTGCACAAGATATTGTTGAATTTTGAGATTTCTACCATAAATTAAATCAACTCTTAGATCTTTTCTGAGTCTTGATATAGAGTTAAGAAACTGAGTAATATTGAGTATTAAGGGTCACTGCTGTATTCACAAAGCTATAGCTTATATAAATTCTCTTTTCATTGCTAAGTGATGGCAGAAGTAACCACTAATAACCTCTGTGAGCTTTAAAATTTCCCACCAGCTCCTGAATGACCATACCAAATATATCCACATATCTATAAGGGAAAATTCCAGATTGAATGAGGTTAAGGATTCTCAAGCTGTCCTGATTCTTTCCTTCCCGTATTTCACATTTTGCTTTGCCAATACTACTGTCTCTGACAGCATCCCAAACTAGGATAGCCCCTGTCATTCCCACAGAGTTTCCTCAGCCAAATGCTGCACCCCTGACCCCATCCTCATTGTCACCAATTTAGGAAAATTATTTCATCTCTTAGTTCATCTTTGACTCTAGCATAGAATTGGCTAACACAGAAAGCATAGACTTTGTCACCTAATCTGACTCAACCTAATCACATGTATCTTACCAAAAAATCCACCTTGGTTCCTTGTTATTGATCTTACTCTGTGTTTTCTAGACTAAATTAAGTAGATTTGGGTGAGCACTGTTAAAAAATATGGTAGCAGTCTTACCCAAAATAGATTCTGAATGTCATCTCCAAATCTGGGCCCCAGGCTGCTCAGTCACTGTGTCCTGAGCTCTGCCTCCCTCACTGGCCCTCACGGAGAAAGCCATTTCTCAATGTGTCTGAGTGTGCTCAGTCTTTCTATTTTAAGCCATCATCATTTCATTAACTCCATTCCTGGAGGGCTCTCTGACATGGGGCCCTGAATGCTCAGTCTTAAGCCCTCATCCATTTCTGTCCAACTTGCATGATTTACTTGACATATGTTCACTAGCTAGTGAAAGACTAAGGTTCATTTCAACATCAAAATAAGCTTAGCTGTCTCACCCACTATTCTAAGTTAGGGTCAGGTTTTAATCTTATCATTATCTGTCTTTGATGACAGATCTCATCTATCCTCATTTCTAATCTCTGTCCATTACTTTTAACTATGAGAAACAGAACCCCAGTCTTTTCTTTTGGAAAGTATCCATTTTCATCTGGGTCTCCCACCAAGTTCCTCTCTAAATGAGGCCTTTAAATCTTAGCTCATATTCAGAACAGATAGGCCCTTAGTGAGTAACCAAGCTAATGTAAGCAGCTTCACTCTTTGCCCAGGTTCTGCAGGGTGACTCACCTGTGAGGAAACTCTGAGATGTCATTTTCAGGAATCCCATACCTCCCACTTGTTTTACAATGGCAAAACTATTTTTCACTGACTATAAATGTAACAGATATGGTTTCCATCATGGGAAAAGAAGAATTAGTAACTGACAAATCTAAAGTATAAATTACTCCTAAGATTAATATTGGAAAAAGCCCACAGTCTTGATTCTAAAAGTGGCTTTCTTGATCCACAAACATATGAGCATGGCTGGCCTCATACAGTGTTTTAACAATTATTGACTACATGTAATCTGTAGTTCAAAGAATTTGAACAATTAAAGTCATCATACCCTGATTCAGGAAAATAGAAAGTTATTTCAGCATAGATTAGATCTCTGGCTCACATTGTTGGCATCATTTAGACAGACACTGCACTTCATTCAGTATAAGGGGTTTTAATTGACCCATAAGCATACTATATACTTCTTAGGTATTTTTTCTATTGGAAAATTTATTTCCATAATTTTTTATGTCTTTGCAATTGTTTTAATCAAAGAACACTCTGTACTGCTACACTATTTTCTTAAGAAATATGAGAGGATCCTTGTTCTGATGAATCAATATAGCCAGTTGGCCAGTCAGAAATTTCTGTGTCCATCAGTGTCAGCACTGACAAGTTTTCATGTCAAAGGACAGCCATGAGCATTTGTGGGGCATAATATTAATCAAAGGAAATGTGTGGTATGCATAGGGTTAGGATATGCCTTTTAATGACATAGTACATCAGTAGTTCTTTTATTTCTGCTACAATATATTATAGCTGATTGGCAGTACAATCAGAATAATTCTTTAGTTTTACTAGAGGAAGCAGTAGCAATAATCCTTTAGTTCTACTGCCTATCTTGCTTTAGCATTTGCATTTTCTTCTCAGGAAGCATTATGATATAAACCAAACTGTAACTGAAGATAAAGGTACATGATGTGTTGAAGCTCATTCGTGGCACAGAATTCTTCTGTGCTTTTTCAATCAATTATTTTCCCTTTGCAATTTTAAAAAATATGTTTCATGAGGAAGAAATACACTTCAATCAGTAGTATTGAGACAAGTGTTTTCCATGTTATAAAATAAGAAGAAAAAGAAGGGGAAAAAAGAAACAAAGAAAAATGTTGAATGCCTACCACACACCACAAATAAAAAACTATCTCAAATAGACTAAAGAGTTAAATGAGGAAGGAAAATTATAAAACTTTTAGAATAATACATTATAATATCTTTATAAAGTTGAAGTATGGATTTCTTAGATAAAAGAAATCCAAGCCATGAAGGAAAATATTGATAAATTCATCTACATTAAATACAAGAACTTTTCCTCCTTCCCCCCTTTCCTCCCACCTCCTTTGCTCTCTCCATTCATCCCTCCCTTCCATAATAATGCATCTCAAAAATTGTTAGGATCAGAAGCCTGAGATAGGAAGACCTATTTTGCAAAGGTGGCAGCCCCTTGGAGATGTGTTGGGAGTTCTCATGAGAAAGGTACCTGGTCACCTAGTCATGTGGCAGCCTAGCTTTCATATGAGGAATGACCATATAAGTAAGTGTATTAAGGAAAATGGGAGCCAGATTTCTCAAAGTTGGAGAAATAATTTACAATTATAGAAAGAGGGACAACTAAAATTAGCTTTGTAGTTCACAACATGGAGAGAAGACCATAAAAATAAATAAATATGTGTATATAAGTGTGTGTAGATGCGTGCATGTCTCTCTCTTTGTATACATACATATATTCATTTCCTAGCTCTGGCTGCTGAAAGGCTCGGAAGCAGCAGCACCCCAATAGCAACAGGCACACCCATCATCCACATCTTGGTTTATAAATACCACCCACCATGGTAAACACACATAAAAAGGACAAGAAGCTAACCTGAAGGGTCTCCTCTCAGCCAAATCTGGGATAATTTAAGCATTCAGTAAATAATGATAGTAATGAATTACAGCCTACTGATTTAAGTTGGAATCCACGAGTCTATACCGGTATAAATAAATGAATGAATGAATAAATTATGAGAAGAGAAAAATTCTTCCAATGTTTCCTGCAATAACATGACACCTAATTAAGGATGAAATTAAAATATCATTCTTTAGCAAACACCTAGTAATAAATCAGGCAAGAAACTTTAATGGAGGTAAAAGTTTTATTAAGAACAGAATATTTACATAGTATCATATCTTTCCACAAAATTTTTATTGAATCCAAAGGAAAAAGAGTAATTTTACAGTGGAGAAAGCTGGCAGATATCAGCTTGATCAACTGATCAAAGTTATCATAACCGGGAATGGGGCAAATCAAAATCATGTACCATCTATTAGGATGCAAAGAGAAGAGCACAGCATCAATTCTAGGATCATTTATCCTAGTATATTGATCACTTCTAGGATATTTAGAAGGTTGCCTAGAGAAGTGTTGTCAAGCTTTTTAGTTTTAGGACCCCTTATAGCTTCAAAGTTACTGAGGACCTCAAAGAGCTTTTGATATTATTAATATGTATAGTATTAAAAATCCAAACTGAGAGGTTTAAAAATATTTTATTAATTTATTTATAATAACCATAATAAATCCATTACATGTTAACATAAAAAGCATTTTAATAAAAAATAATTATGCTTTTCAAAACAAAAAACAATTAGTGGAATTATACTTTTGGAAATTTTTAAAAATGTCTAGCTTAATAGAAGACAGCTAGATTTTCTGTTTTATGTTATTTTGTTACTTATGGGGAGATTTTGTTGGTTTTTTTATTGTGCAAAATATTAGTGTCCCCCTTTTTCCCCATTGACCCTTTCCACCCCACACTCACTCCCTTCCCCATGCCTTTACCACACTATTGTCTGTGTCCATGTGTTATGCATATATGTATACAGATTCTTTGGTTAATTTCTCCCCACCCATCCACCCCCACCTTCCCTCTGAGATTCATCAATCTGATCCATGCTTCCTCATCACTGAATCTCTTTTGTTCATCAGTTTATTAAGTTCTTTAGATTCCACATATAACTGAGATCATGTGATGTTTGTCTTTCTCTGCCTGGCTTATTTTGCTTAGCATAATATTCTCCAGGTCCATCCACACGGTCCCAAAGGGTAGGAGATCCTTCTTCTTCATAGCTACGTAGTATTCCATGGTGTAAATGTCCCACAGCTTTTTTATCCACTCATCTACTGATGGGCACTTGGGCTGTTTCCAGATCTTGGCCATTGTGAACTGCACTGCTATGAACATAGGGGTGCATATATTCTTTCTGATTGGTGTTTCAGGATTCTTAGGATATATTCCTAGAAGTGGGCTCACTGGGTCAAAAGGAAGCTCCATTTTTAATTTTTTGAGGAACCTCCACACTGTTTTCCATAGTGGCTGCCCCGGTCTGCATTCCCACCAGCAATGTACTAGGGTTCCCCTTTCTCCACACCCTCGCCAGCACATGTCCTTTGTTGATTTGTTGATGGAGCCATTCTGACAGGTGTGGAGTAATATCTCATTGTGGTTTTAATTTGCATCTCTCTGATGATTAGTGACATTGAACATTTTTTCATATGTCTCTTGGCCATCTGTATGTCAACTTTGGAGAAGTGTCTATTCAGTTCCTTTGCCTATTTTTTAATTGGATTGTTTGTCTTCCTCTTGTTGAGTTGTATGAGTTCTTTGTACACTTTGGAAATTAGCCCTTTATCAGATGTATCCTTGGCAAATATGTTCTCCCATACCGTGGGGTTCCTTTGTATTTTGAGGCTAATTTCTTTTGCTGTGCAGAAGCTTTTTAGTTTGATGTAGTCCCATTTATTTATTTTTTCTCTTGTTCCTCTTGTCCTAGGAGATGTATCATTGAAAATTCCAAAGTGAGGAGTCTGTGACTTTACTGTCTATGTTTTCTTCAAGGATTTTATGGTTTCCAGACTTACATTTATTATTTTGTTCAAATATATGAAGAAAGTCTGGCAAGATAAAAACTATGTAGTTGGAAAAGGAAAGAGAACATTAATAGCCTTTTCATATAATTGTGATATTCTCTGGTACTTTACCCAAACTCGGCAAGTGGCAATTTCCTAAAGATTTGTTGCAATGTGGAACCTGGAATGACATCACTAAAGTCTTCTTACTCTGTTACATTAAAACTATTGATCTGTCTTGGACTTGAAACAGATTTTTTCACCCATTCATAGTTTTGTAACATTGGTCATTTGAAAAATATTACATCACTGAGATTTGCAGATTTTCAAAACATTGACACTTCTTATTTTACAATATCAAATAAACACATCAGTTATTATATTACCAACCTAATCAGAAAATGTTAAGTATTTAGCAGCTGTTCTTTTTATGTACTGATAAAAGTTTTCTAAAATTCTAAATTTTGTCTAAAAGCTTGAACTTGAATTTTGTCATTGACAATAAACACTGCTTAGTACACAATAAGGCAAAAGTTATATTCAGTAAACAGAAAGAGAAAAGTACATTAAACTTTTTAAAACTTTATGCCCTTACCCTTTTCCTACATCTTAAATTTATATCCCAGCTGACTTTGATGCAGGTGTCATGTAGACCATCGTTCATCCTCAGCTTGCCTGGTCTTCTTGAGCCCATAAACTCTTCGATGCAACTTTTCTAAACTTCCCAGCCCTTGCTAAGGTAGAGCAGAAGCACTCACCCAGCTATGAAGGGACATGGGGGTCCACATGCTCCTTATATGTATTTTTACTATCTCTCTTCTCATTTCTCACCCTCACTTTCCATAGTAATTGGTGAATTACTTTCAAGAACCAAGACTCTCCATGGTTCTGCTAAGTGAAATGACTTTCTTTCCCTTGGCATCTCCCTCTGCATCTTAAACACTGGGTTTCATCTTTCTCTACCCAGACTAAAAGTTAGTTATCACTTATCTTCTTTTTTTCATCTTCCCCAAATTTGTTGACATTCCTCATCTCCTGTCATCTATTCTCTTTTCTTGTGGTTTTGGGATATTTGTATTTTTGTACTGTTGTTTTAATGGATTTTGGAAGGAGAGATCAATATCTGTGCTTAATCGTCATGTCTAACCAGAAGTCAAGGCTACTGCATGAAGAATAGAATTTTCAAATTTGTCTCCCTCTTCACTGGGAACAACAACATCCAAGCCTACCTTAACTTGAACTCGTATCTTAGATTTCTCACATAGTGTAAAGAAAGAATATAGCCCATCTTTCTTTGACAGTAAAATTCTAAATTTTCTGGTTGGTGGTAAAAGGTAATAGAGGTGAGAAGTATAAAAGTTATTTTTGTGTGTGCTAATTTCCCTGTGGATTAAAGTTTATTTTAAGGTATGTTCATTTCCCCAGTTTTTAATAGGGTTTCATTTTTCTTTTTAGTCTATAGCTTGGACACAAATCCTTTGTGATTATATATGTGTGTGTGTATAGACATAGATATATTATATAAGATACTTTATATATATCTTATATAATTAGTGCTTTTTGTATCACCTCTAAGAAATCTTTGCCTTCCAAGTTTCCAAAGATATTCTTCTATGCTTTCTTCTGGCAGCTTTAGCATTTACATTTAGGTCTATAACTCATCTTGAATTAATTTTTATGTAAGGTGTGAGGTAGAGATTAAGTTCATTTTTCCCATGTATTTATTCTACTTTTTCCAGCTGCATTTGTTTAAAATGCTTTTCTTTACCTATTGAATTGTCTTGACACCTTTGTAGAAAATCAATTGACTCTATATGTATGGGTCTATTTCCCAACTTTCTAATCTGTTCTGTCAATTTATTTGGCTATACTTATGAGAATTCCACATTATATTGATTACTATAGCTTTATAATGCCTTTAAATCACCTTAAAATGTGTGATTCCTCCAAGGTTTTGTGGAATCATGCTGGATTCATATTGGAGTCAGTTTCTTAAAAAATGTTAGTGTTTTGATTGGGATTGTATTTAATGTATAGATCAATTTGGGGGAAATTGGCATCATAACAATATTGTGTCTTCTGATCAATGATTATTCCATATAACTCCCTTTGTTTAGAACTTTTCTATTTCAGCAATGTTTATAGTTTTCAATGTAGAAGTGTTGCATGTCTTTTGTTAAGTTTACTCTGAAATATTTTATGTATTTATTACTATGATTTAAAAATTATTTCCTAATTGTTTTCTGCAAGTACATAAAAATAATTTTTTTAAATTTTTGGTATATTGATCTCACATCCTATGACCTTTATAAATTCATTTATTAGTCTTAGTAGTGTTTTTGGATTTCTTAGGATTTTCTACACTAGCAATCATGTCATCTGAGGATAATGATCGTTTTATTTTTTTCTTTTCATTTTTTTATGGTATTTTATTTAGTTTCCATGCCCTGTTGGAGGGTTTCCCAACCTTGGCACCATTGACAAGTTGGGCCTATACCGTGCATTGTAAAACGTTCAGTTAACATCCTTGACCTCTACCTTCTAAATGCCCATAGCAACTCCCTCCCTCACTTCTCTGCCTTTCTAGGTAACTTCCAGGCAGGGGAAGCTAGTAAAGTCTTCAGGAGGCAGAGGCTGTGAGACAGCTGGGAAAAAAGAGTAGAAAAGATCAGCATGAGCCTGGGACACTGAAGAAAAGAGACAGAAAGGCAAAGAGACAAGAGGAGTGTTCAAGAAACAGAAACATCAGTATGATGGGAGCACAAACGTGATGGGAGAACAGGGGTTGGGGTTACATAAGGGATGATATCTTGGGGAAAGTTTCTAAAGGTCCAGAAAAGCCAAAATTATGAAGTTTGGATTTTCTGCTTTAGGCCAATGGTTTTTAATTCTTTTCCTTCCTTCTTCACTTCCTATTTCAATCATTTTCTTCCTTTCTCTTATTTTTGTCCCCAAATATCAGAGCAGAGCCCTAAAGAAACCAAATTAAATCTTACATGGCTGACTAGTATTGAAAATAGATAAAATCAGAGAAACTTCGTCAAAATGTAAGCTGCTAGGAGGGACCTTGCAGATTACCACTTGATTGAGGTCGCTCTGTTGCAACCCCTAGGGTTCTTTGAAATATACAAACAAATGGCAACCTTAGGTAATGGGGAGTCATTCATGAATTTCTGAGCTGAGAAGGCAAGGCTTTTCTTAGCTGGGAGCCTTGAGAAAGTTATTTAGCCTCTCTGGGGCTCATTTTCTCCTCTAACATGGAGATAATAATACTTTCCAGAGAGGTTATAACAGTTAGAAACAAAGTACTTGGCATAGTGCCCGGTGTATAGTGTTCAACTAAAGGTAATTGCCAAGTTAATGATCATGACAATAATAATGGAAACAGGGTGCCACCAGGCACCGAGTTCAAAATTCCCAAATTCCCAAATTGATTATGGGATATTTATTTGCAATTGGATTCTTGGCTGACTCAATACTAGGTTTAGACGACCCCATACACTCTGTAGCCACCACAAGGAGTTACCATCTCCCTACCTGTGTACCACTGGCTGGCCTTGGATATCTAGGGAATGCCATTGTACCTGAGGCTCTCCTGAATCACAAGATAAACTGAACTTGAGGTTGTCTCTCTGCTGTGGCTCTGTGTCCCTGGCACAAACATTGAAAATGCACTGACAGACCAGCCTGCAAAGTAAATATATAAATACTAGTGAAGTTTTATATATAGTGTGCGTGGAAAGTCAAAGCCAACTCTTTAATGTATTTGTGTCTTTGCAGGGTGACTTATGTGCCACTGCCAATGCCATCTGCCCTAGAGTAGAAAGACTACTTAAGAGGCAAACGCAGCTGCCAGCTTAGGCGCCAATGTACTCGTTTTGTTACCTCCAGCGTGACCTGATGTGATCACCCTTTCTAGGTAAAGAGGATTCTATCTCCATTTGACAATAAATCCTCAACCTGATGAAAGAGAGGTCATGTCAGCCTGGCTAAGTCCCAGGAGGGTAGAATTTTTATAACTTAGCCTTACTTGCAAAGGCCAGTGTGTCAATCACTCAAGCGGGTGAATCCAGTTTAGTCTGGTCTGGAACCTGTTTCAATAATACTGATGTGAGGAAGGATAATATTTCTGAAATACTAACGCATGTTAGTATTAGTGTTTTGAGGAACCTTCATGCTGTTTATAGTGGCTATATCAATTTATATTCCCATCAGTAGTATAAACAGATTCCCTTTTCTTCACATCCTCTCTTGTTATTTCTTGTCTTTTTGATAATGGTCATTCTAACAGATACAAAGTGATATTTTATGGTGTTTTTAATTTGCATTTTCATAATAATTAGTAATTATGGCCATGCTTTCATGTGTCTGTTGGTCATCTATATGTCTTCTTTGGAAAAGTGTCTATTCAGATTCTCTGCCCATTTTTCAATTAGGTTGTTTTGTTGTTGTTGTTGAGTTGTATGTGTTCTTTATATATTTTGGATATTAATCCCTTAACAAATGTATGATTTACAAATATCTTCTCCCATTCAGTAGGTTGCCATTTGGTTTTGATGATGGTTTCCTTCACTGTGCAGAAGCTTTTTAGTTTGATACTGTCTCATTTGTTTATTTTTGCTTTTATTTACCTTGCCTTTGGAGTCAGATCCACAAAAACATCATTAAGATTAATGCCAAAGAGCTTATTGCTTATATTTTCTTCTAAGAATTTTTTGGCTTTAGGTCTCATGTTCAAGTCTTTGACCCATTTTGAGTTAATTTTTGTCTATGGTGTAAGATGGTGATATAGTTTCATTCTTCTTCATGTAGTGATCCAGTTTTCCCAACACCATTTGTTGACGAGAAATGGTTTGCTTTTGGCTCCTTTGATGGGGATTGCAGTAAGCCTATAGATTGCTTTGGATAGTATGAACATTTTAACAATATTAATTCTTTAATTCGTGAACATGAAATATCTTTCCATTTATTTGTGTCTTCATCAATGTCTTTCATCAGTGCCTTATGGTTTTGAGTGTACAGGTCTTTCACCTTCTTGGTTAAATTTATTCATAGGTATTTTATTCTTTTGGGTGCCATTGTAAATGGGATTGTTTTCTTAATTTTACTTTCTCATAGTTTGTTATTAATGTATAAAATGCCACAGATTTCTGTATGTTGAGTTTGTATCCTGCAACTTCACTGAACTTATTTATTAGTTCTAACAGTTTTTTAGTGGTCTGGAGACATTTTTGATTGTTACAATTTGGTGGAGGGTGCTGCTGGCATCTAGTGGGCAGAGATCAAGGTTGCTGCTAAACACACTAAAATGTATGGGACAGATCCCACAACAAAGCATCATCCCATAATGTCAATAATGCACAGGTTGAGATATACTGCCTTTAATGTCTGCATCCTGGAAGTGAATGGGGCTAGGGTTCAAGCTGTAACCCCTCACAACAGAATTTTTCATTATAATCATGCTGCAGTGTACATATTGTATTCATTGTTTTTGTGAATCTGTTTTAGTCTCAAGAAATATCTTATTTTTCTTCTCCCTGATTCTTCTATTTTTATTTCTTGGGGAAAAGTCTTGGGAAGCTTATGTGGAGTTATTTAATCTCCTATCTCATAGCACAGGTCCAAAGCCTTGTCAACTACACTCTTTTATTTGTTTTGTTTATTTATTTTTAAATATGTTTTATTGATTTTAAAGAGAAGAAAAGAGAGGGAGAGAGAGAGAGAGACAGAAACATCCATGATGAGTCATTGATCAGCTGCTTCCAGCACGCCCCCTACTGGGGAGCCTGAAACCCGGGCATGTGCCCTGATCTGGAATCGATCCCTGATCTTCTGGATCATAGGTCAATGCTCAACCACCTAGCCACACTGGCTGAGCCATTTTGTTTATTTTTTTTAGCCTCCCAATTACGTTATGAGATTAAGTCAACTCAGCAAGTCATCACTTGCTGAGTTGACATAATCTACCATGTGCTTAGCCTGTGTCCAGTCTCTGGAAATCCTGCACAGTACCTGACCCAATGCATATAGGAACCTGGCTCATGAGCACATATATTACTTTACTTACTTCACCCAATAGCCCTATAATAACAGGATTAATATATCTCATCTTACACATGAGTAAATAGAGGCTTGGAGGGTTGAGTCATGCCTAGGTCAGATGGCTAGTCTACAGTAGACTGTGAATTTGAACCTAAGGCCATGGTCTGGCCTCAAAGCCAATGCCCTTCTTGTAGAACTCGATGATTCCCTCCCTATTAATGAAAGCTGAGGATCAAAACTCTTTATCCCATTAAGAATTGTGCTCTAGCTGACACTTTTAGTTTGAGGGATTTTATTAAACTCACTCAGCTTCCCCCAAAGAAGTAAGCACAGTCCTAGATGAAAGGAAATATATTAACCAAGGGAACAAAGAATCCTTATAATGACTTGACTCTCACCAGAAAGGCTAGCTTTTGAAATTTTGACTCCTACTTAATTCATACCTTAGTTGGGGCACTTTAAACTAGCAGATATCAGTAAGGGATAATGACAGTGTTGGAGGAAATGTCCTGATATTATTCAAGCTCTATTCTACAGACTGCACCCTAGGAAATTAAACAAATTCCCATTAAGCCTGAGGTCAGCCCTGAATTTCACAGAAGGCAAGGCTCATCATCAGCAGGCCTTTTCCTGCTCTTTAATTGCTAATCTTCAGATGCAGCCCTTTCCCCACCCTTCAGAATACCTTTTGTATCTCCCAGATTTTCTTCTTTTTTCTTCTTCTTTTTTTATCTCTATTTTTTCTCTTTAGTCTACTCTAATTACTTCAGGCAGAAATAAATATAGCTTACATTACCCAATTTGACATTTAAATAGTCTTTTTCCTATAGGGAACCCAAGTAATGACTAATTTCAAACTGCCACCTTACTGACCAGCACAGTTGCCTAACTAAATTTCTTTTTTTTTTCTAGATCACTTTTATTTTTTATTTATTTATTTTCTTTATCTTTATTGTTGAGACCATTACAAATGTCCCCCTTTTAACCCCACTGATTCCCTCCACCCCACATCCATCCCACCCCCAGGCCCTCCCCACACCAATGCCCATGTCCATGGGCCATGCGCATAAACATACAAGTTCCCTGATTAATCCCTCCCCACCCATACCCCCCTCCCCGCCTTCCCTCTGAGATCCCTCAGTTTGTTCCAAGCTTCTTTGTCTCTGGATCCACTTTGTTCATCAGTTTATTTTATTTATTATATTCCACATATAAGTGAAATCATTTGGTACTTGTCTTTCTCTGTCTGGCTTATTTCACTTAGCATAATACTTTCTAGTTCCCTCCATGCTGTGCCAAAGGCCAAAAGGTCCTTCCTTTTTACAGCTGCATAGTATTCCATAGTGTAAATGTGCCACAGCTTTTTTATCCACTCATCTACTGATGGGCACTTGAGCTGTTTCCAAATCTTAACTATTGTAAATTCCACTGTATCTCCCAGATTTTCATCAGTTTAAAAAATATATCCATCTGTCGTGTTTTAACTTTTCCCCATTATGCCCATATTCCCTCTATAAAGTAAAACATGAGCTAGCTAGCTAAGTAATCTTTACTAAGTACATAGAATTGTGCACTATGATATAGCTTAAAAAAAAAAAAAAGATGCAAAAGGCAAGTTGCAGAACATTATATAGGATGTGATTTTAAATGTGCCATAAAAAGAAAATATATTCCCATATGCATAAAATATGTCTGGACTGAGACAATGGCTCTCACAGGGAAGAGGGCTGAAGAGGTCAGAGAGTGGGGAGATGTAGATGTTTGCTTGGAGGTTTTTAAGGCCTAGTCATCCTATGTGGAATTCTACAGGTGACAAGATACCACTTAAAAATCTCATGCCTTATCTATAATTTAAGGCATTAAACTCTTTGTTTGTTTACTAAAGTTTGTCTTTAATGTCAGGTCATAATGACTCCTAATAAAATAAATTGTTAATCTTTTACAAAACTGCTTTACACACCAGGAACCCACACTCAGATTTCAGAATGGCTGTACCTTCCACCAAGAAGTCTAATACATCTTCCATGCACTGATGTATTATTCTTGTTAGGTCAGTGTCCACCTGGTTGACACATTTCTGTTGACCCCTGGCAGTGGTGATTTTTTTGTAAACAGCTGCAACTATCATTGGGCAAAGATGGCTTTGTATGGTCAGTGTCTTGTCACTACCCAACAAAAACAAGACTAAATCATTCAGTGACTGATTACAGTTGAAAGCAGAATCAGTAAATCACTGTAATGTTGGGCTTGCCAAGCAGAGCTCTCTGGCATCACACATGTACTGAGCTGTTAGGAGAGAGAGCCTCCTGGTCACGCCATTCACTCTGCATCCCCGACTGTTTTTCTTCTTGTCCAACTTTTTTCCATGATCATACTGCAGTCTCTGCTGAAATTTAAGAAAGACTAAAAATCAGAGACACCTGTTGTAGTTGGAAATGACCGTGTTGTCTGTGTTATAGTGACCATTGAGCCTGACCACGGCACAAAGCAACCCAGTCAGGTCCACTTCGATATAAGCGCCTTCTCTGTTAGGAAGAAAAATGCCAACAGAACCTCAGATCCTGGGCTGTTGCTGCAGTCTTGTTTGTTTTTGCAGAAAAAATAGTTTTTGGCCTGTCTATATATACACATTCACATAAACATGTTGATGGTTAAACTAGCAGTTAATTGAAAAAGTCAAGTGGGGAATCTTAAAAATAACATGTATTTAAATATTTTGTTTTATTTGAAAACATAAACACCTATTTTCCAATGCCTAATGAAGGGCCAAGGCTTAATGTGAGTGTGGGCACACTGGAATTGTGTTGTTGCCTCTTTGGGGTAAACCACACTTTCTGACACACTATGTACAATTTCCAGGTTAGATTCCTTTAAAGGGGAATTAGAACTCCAAGATACTTCTGAAACAATGAGAGCGTAGATCCTAGTTAGATTTTTAATCTTTCCCTAAAGAGTTAATTCAGCCATACATAATCTCACAGCAATATTTTTAGTGACTTCTTTTTATTGTCTTTACAAAGCATTCTCTGTAGTATTCATAGAAAGAAAAGACTCTCATTTTGCTGTATTTCACTGGCTTATATAATATGTAATTAAAAGAATGTAATCAAAATAACAAGTACAACTGGAATTGACTGGTTTGGGGACAAAATCCAAATGATCCTTGGACAGTGATCAGGTCAGCTAGAGAGACCTGAGGGAGGGAGGTGACTGGGGAGATAGGTGACTGGGGAAGCAGCCATAAGAAATGCCCATTTAACCACCGATGGCATCGGTCAACAGTTCTTAATTCTGGAAGAAGGTGAAGCATAGGTCAGTTCATGGAACACCTGCTGTTTATTAATCTGGGGGATTCATCCCCTCTATAGTCTTCCTCTTCCCCTGAGGTGGCTCTTGAAGAACATCTGGAATGCCTTGGGCTGTGTGAAACACAATATGAAAATCTCTGACAGAATCCAGTCCTTGCATAATAAAATGATAAGCTGATATCTAAAGATATTATAACCAGAACTTAGTTTTTTTGATTCCTAAGCTTAAACTTTTTTGCTACATTTTCTGTCTTTTACTTCCCAGGCAACTTGAGGATGCCCCTCTTGGGGCCTTTCTGCCATCTGATTATACCTGTGTCACAGCCCAGAGGCCAGGAAGGAACATATTGGAACATGTTCACTGTGGCCCTTACTCTCTGTAGAGCTTCCTGAACTTGTAGACACCAGCATCGAATCCCTGTGAATCAGTAAGAGGTGTGCCAGGCATGACTTTCTTTCTGACCTTTCTTCAAGACTGTTACTGTTCAACACTTTGTGGACCAAAGATTTTTATTGTTTAGCAATTTTCATTGCTAAGTACATAGCCCCCTCATTTGCCTTCAAATTGTTCCCAGGGGAGGTAACATCTCAGCTGGGTTTGGTCAGGAGAAGGGGAAGAGGAATGGAAGGCATTGTAGGCAGAGTGAATCTCAAATGCAAAGGCCTTGACTTGGCTTGAACTGGTACAATGTATCAGAGGGAGACGGTGTGATGAGGGACCAGAATCATGAAGGGTCTCATACCCATGCTAATGAGTCTGGATGTTATCCTGAAGGCAATGGAAAGTTGTTAAAGGATTGCAAGCAGGGTAATGATATGACCATATTTGTGATTTAAAGGGGTCGTCCTCTCAACCCTAGAAAAGGGAAGGTAGTGAGAGTTTGGACTGAAAGTAGGAAGACCGAATAGGAGGTGGCTACAGTGATTCAGGAGAAAAATGATAGAGGGCTGGGTATAAGACCCTTCATGATTCTGGTCTATCATATTTTGATAGAGTGGAAACCAAAGATTCCAAGCCATTAAGAATGCCTGTACTTAGAACACTTTTCAATGCTGAATAAAAAGCTAAATTAAAGTGGCAAAAACAATTTGGGGAGCATAAAAGAGAGTGCAGATTTCACATGTGATCAAGCCTCAGAATGAACTTCAGGAAATATTCCAGAGCTTCTAGTTTTCCTATCAGGGCTAATGGCATCAGCTCAACTCCAGAAGATGCTACTGACATAGACTGCAATGTATCTGAAACCCCTTCAAGATGTGCAATGCTAGCATCCTGCTCCCTATGGTTGCACAAGCGAAAGTTTCCAGAGATAGTCTATACAGCTTCTTGAGAAATGTTATGTGGGGTATTTAAGCCCACTAAATAGAAGTGGTATGGTAGGGCAAGATTACTAATGGTAGCTTCTAGGATCTAGCAAGACTGACACAGTCTTTGCTTCACACAGGTGCTGAGAGAGGAGAGGGGTGGAGATGGCAGGGAGGCTCTCAGGCAGTTGGGGAAGGACTCACGGAGGTCATGCAAATCACTTGGCATCAGAACAGACTCTGGAAGAACTTCCACCAGTATGGTACACCTCTGAAACATAGTAACCATTCCCACCAAGGACACCTGGCCATGATGCCCAATTCAAGGGCTCAGGGTATGGTCTGCAGAAGAACTTGGAATAGTGTTTACAGTGCCAAGCCTCTCAGTAGCATCTGCACCCACATACCAAGAGGCATTTTCTTTCCATTCTATGTTTGGGAAAGGCTGAGGTTCATGCACGGTTCTTTGCTTCACATTAGCCAATAAAGATGGTCAGTCTCCTAGAGCCTTTGTTTACAATTCATGGTGCATATTAAATATATGAAGCAAATGAACGTGTGTAATTGTCCTTCCCTATACACTTACATTTAAACACAAATTGGAAGTCTCTAAGAGATGAAAATTGCAAATGAAAGCAGCACATGCTGCACAGATCATAATATCAGTGCCTAACAGTGCCTAGCACATAGTAGATGCTCTATGAATGTTCACTGAAATCACAAATTAATGGGCTATGTTAACCAAGCTCTTCTATACATATGAGCTCATTTGATCTTAGCAAATCTGTGAAATAGGTGTTATGACCTTGGTTTTATAGAGGAGAAAACAGAAGCTCGAAAAGGTTAACTTACTTAAGGGCTCAAGGTCATACAGATAATAAATAGTGTAGCTGGAACATTAATTGAGACCTTTGATTCTTTCCACTACTTAATAGCTGCTTGTAAAAGCTTTGGTCTGCATAAATCTGATTTAAAGGAACCTACC
Organism: Miniopterus natalensis; assembly: GCF_054644295.1. NCBI lineage: Eukaryota > Metazoa > Chordata > Mammalia > Chiroptera > Miniopteridae > Miniopterus > Miniopterus natalensis. The sequence continues at coordinate 144,288,085 of NC_142081.1, forward strand.
AGGGAATCCTCTTGTGAAAAAGAAAACCATGTTAAATGTATATTTTGTAAGTCATTTTTTGGGGAAATATTTTGGATATTCCTAGAGTGGGGCTCTCATTTTGTAAATGCATAAATCCCTAGTTCACACTCATTTTGAAAATGGAGTATCTGAGGCACATAAAAAGATACACAAATGGCTGGTGGCTACAAAAAGAAAAAAATCAGTATGCAAAAAACATATATATTTTTTCCTCTTTTTTGTCCTGTCAGAATCTACTTCTCTCATATTTAGCTAGCATCATATAATGTTTTATGTGTTTACTCTGTCTGATTCAGGAATGGAAGATTTATTTTCTAAATTTGGGAATCTAATTTGTTGCGTTAACTTGATAAACTAATTTTAGTAGAAATTGGTCTATAGAGTAATGAAAAACCTCCCCCACAAAACCACAAGTATGGAAAACTATAGATGGAAAGAGTCACGATCATTGGGGCTCCCAGATTTCTTCTGTGTAAAAACTGAAACAGTTGACCTCAGTGGTGAGAGAAGCTGATCTCAGAAAGTCTCGCCTCTCAGAGCTACCCCAGAGAATGGGCTCTGCCGTGTGTGGTGACTCAGGTTTCCATGTCTCTCCCACCTGTGCGTGGGTTTCGTGGGTCAAAGTGAGTTCGAAACTTCACATCTCCATGGCTCCCGCTGGAGATCATGTTCTTGGTTCCTGTCCTTAATCTTCGTTGAGCTTTGCACACTTTGTGTGCTCTCTCTCCTGATCTTTTTTTAGGTGAGGGTGAATAGAAGCCCAAGGATCAGGTGTTGGCTGCACAACAGAGATGTTTCGTTTCCATCAAGATCAAAGGTGAACATAAATCAAAAGTCAGGAGAGCACCTTCACTTTCAGGGTCTTTCAGACATAAATCAGGAGACAGTTTTATAATTATAGCAGCAGACACTGCTCAGGAAAATTTGTCTAAAGCAATGTGCTGTCCTAATTTGATCAACCTAGTCTTTGTTTAACTGGTGGCAGTGTCACATCACAGACATAGGGCAGTGGCCCTTAGCAGCCTGGTGGTAATTTCAAAAATTTCAGAGACCTTAACCTTGTCTTTGGTTAAACTTCATTCATTCAACCTTATCTGATTCAGAACCCCTGTCCTCAAGTTAATTTATCTAAAGTGCAGAGGAGAAACTGATTGAATGTCAAATTTTAAAATAAAAAGGGAATTTGCTTAGTATTTTAGTTGATATAAAGGGGTCCAATAAGACTTACATATATACGTGCATGCATAAAATCTTGGTGGAGGCGGCACTATATTCCGAAGCCAGCAAGCTGCAGATTCACAGCGGTGTTTACTGAAGTGCACTATATTTAGAAAAGGCAAGTCTGTTGAAGCTTGGCTTTGAGGGAGCTGTTTGATTCTCCCTTTCACTGCTGCGTGGTGGAAAGGGCCCTGGCGAGCCCTAGGCAGGGAGAAATCACCACCAGGGCTTCCACTGCACGAACCTCCGCTCTTGTGACCAAACATAGCCCTGCTGCTTCAGGAAGGTTTGCATAAAAGGGATTGATTTTCATTTGATTCTGCAAATAAACTCACTGAGTGAGCCTGGCAGAAAGGAAGAAAATAAAAAGGAAAACAGATTCTTAGGCAGTCTGGCCAGCTGCCAAATCTTCAAGCTGACAGCACAACTGGTTTAATCTGCTTTAGAGCTGCTGAAGGCATGCTTAACTTTCCAGGCCAGAAACCTGGGGCTTCATGAGTGATCGCGTGAAATGCTGATTTTTTGGGGGGCGGGGGGTGGTAAAAAAAAGCAAAAGCAAAACCCAAAACAAGCTATTAATTGTTAACTGTTCTGCATTTAAAAATGGTGATCCCTATTTTTACTTAAAATTTTGTTGTTGTTAAAATGCGTGACTTCTCTAAGGAAGAATTATTTTGCATCTGTTGTTACTATATAATGAAATTAAAACTGTTTAAGACAAAAAGATATCCCTCTTTAAAATGAAATTCATCAAGCTGGATCTAAAGCAATTGTCATTTATTTATTTGCTCACTGTTTATCATGGGCAGGGATTAATCTAGGTTTAGTTACAAAGATAAAGACCAATAAAACATATTCACTGTTCTCAGGGGCTCACAGTCTAGCAAGTGAAGGACAAATTCATGACTATGTAAAGATATATATTTTAATTTTCATACAGGGTGATAAGTATTATATAAAAAATGTGGGCAAGATGTGGAAACAAGGAGACAGGGCAATACATTTGGAGTGGAGCAGAAGTTTGTTACAGCTTCATATGGATATTAATTTTAAGCTGGGCTTTAAAGAGATACTATCCAACAAGATTTAGGAGTACAGCCAAGGCTGGATGGGGACATATTGTTTAACACTGCCAAACAGCAAGTCCGCCTCTGTTCAGACAAGGCAGCGGGGCCAGAGGCAGGATTCCTCAGCTGCTACCATCTACTTCAAGTCCCCATGAGCTCTCACCTGAACTGGAACACTAGGCTCCTAACTGGTCTTCTTGCTTCACTTCTCACCCTTCCATAGTAGTATTTTCTCAGCAGAACATAAAGATGTATCCCTTTAATATGATGACTCTTTCCTTAACATGTATTTACAGGCACCTGCTGTATGTCAGGCACTCTGCTAGACACCTGGAATAGGTGAGTAAACAAAACAGGCAGAAATCCCTGTCTTTGTTGAGCTTATTTTCTAGTAGCAGGAGACAGTCACGTAATGATAAGTGTAAATAAGTTTTAGAATATATTAGAAAGAGGTAAGCATTGTTTGTTTGTTTTTTTAATTGAGCAGAGACAGGAAGTAGTGGAGTGGGAGCAGGTTGAACCTTTAAATAGGGGGGGCCAAGGTAGACCTCACTGAGGAATTGACATTTAAGCAAAAACTTAAGTGGGAGCAGTTAGCCATGTGGATGATTGGGGAAGAGTGTTGTAGGCAGTGGGAACAGCCAATGTAAATAGCAAAAGTGGAACTGCAAAGAGGCCGTTTTGGTTGGAGCAGAGAGCAAGGGAGAGAAATAGGGATGAATCAGAGAAGTAATGAGGGTTCATCTCATGAGGAGTTTGTTTGGGTTTCCTAAGGAATCTGGTTTTTACTCTGTGGGAAATGGGTCATGAGCACTGGAATGACTGTACATAAAAAAACAACAACAATGTGGTTGCTGCGTGGAGGATAGACCGTAGGGGGAAATGTTGAAACAGGAAGAAAGCTTGGGAGGCTGCCTCAGTAGCCCATGAGGGAGAAGAGGGGATTGCAAGAAGTGAACAAGCAGGTGTCGTGATAAGGAGAGGTAGGGTTCTGGATATGTTTTGAGGGCAAAGCCCAGAGGATTTGCTGATGGATTGACCGTGAGGTGAGAGAACAAATGAGAGGATTCAAAGTTGACATCAAGGATTTTGATCTGAGCATCTGGAAGGATAGAGTTTCCATCAGCTAAAATGGGAAAGGCTGCAGATAAAACAGATTTGGGGATAAGATAAAGAGTTAGAGGCTGGACGTGTGATGTTTGAGGTGTTTATTAACTATCCCACAGAGACTTGAATCTGAGTTTGTGAGAGAGGTACTCACTTGATGAAGGAGCAACCGCTGAGGTAGGAGGAACACCAGGCAATGTAGTTTCCTGGAAGCCACGTGAGGAAAGTTACCGTCAAGGAAGAAAGAACAGCCAACTGTGTCCAATACTGCTGAAGAAAGGTAGAGGACTGGGCTTTGTATTTAACAATGTACAGCTTATGGTTAATCCCAGGGACTCACTGGTTACTCTTACAAGAGTAGTTTTGATGGAGTGGTGAGGGTAAAGCTTGATCGGATTAAATCATTTGCAGTCTGTTTCAGAACCATGTTTCCCAACCTATTCCTGTTTTTGCCCTGCATCATACTGTCCTGCATTTTTACCTTGCAGTTTTCTCATGTCTATCTTCATATCAGGTTTGGATTTGTTTCTTGGCCCCATTTCCATGGTTATAACTTTGACTTCCTTAAAAAAAAAACTATGTGTTCCAGTCACATTGCTTCAGATCCCTTAAACACAAATTCATTCCAGCTGTCTCCTACCCTGACCCCTTCTACTCTGACATTACCTTCATGGTTTATTATTACTGGATTTATCCTGGCTTTAGAAAGGACCAGGTACAAGTATCAAAAAGCTTACCACAGATTGGGTGGTTGGCAAAGCTTTCCTGGTGCACAGATCCTACCAAGTTTCTTTCTTCCCTTAACTCAGTCTTCTTCATTTTTTCCTGAGGCAGAGACCCTTCATTTCTTGAGCTGACCAGAAGACCTAGTTTCTCTTAGTGACCATGTGACTTTCATGAAGAGCTCTGTCTCCCTAGTAGCCTGTCTTCTTCTGAATTCCTTTGAAGCTATTTTTGAACTTTTCCTTTCAAAGATCATCCCATATGTGAACTTCCACTAAGTTCTTATTATCAAGAGATGCATTAATATTCCTCTTATTTGCATCAGTATATGCCAGACTATGCTGAATATTAGGAACACACAGATATAAAGGTCAGAGGATTCCTGATAGATATTTGTCATCCAAATAAACATGATAAGGAGTATTCTTCAGGGACTTATATTGACCCTTATGTTATGGCTCCATTTGATACTAACCTGGGGCCATAATGATGATGATGGTAATAGATTGCAAAAAATAAAGGAACAATGGGATAAGAATAGAAGGTTGTTGAATAATAATTGCTAAAGGATACTATCCACATAGAAAATTCAAATTAATTATCTCTGTCCATGTTCTGTAGTCTAAATATTTTATGAAAGTTTCCTGAAAATAAACGCAATAATGCTTTAGAATGACCATGTGATTAGGTTAGGCATCCTCATAGAAACTATGTGTAAACTTTACCATTTACTTAAGTTGACAAAGATGGAGAATTTTGGAAAGTGTTTGTGGTAGCCAGCCTCCAAGATGCCCCCAATGATCTCTCCCTTATTCACACTCCCCTAGAGCCCCCCACCATTGAGATCAATAGAATGAGGCAGAAATGATGATATGTGACTTTCAAAGCTAGGTCATAAAAGACATCCTGGATTGGTGATGCTCTCTCTCTTGGATCACTCACTAGGGAAGCCAGATGTCATGTTAGGAAGGCACTCAAACAGCCTTATGGCGAGGCCCACATGGTCAGGAGCTGAGGCCTCCTACCAACTTCCAGTAAGGAACCTAGTGAGGAAGCCATTTCGAAAGTAGATTCTCCAGCCCCATCTAATTCTTCACATATCTTCAGCCCCTCTAACATCTTCACTGCAACCTCATGAGCGTTCTTGAGCCAGAGCCCTTTAACTAAGCACCTCCCAAACTTTTGACCCACATAAATCGTGTGAAGTAATGTTTCTTGTTTTAAGTTTTAGTGTAATATGTTATGCAGCAATTGGTAGCAAATACAGTGTCATATGGAAATTTTGAAGGTACTATTCTCCCTCAAATCCTATGGTGCTAAAATCAACTTCATCTACCTGATCTCCCAATGCACAACTTAATTTCCACTTGAAAATGTTTCCAGAGTTCTGGACATTTTGCCCCTTTACCTTGATATTTTTCAACATTTAGTGGTAGAGCTTAGTGATTCAGAAACTGGACTTTGGAGTTAACAGACTTTAGTTAAATCATTGTCCTGTCACCACTCATTAGCAGTGTCACCTGTGGAAAGATGTACCTCAGTTTTCTTGTCAGCATCATTGTAATAATAAAAACAACCCAAAAGACTGATATAAGGATTAATTAGATAATATCTGTATATGTAAGCACTTAGCATATTTCTGGATCATAAAAACTATTGATGATGATGATGATGATGATGAGGGTGATGATATGATGATGAGGATGAAGATGATGGAGAAGGTAAAAAGCTCCTTGTTCTCAATTTGCAGGTAAATGTGTTATGAGGTAAAAGAACCTTTGCAATTCTATATAGTGGTCTCAGGGATTATCCTCTACTTCTTCCTGCACACATATAATTACATCTATAATAATCATTATTTAATTTTGCAACAGCCATATTTCTCTGATTTGTTCATTCCCTTTTCTATAGCCCACAATAAAGCAAGCATGTTACATGATAGAAGCACATACTACTCAGTCAATTAAAGCCTAATTTTACCAATACATTTCATTTTGATGGATATTTATGTTTCTATTGCTTACTCTTTTTACAGATAGGTGGAAATGCACAAATTGTTCAACTATTCAACTATCTGTAGAGACATATAACTATAGCTTTGTTGGGCAAGTTAAATAAATATCTATAATAGGATTAATTTTAAAAATTATATAGAGTTTCTTTATTTAAAGAAGACTAGGTTATGTTTCCATTTCATGATTAAATGTAATTGGTTTTCTTTTTTTAATGGAATTTGACAAATTAAGAAAGAAGACCTACTTGTAGTATAGACCTACTAATAGTGACAAGTAGCTGCTACCATGGTGCCTCCATTTTGTTCTCAGTTTTATCAAGTTTAAAGTAATTGGATTGAGCCCGGCCGGGCGTGGCTCAGCGGTTGAGCGTCGACCTAGGATCCAGGCGATCAGGGTTTGATTCCTGGTCAGGGCACATGCCCAGGTTTCAGGCTTGATCCCCAGCAGGGGGCCTGCAGGAGGCAGCCAATCAATGACTTTCATCATGGGTGTTTCTATTTCTCTCTCTCCCTCTCCTTTCCTATCTCTGAAATCAATAAAGATATATATTTTTTAAAAAAACTAATTGGATTGAACTAAATGACTTATAGAGTCATCTTTTTTTTTTCTTTCAGATTTCTACTTATTCTCTGTTGGGGAACTCATAAGCTCACTTTTTCCCCTCCAACAGCTACTAAAGATGAAAAGCTTGGCTGAACCTTTATTTCTAAATGACTAGTCTTAAAGGTGACTCTACCTGCCTTTTATATACCTATGGAGTATCTTCAGTCAGGAAGTCAAAAAACTTCACTAGACAGTTCCAAAACGATCTATCTAAATGTATTTCCAGGATACCTCTTATCATGACACCAGCACTAAAAACATTATCAACAACAATGGAGGGCTCCCTGAATGCTGAGCAACATTTTCAACAACTCATGTGTTTTACCTCCTTTAATCCTTACCTTAACCCTATTTGCTATTGTTTCTCCCTGTTTACAGAGTTGCTTGGTACCTCATTAAGAGTACTCTACATTCTCCACTCACCAGAAAGGGGGAGAGCATTCTTACCTTCTCCATGGAGTCATCAACACAGCCTTCTTCCTGCCAGTAACAGTGGGAGCTGAACTTTATTTATTTATTATTATTTATTTAAGTATTACTTTATTGATTTCAGAGAGAGGAAGGGAGAGGGAGAGAGAAATAAAAACATCAATGATGAGAGAGAGTCATTGATCAGCTACCTCTTGCATGCCCCCAACTGGGCATGTGCCCTGACTAAGAATCAAACTATGATCTCCTGGATCATAGGTCAATGCTCAACCTTTGAGCCATGCTGGCCAGGCAGGAGCTGAACTTTAAAAAGTGCAATTCTTCAAAGTGAGAACTGAGTAAGACACAATGTTCATATCAAAGGGGTAAACATGTGATGTGGTCTAGAAGCACATTTTGAGAGTTACAATGCTTTGCTTGGAAGTCGTAAAATACAGTCCTCCCCACCCTCCATGCCCACCCCACATACAATACACACATATACAAGGTATTTGTTTCAGCCATTTTAAATATCTTCAGTTTGATTGCATACTACAATATCAGAAATGGAACATCTCTTATGTTTACTGGCTTTTTAAAAAACCTCAAGTCTCACACCAAAAATCAATCAGGTGAATGAATCATTTTAGAGAAGGCAGGCAGCAAATAACAGATAGAAATTTGGAAAGATCAGGGCTCTGTCTAGAAAATAAAAACCCACCTGCCTTTCCAAATAATCAGATGTGTTGGTGGGTGCTTAGATATGGGTTTCTTGTGATTATTTATCTAATTAAGGCAATTAATATTCATTAAAGTTTTTTCCATGGAAACAATATCCAAGGTACACACTGGTTTCAAAAGGGCTTGTTTCAAGCATAGAACAGGAAACAAAGTTTTAATAGAGAACTTAGAGGCCAAGTGGTGCCTATCACCTCTGAAGTAGAGAGCCTCGATTTCCAATGCATTTGGTTAATGCCAATTTAACCACTCTGTTTGTGGGAATGGGAGACTGGAAAATAAAATGTTACAAAATATTATTTTACATATATGTCCTTTATTTTATACTGAATAAGCATGTGCACTTATACATTAGATATTGTACATAATTACAAACATCCACATGCCATATTATACAGGGCTGTATACTCAAAACCCTGAAGTAAGATTTATGGGCAATTTTAAGGGATTTCCGAGGATAATTTTGACCTTACTTACCATTTGCCTTGAGCCCAGTCTTAGAAACCCAGCCAGCTTGTGAGTCCAATGTGAATTAAAATGGCCCTCAAATTGAACAGACTGAGGGATCTCAGAGGGAAAGTGGGGATGGGGGAGTGGGTGGGAAGAGATTAAAAGAGAAAAGATTTTTTTTAAAATGGCCCTCAATGAGTAAAACTGCCCATGGGATAAATGTCTCCTGGTTCCAAGTACTAATTCAGGTCTGATTATTACTAAGGTGGAGTCTCTCTGTCAGATACTGAAATTCACCAGGAATAGAGAAGGAAATGAGGTCAGAGTGACTCAGGAGCATTTTTTATAGCATCTAGAATTGTCCAAAGGTTGCTTTAGTCACACTAAGACAATTGGGAGAAAACTTAGGTGAGAAGAGCTTTCAAAACTAGGGGAACATACTCTAAAGTCAGTGAGAAAGTGTTTGGTGAGCTATCATATTAGAAGTGTGTTGTGCTGAGTTAAAAATGGTTTTCATGCCCATGAGTTGGCTTCATTAGCTGCTGAGGGCATACAGAGAGGACAGATCACCAGAGTTAGCCAGAAAAGTCCTCCGTACCTACTCTCTTCTTAGAGGCTGTGTGTGTGTTAATTATACAGAGAACAAGTCTTAATGGAAGGGGATATATCTTTACAGGGACTAAAATAGAAGCACATTAAAGTCAGGCAGGTGTTTGACTAGGGAATGCAAACCCATCTATTCAAAAGAGGCTCTGGAAGTTTTTATTTAAATGTTTTCAGCAAAATAAACTGTTACTAGGAAAACATCTTGTTGTAAATATAAGAAGGGTCTGCAGGCCTGAAATGTATCTGCCTGACTTCTCCTTCCTTTGTAATCCCACTAAGCCTAAAAGCTCAGCAATGAAAGTCAGATGTCCTTGCACCCTTTGTCACCCATGGCTGCCAGTAAAATTGGTCAGCTTTCTGAGCTTAAAGTAAACAGTCTTTATTGACTAATGACCCCAGACCTTTAAAAGACTATGTATTCAGAGACTTCTTTTTTGGCCCAGGAAGCTCTGCATGATATAATGGGCCAATCTATAGACAGCAAAGAGTTGTGGTGGAGACAGTAACTGATTTAATGAAATGCTGTGGCATATGCCAAAGAGGCCTGTTCTGAATTCACCTCATTGACTATTGAGTGGAATTGTAAGCAAAAGTCATTGTTTTAGGATTTATTCATTCTGAATTTGTATTATTCTATAACAACGTATTTTGAAGTTTATCTTTGCGCTAATTTTTAAGTTTGTTACTAAGCAAATTTGTAAGGTTAATGAGATAACAGGGGAATGGTTTGTTAAGTTTTGAGTGCTAAGTGTTTCTAAGGACTTTGGATATGACTATTTATAAACAATATAATAATAATACTCATAGATCGCAATGCTTTAATGCATTAGTTATAAATCATTTTTAGCTATTATTTACAGAGAATTCTCCCTAAATAAATTTGCTAGCTTCTTTCTGGTTATCCAAAAGTAATATTTAAACTATTGATTGAATAATATAGACAAAATAGCATTTACTGGGTTCTTACCCTTCATTCAATAGTCAACAAAGATTCGTTGTGTGCCTACTCTGTGGCAGGCCCTTTTGTACTGGGGGTGATATCAGAGAACAAGAAGAAAAAAAGAAAGAAAAATTTTTCCTGCTTTTACGGAGCTTATATTTTCCTAGATGTTGGAATTAAAACAATAAACAACTCAGACATGACCCCTGCCTGCAGAGAGTTTAAATTCTGGTGGTAAAGATGGGCAATAAATCAGGACAACCATTTTATAAAGGTAATTGGATTCTAATACAAAGTAATATACAGGGTGATGGAGTATATGGTCATTCTGAGGTCCACTTTAGACAGAGTGGTCAGGGAAGATCTCCTGAGGAAATCAGATTAAGCTAAAAGAGGAAGGATAATAAACCGGGATAAGGGAGGAAGAGTTTTTCAGACAGATTGATAGCCCAAGGTAAGGAAGAGTTTGCTGAGAGAAAGAGAAAGACAGAGAGAGAGAGAACTGCTAAGACCAGAGTTTACTGTGAGCAGCCCTGGAGTCACTGGTGAGAGCGAGGTCACCCATGATTTGAACTTCATGCTAAGTGCAAAGGGAAGGGTTTTAAGAAAGGGAGTGGCAACACTAATTTGTATTTGCAAAAAGTCATTCTGACAACTGGAGAATGGATGGCAGAGAGGCAAAGAGGGAGCAAGGAAAGAAGTTTGGAGGCTGTGTAAAAATGGTGAGGATTTGAACCAGTGGTGGCTTGGGAAATGAAGAGTAGGTAGTGGCTTTCGAGTATATTTTGGAGGTTGATTTGAGAGGACTTACTTAAGAATGGGATGGGAATGGGCAGAGTAAAAGGGAAGAAACAGGCCTCAATTGATCAAATATTGAGATGGAAAAAATACTGGGATGGAAATAAGGTTGGCTGGGGAAAGAAAAGGGTGTCGTGAACAACCATGAGTTCACTTCTTGACATGTTACATGTGTGACGTCTATTGGACATCCACATGAAAGTGTCATAAGGCCTATGGGATATTTGAATCTGGAATTGAAGGACAATGTCTAGGCTGAAGACGTAATGTTGACACCACCAGCAAATGCAAAGCATTTAAAACCATAGGCCAGGATGAGATCAGACTGAGGAAAGACTAGATGAAAGGGGACAGCGCTTTTTTAAAAAATTGTAGACTCACTAACGTACAAGGCATACTGCTTAGTCACTGCGGGCAAACAGACGTATAAAGTCAAAGCCTTTATTCTCAAGATACTTACATTCTGGGTGTGAGATAAGACACATGTAAGTGAAAGTAAATGTCAAAAAAAAAAGGTGGGGGAATACTTTCCTAATCTAGAGAGGAATTACTATGAGCATTGATAATGAGTCGCTTTGTCAAGGTGATGGTAGCTTAAAACCGTAGGTGGGGGACTGACCAAGATCCAGGGAGACTGTGAAACCTTCAAAAGTGGATGGTTTGCATATCTGTATCTATTTTTTTTTCTAAGAGAGAAAAGTGTCAAATTGAAATTGTTGAATTCTCAAAGGGTTTTGTGAATCAAAATAGATTAGAAATGTTGCCATAGGGGATCGATTTAATCATGACCTTAAAAAGATTGGTTAAATTATGGAAGTACAGAGAAGGAGGAAAGATTTTCTGCAGGTGGGGAGAGTGCACGACATAAGCAAAGAACCATTATGAGAAGGAAACATGCGAGGCATGCTTGGAAACGGTTGTGGACTTGTGTGATTGGGATGGGTATTAATGTAGAACAGTGAAGAAACTGAAGCTGGAAAATAGGAGGGGACTAAAACGGAAGACAAACCTAAATTCAAACTAAGGACTTGGACTTTCTCTTAGAGACCATGAGGAATCACTGGATTCAATTCAATTAAAAATAGTGAGCATCTGATACATATAAAACAATGTGTGGTATCCTAGTTGCAGTGGTGGAAAGTGTGATGCATGTGTAGGGGGAAAGGGTTAAAATTTCCGCATAGAATAACAATAGGTAGCAATAATTAACATTTATTCCTGGCTTACAATGGGCCAGGCCCTGTGCAGAGTGCTTTAAATGGGTTATCCAATTTAATCCTCACAACCCTGTTGAGATGAACCCTACCAGAGTAAGGGAAGTTAAATTACTTGTCCTCAGTTATAAAGCTAGGAAAAGTGGAGTCGTTATTCAACCTCCTGCAGTGTAACTCCAGCGCCCAAGCTCTGTTGACAGCCTCGAAATATCCTGACTTACTGCTGCAGCCAGAGATGGCCATGGCACCAAGCTTCTCGTCAAAAACAGGGCTACGGAGTTTACCAAGTGGGATGTGAAGTCACAAAATAAATGTTGCATATTATCAACTATATTTCAAGATTTGAGAAAAATATATATGAAAATAGGCATAGGAATTCATGGTTATAAAAAAAACACATTAATTTTTAACGAGCATATTTTATAACAGATACTCAGAAAGTGAACAATCATAAGCATAAAGCTCAGCATACTTTTACAAAGTGAACACATCCATGTAACCATCTCTGAGATGAAGACATAGAACATTCCAGCACTGCAGAGCCCCCATTTGCCCTATCTCTGATACCATCAGCAAGAGTAACCACTCTCCTGACTTCCAACACTAATGATTAGTTTGTCCTGTTTTAGATTTTCATATAAATAAAATCATTTAATATGTTCTCTTTGCAGCTGTCTTATTTTCCAAACATTACATTTGTGAGATTCATCTATATTGTTGCATGTGTCTGTAGTTTGTTTATTTAAGTCATATTAGTTTTTAAGGTAAAACATAATGCCACGACAAAATTATTTGCCTTTTTAGAGAATATATGCACAGTTTTTGAGAAAGCAATTTAGTCTCCTTTTCCCTTTGGTCACTTTGATGACAAAGTTTGAGCAACACAGGCACAGCACTGAACTGGGGGTCAGGAGAAATGAATTCTAGTCCTCCAGTACTCATAGCTGTGTGACCTTCAGTAAGTCACTGAAATTCTCTGAACTCTCTTTCCCACATTAATAAAATAAGGAAGAAAAGATCAAAGTTCTCTTTGGTCTGCCCCAGTATGGGTTCCCTTTGCTTCAATTCTAAGTGGAATTTGCTTAACTTAAGAAAAATTTATAGAGGAAACAAAATTTTCCAAAATAAAATTATTGCTTCTATTATAAAAGAAAAACATATTTACTGTAACAGTTCAAGCAACACTGAAGTGCATAAAGGAAAAGTTAATAATTGTTCGATCTTACTTTCCCACATATACAAAAACAATGTTAGTTTGGTGTTGCTACTTCTAGATATTTTCTATTGATACAATTATATGTTGACTTAATGAGCTTTATTATTGTTGTTTTTGAAATGCAATCACACTAATACATTTTATTCTGTAATTTTCTTTTCATGGGAATTCTTTCAATATTGTAATATATGTTCCTGTTCATTTAATGTCTGCAGAATTAATGTCTGCCAGAAGTGATAAAGCATCCATGCACTGTAACCAATCAACTATTTCTCTTGATTGATATTTAGGTGGTTTCTAATTTTTTTAAATATGTTTTTATTGAATTTTTATTTTATTTTATTTTTTTTAGAGAGAGAGAGGAAGCAGGAGAGGGAGAAAGAGATAGAAATCTTGATGAGAGAGAGCCATCAGTTGGTTGCCTCCTGCATGCCCCCTACTGGGAATCAAGCCTGCAACCTAGGCATGTGCCCTGACCAGGAATAGAACCAGTGACTTCTTGGTGCATGAGATGACTCTCAACCACCGAGCCACTCAGGCCAGGGTGGTTTCTAAATTTTTGCTGTCACAACATGCTGCAATGAACATCCCTGTACATATATTGTAAACCCTAATGTTCTTTTTCTGTATGCAAGACAGAAACTGATTGCTTTCTAAAAAGTTGCTTAACTTTCATCTTAATACTTGAATTTTCAGCATATTTGAATGTGAGATTTGAAGCAAGAATAGAAATGAGGTCTTAAACATTTTTCATAATGATTCCAAATATCCATAGAAAATAGAAAGCTGAAAAATAAAGTATTGAGTATAACCAAAAGGCTTATATTTGAAATGACTGAAGTCTGAAATCAGAAATGTGGGAAAAAGAAATATTTTCCCAAGTAACAAAACAGAAACATGACTATAGCCCCCAAATGCAGTATCAAGAATTAAAAGGCAAAGGAAAAATTTCCTTCTATAATCACCGAAATAATTCATTCATGTTATTCTGTAAATAGTCAGCTGAGTCAGCTGGTTATTTAAATTCTGTTTCAATACCAACCTTGAAAAACTTACAGTATCTTGTTAAAGCCTATGGAGGCATCTTCCTTGGCCTGCTGTCACAGACCCAGGAGGCACCCTTCCCACGCCCCTCTTGGGGCCTGCCCCCTGCAAGGTAGGATAACAGTCAGCTTGCGAGAGAGGAACAAAAGTTACAATTAGGCTCTTGGAATTGGCAGTATTCCACAGAGGAAGATGTATTTGTTCGGTCAGTGTTTCACTTTGAGGCTGGTCTGGAAGAGATCATTTTCCTTTATCCAGTAAAATCTGAAACTCCAAAATCTCCACTACTCTCTCAAGAGAGAACCAGGTGAAAACTACAATCAAGAAGAGTGATGGCCGTGGGGAAAGAAAGGGCAAAGTGCCTAGGAAATCAATGAGAGAAGGAGAGAGGGAGGGAGGGAGACTGGAGAGAGGAACCCCTTCACACACATCCCGACTTCAGGGGAAAAGGAAAGAAAGTTTGGTGCACCGCCTCTGCCCTCGGAGTGCGGGCTTGAGAGTCAAAGTTTTATTTCTGGTGGGGAACAGTTTCTTCCTGTCCTTCCAAGTTTTAAGGGCATAGCCAAGGGGCTGTGTCCGCAATACCCACGGCACGGTTCTACAGTAACGTGCTCTTCTTTGCACAAGAAGATAGCGCTACTTATTCGTCTTCGTGATTCATGCTGTTTTCTACTGACGGATAGTTTTACACTAATCCTGCCACTCCGTTTCCTTGGATTCCATGGTGACCAGCTGGTCCCATGTGCAGGCAGCTGGCTTTGCCTGTGGAACAGCTAATTGGCCAGCAGTGGGAATGAGCCTGTGACCTCCACCTCATGGATTGAGTGCTCAATCATCACCGGGGTGTGGGCTTCAGTCACTCAGAGCTGGATGGTCGGGGCTCCAGCACTGATTAATTGTGAAGAGTCATGCAGTGTACATGTCTTCACTTAACCTCAACTTGTTATCTATAAAATGGGAATAATAATTGCTCTCTCAAGTGTTTTTGAGAAGATTAAATGAGCTAAAATATTTAAAACATTTACCTCAATAATTAAACAGACACTCTTTGGCACCCCCAAGTAAAACATAAATAATATGGCATCTTTCCTTTGGATGTAATTCATAGGTGTGTCTACCTAAGAAGTAGTTGGCCACGCCTTGAACATTAAGCATGGGCCAAGAGAAAAGCCTCCTTCACATCAGTGTGCAAAAATAGGTGTGCAGGTGTTTATGGAAAGCCTAACACAAAATTTAAAGCAATCAGAGAATATCTTTGATTGCACCCCAGAGAATCCTGAGAATGTCTGTGTTTAGTACAGTTTTTTGTCTGACTCCTAGTTTGAGTTAGAGTTTAAACCTCTCTCTTCATTTCTAGTTTAGTTGTCTACCTCTGATCAACTGTTCTTCCTTTTGAATGATATATTTGTCTATTATACTGTGCCACTGACAGAGGCCTAAAATATAACCATACCCTTTTACCAGTTGGTGGATAGTCTGGCCTTCATTCTTAATTTCTTTAATCATGTTAAAGTTTTCCATACTATGATTCCATCTCACAAGACTTTCAGAGAATGCTAAGAAACTTGCTCTGCACAGATAAAAATAATGATACGAAGTCATTTCCTTCATTGCTCTTCGAATTCCCATATAAAGTTATCTACCAAATATACCTTGCCTGGTACCAAGTGTGCCTGCTTAACATGGGTTAATGCTTGTGATATTAGTCACCGTGAATTGCTCAAGAGTTGAGATCAGGTAGGCAATCACTGAGTTCATCTGTAAAAAAAAACATGACTATAGTAGTGTTAAGGAATAAAAGGCCCCATGGCTACCAAATGACTGCAAATTATTTCAACAGATTTGAGAGTATTTCATAGAAACATATACTGCCCCAGACTCTGAAAATGCCAGAGGGCAGGCAGTCTGGATAATTGTCTTACTTTACCCTTCAATAAGTCATTGTTTTTCCATTTATGAGTTTCTTTTTTAAAAAAAATATAGTTTAATAGCTTCTGTCTTACTCCAACTGCTCTGCTTGTTTGATTTTTAAATAGAATTTGTGGTTTGAATTAAATCCTGCTTTTTGAAAATTGACTTTATCTGGAAAAGATTTCCCTACATTTTTTTCCTACACTGGCACTCATTGAGACAGAGAAGAGAAAAGGAGCCACACAGGTAATTTGGAGGTAAGTAGCTCTTTTAGAATAACCTCTCTCTTTGTCTCCTGGGGAGCTTTGGCTAGGGCTATGAACTCTGGAAGAATCAAGACTCTGGAAGTAAGTTTCCAGAACTGGGGCATTAAGCAAGTGTGCATTATACCCAGGGCGTCTGACCTCCCAGTGTTGTACTTTGCCAAATGCAGGGGGAAACTACTGAAATCTGTTCGAGTTGTCATGACAGACAGGGCCATATGGAAAGTGCTGGAAAAATTCCTCCTTAGACTATAATTGCCTTGATGGGCAGAAACTCTGCCTTCCATCAGCTGTGGTATGTGTATGGCCCACAGTGCTTGAGGCAGTGCTCAGGGTTTATTGTTTTAGGCCACAAAACAAAATTAAAATGGGATGCTAAAAATACTGTTTGCTTGAAGGAGCCAATTATATTTTATTTCATTTTTTTCATAGTGTCAGGTTCCTTAATCCCTGAGTACATAATGTGTACACAGGTTGATGATATAAAAAAACAAAACAAAAACAAGATACAGTTACATGATTTATCTATGGTCATGTAGATGAAATTGCCCAGTGGATGTGTTGCTCCCTTCTAACTGAGCATCGGGGCACCATGTAGAATATTTGAGCATGGAAGTCAGCAAGGCTCTGTAGCATAATGCTTAAGGTTCAGCCTCTAGAGCCTGTGTTTGAATTCTGCTCCATAATTCTTTAACATCTCTGTGCCTCAGCATTCCTGTCGATAAAATCACTATAGTCATTGTACCTAACTCACCAGGTTGTTATGAGAATTAAATAAATTAATATACACATTTAAAAGTGCTTCAAATAGTGCCTTGCATATAGTAGGTGCTATATAAGTCTTAGTTATAATTATTATTTTAAAATTTTTATTATCATTAAGAATCTAGGATTTTGCCCCACTAAATGTGGTTCTCTATAATGGAAAAGTTGATTGCAAATTTGCCAAATTCTCTCTCTATTCTTTCATTCCCTTTCTCCCTCCCTCTCTCTGTTTCTCTCTCTTGACTTCTCTTTTCCTCTCTTCACCTGGTACTCTGGCTGCATGTCCACATTGCGATACTTGATATTTCCAGTCTTTCCCTATGATGTGGGCAGAACTGAGTTTTTGTGGGGACAGTGGCAGGGCTGTGGTGCCCACATCTCAAGTATGGGAAGGTAAATGCTTCAGTTGTTAGGGGCTCCCACTCCATACACCCCCCCATGCCTAACAGAGGAAGGAACATTTTTCTGTGTGGAGGTGGCTTTCATGTTGGAAGGGAACGGTTGATGGTGTTATTTTTGTTCCCCACAAATGTGGATGTTTAAAATAGTGCTTATTCAATCGGCGTAAGTGACACATAGACTATGTATAGTGGTGGAACTGGGCAGGTGATGAGGGCCAGATCTCACCAAAACCAAGAGTCATGTATCTCCACTGATAACACCCAAGGGACCTTCCTGAGGACGGCCAGCACAGAGCCCCCATCGTGGGCTGCCTGTCGAATTCACCAGCACAGCCACCGAATTGTTTGACATGGATGGACCTCGGAGCCAGTGAACTGGCTTTTGGCTCCGTGTCCACGGGGCATGCCAGTGGGTCACATTTCCTCCCTGAACCTCCCTCCAGGCAGCACTGTACTCATGAGGGGTAAGTGTGTTCGCTCTTCTTTCACGCCTCTTGACTCGGTGCCCTGCAGGTCTGGAACTCAGCCAGCGTAACCGAATCAGGAGGCTGCAGCTCAGGCTATATTTAATTGGAGGCTTATTGTCTTGTCACGGTTTTAGAAGTTTAGAGAACTTTTTTTTTTTTTAATATTGATTGGATATTGTTGGGAATTGAAGTAGTGTCAATTTTGACCCCAGGTGCTCCTTTTTAGTGACTATAATTAAAAGTTTATTTAAAGCATTATGTTTTAAGTCTTTGAAAATTGCCCTTTCAGTGAGGATTCTAGAAGGGACTCTTCCTATTTTGAAACAAACGGATTAGGTTTCATGCGGTGAAACTTTGGGGAAAATGGGATAGAATGTTTTATTCCTATGAAAAATTTTATTATCAGAATTCATCTGACTTTAGATAAGAGAGAAGGAAATGCTTAGCTTTTGAGGCAAGCATAAAGCTTACCATATGTCCAAGGGAGATTTTGAAATTGTTATGGATTGTCCTTAAGTGGATTTGAAATGCAATGCAGAATTTGGATTTTATTTAAGAGAGAGGGGGAAATCCCACTTAATCAGACTCGGGAGTGAAAGTGGCAGCGAGTGAAGAGTAATTTCACACTTCTCAGACACCATTATAACAGATGCATGGGACATTTGGTTGATTCGAATCAGAACCCACATGCCTCCTCCACCCTCAACCTTCTCCTGTCATCTTAGAGGCTCCTCTGTACCCTCAAGTGTGGCTTCACTATGACTAGGGAATAGACACTAAAAATATTTCTGGAATGACGTGACCCACTCTCGCCCCATCCAGGAAAAGGAGAAGCCTTCACCAGAAACAGCACATACTTTCCTTCCATTTCTGGGAGTCCCAGGGTCGACCTACGGATGCTGCTCCATGCCCGTCCATGGCCGATGGCGTCCGGACTCCCAGCTGCCGACGGCGCCCGGCAAACAGCTGGGCAGGACAGCTCGGCTGCGGGCAGGCGGCCGCGGCCTCGGCCAGAGCAGCGGCCCCCCAGCCACGGGCCACCCCTGCCGCCCCCTCCCGGCGCCTTCCCACCGCCCTCAGCCTTGCCCCGGCCCCGCCACAGGGGCTGAAGACCTGGGAGGTGGTGGCAACAGGGGCGGTGGCGTCTGCAGCCTTGGGCCCCGTCCAGGCGCGCGGGACCCTGCTTCGGGCCACCCTGCGGCCTCTCCAGCGCCGGGGAGGGACCCGGGGCGGCCCCGGCGCTCACCGCTGTCTCTCCTTGTCGCTGACGTCCAGGCGAGGGCTCAGGATGGAAGCCGCGGCTGCCGAGCCGCCCCCGCGGGCCAGGCTGAGGGAGGTGGGGGACGGGGCGCGCGGAGCTCCGGACAGCCAGGAGCTCGGGCAGCAGCTGCGGCCGCCAGCCTCCTCCCGGCGAGACGCAAAGTATGCGGAGAGGCGCGCCTCAGCCGGAGCGCGGAGGGGGAGGCCCGGGGCCACGCAGCTCACCCCGGAGGGCTCACCTGGGGATCAGGGGGCCTCCGGGGCTGCCGGCGGGAAAGCCCGAGGTGAAGCCAGCAGCCAGGAGGGCGAGGCTCCGGCCCCCCAGGGGAACCCTGCTTCTCTGGAGGGCGCCCCAGCCCGGCTCCCCGGCCCCGAGCAGGGCGGCTCCCCAGCCGCCGCCCCCTCGCCCGCGGACGGAGCAGAAGGTGGCCTTTTCAAGCTGGATGAAACCACCGCATCCCCAGGGGCTCCGGCCACCTCGTCGTCTTCGTTAGGCTTCGAGAGCGACAGCGGTGAGAGCGCAGCGAGCCGCCAGCCCGGGGGAGCCGGGGCAGAGGAGAGGGCAGGCGGGGGGCAGGCAGGGAGAGGGGCAGGGCGGGGAGACGACGGGACCGAGTGCGGGGACATCATTGCCAAGTCTCAGGGCGGCAGGGTGCCCCCCAAACGCGAGCAGGCTCACTACATCACCACCCACGAGATCCAGCTGAGCGAGGTGGAGCAGGACATGGATTTTGACGTAGGGCTGGCCTCCCACTGGGACTTCGAGGACAACAACGTGATCTACTCATTCGTGGACTACGCTTCCTTTGGTGGCAGTGACGAGACCCCTGGGGACATCAGCACCCCAACCGAGGAGGAAGACAACAGCTGCTACCTCAGCACCACTCCCAGCACCAGCGCCACGCGGACGCCCAGCCCCTGCAGCAGCGACCCCCCGCGTCCCGGCGCAGGCGGCGGCCGCGACACCAGCAGCACGGAAGTGGGCAGCGGCCCTGCTGACGGCCGCCCCGCTCCCCCACCCGCCGGGCCTGGCACTGCCGCCGGGCCTGAGCCCTTGCCCGAGCCCCCGGACGCAGCCTCGGGGGCCGCGGCCGCCAGCAGCTGTGGGAGCGCAGCGAGCCAGATCCTCCTATCAATCAACCCGGCCTCCCGAGCTATAAAGGAGCCTAGCAACGTGCGTGCAAAGCAAAACATTCTCTCCGCTGCCAAGCATGAAGGCGACATGAGCCTCCGCGTCTCCGCAGCTGCTGAACACAGCTCAGGTTCGCTCGAGCGCGACCCGGCTGCAGCCGTGGCTCAGGACCCTGCGAAGAAGTTCATCGCTGTGCCTGCTCGCCTGCAGACGCGGTGCGGGGCCGTGCGCGCCAAGGAGCTGGTGGACCACTCCAGCGGGGCCTCCAGCGCCGTCAGCGAGCTGGACGATGCGGACAAAGAGGTGGGTAACCTGACCTCGCGCGCCTTCCGGAGCCTCGCGTACCCCTACTTTGAGGCCCTGAACATCAGCTCCCGGGAGTCCTCCACGCTCTCGGAAGTCGGCTTCGGGCGCTGGTCCACATTCCTAGACCTGAAATGCGGGGGTGTTGGAGCCAGGGTGGAGCAGAGCCTGCTGCGCAGCAGCGCGGCCTCGGTGGCGGCGGGCCTGAGGAAGGGCGGCGCGGCCAGGACAGCCGCGGACCAGCTCCGCATCCACTCCAGGAGGTCCCAGACCAAGGCCTTGGAGTTCGTGGTCAGCAAAGTCGAGGGCGAGATCAAACATGTGGAGACGCCCCTGTGTTTCCAGAAGCAGGTTCAGACAGGCTCCCGCGTGGTCACCCTCCTCGAGCCTCTGAATTTACGCAGTGAGAGCAAAGCCAGCCCGACCCCCGGGCCCTGCAGGGCCGCCAAAGGCTCCAGCAAGGGCCCGGGGTCTGTGTACACCGACGACGGCTCCGAGGCCCCCGAGAGCAGCAAGCCTGCCCCCCAGAAGAAGTCCAAGTTTGCGTCCAGTCTGCTCAAAAATGTCATCTCCAAGAAGATGCAGCGGGAGCATGAGTTCAAAATGGAGAGGGGCGAGGTCACTGACACATCGCACCCCAACCCCCCCGGCGCGTGCAGGGAGCCCGAGGGCGCCTCGGGGGGCGACAGGCAGCGGGAGAGGGGCCTGCAGAGGCAGAGCTCCCGCCACTCGGAGGCCAGCTCGGAGTACACGGTGCTCAGCGCGTCGGATGCGGGCGGGGAAGGGTCCGTGGTGGGGTCCAGGTCCCCAATTTTCAAAGCCAGCGCTCCCCGGGAGAGCCATGCGGGCTCCGGCCGCCAGGGCCCCGACGGACACGCAGAGGAAGTGTGTGAGATTAAAAAGAGCGCCTCGGAGACCGTCAAAGGCATCTTCCTCCGTAGTCAGAACAGCGCGTTCCGGTCCTGGAAGGAGAAAGAGGCCGAGAAGCGGGAAGAAAAAGCCCCCATTGGGAAGCTGAAACTCCCCAAAGGCGGTGACTGGAGGGCTGATCTCGGGGAGGTGTCGGCCAGCAAGTCCACCATCATGTCTCGTCTCTTTGTCCCCAACATCCAGCAAACCCCGAAGGAGAAGCAGCCGGGGAAGAAGGCCACCAAGTACCCGGCGGCGCAGGCCACCTCCACGGCGGTGATCCGGCCCAAGGCCCCGGAGATCAAGATCCGGCTGGGGAGCGTGCAGCAGCCGAGCTCCGACTTCAGCATCGCCAAGCTGCTCACGCCCAAGCTGGCGGCCGGCAGCGCCTCGGGCCTCCTCAGGGCCGCGGAGGACGGCGCCAGGGCGCCGCAGAAGCTCTTCCGCGGCGACGGCCTGGAGAAGGTGCCCCAGTTCCAGGTGCGGGACGTCAGAGACAAGTCCAAGGCTCAGGGCCCCCTCCACCAGGTGCGAGACGTCAGGAAGCTGATCAAAGGGTCGGCAGAGAGCGGCGACAAGGGCAGTGTGACCCCGGAGCAGGGGCTGAGCGGCCCCAAACCCAGGCAGCTGGTGGCTGCGGCGGGGGGCTCCAGACCCCTGTCCCCCATGGTGATCACGTGCCAGGCCCTGGTCAGCCAGAGGGAGGACGGCGCGGACGGAGAGCTGAGGGAGAGCGTGGGCAGGGGCGGCGGCGGCAGCGGCTTGAACCCCTCCTCGCCAGAAGGGACGGTCTTGGTTCACAGGGCATCTGGCAGGCTGCCCGTGGCCACCATCGCCCCCAATAAGCCCGAGCAGGGCTCGTACCTGCCTGTGCTCAAGATCATCTCCAAGGCTTCCGCTCAGAAGACCCCGGAGAAGGCCAAGGACGACGAGGTCAGGGAGGAGGGGAAAGGCGCGGGGCCGTCGCGCAACGCGCTGGAGAAGCTGACGGCCGCCGTGAGGTCCATGGAGGAGCTGTACAGCTTCAACAGGAACGAGTGGAAGCGCAAAAGCGACCCCCTGCCCGTGATGACCGACAGCCACGTCCTGTCGCTCATTGCTAGCGAGGAGAGAGGAGGGGCCGGGGGGCCCGAGGGGGACCCCGAGAAGCTGGCCAAACGGCTGGGTGAGGCGGGAGAGCGCGCCACGGGAATCAGAGACGGAGTGGTCCTGCGAGGGGCGCCCCTGGAGCGCCTGCAGCGGAGAAACTCCAACCCCACCTCCGAGAGCGTGTCTGCCCGCGCAGCCGCCTTCGAGAGCCTGGCCAGGGAGAGGCCCCGGTCCCTCTACATTCCCCCCGTCCACAAAGATGCGGAGAGAACCCAGCCCCTGCAGCCCCTCCCCCCGCTGCCCAGCAGCCGCAGGGTGTTCACAGTCAGTGCCAGCAGCACCCAGAAGACTGGGGGTGTGGCTGGCAAGTTCCCACAAGGGCTTTCTCCAGAGAGCCCTTCAGCAGCAAAGGGCAGCAAGTCTCAGGGACTCCGTTCCCTCAAGATCTCTCCAGCCACCCGGGCACCTCTTGATGAGGTGACCAACAGGAAAAATGGCAGCAATCTGGAAAAGAGCAATAGTGACTGTGAAAATTACCTGACCATCCCCCTTAAAGGAAGCTCTGCAGCTGGGGAGCTTCCAGGCAGGCCTGGGGCTGGGAGGGAGGGTCCCGCAGCCTCCTCAGCGGCCACTCTCTGCAGCTTGCCCCCGCTGAGCGCTCGCAGTCAGGTCCCTGGTTGCCCCAAAGGTTCCCAGGTCAGCGGCACCGGCCGGCCGGCTTGGCCTACCAAACCTGACAACCCACGGCAGGCAGTTGCTGCCCCCGCCGGACCCCAGAGCCCTGAGCATCCTCCCACTGCCATCTACCACCAGCAGCCGCTCCCCTTCACCCTGCAGGGGGCCCAGCCTCAGGTCCTGTGCTTCTCCCCACCTGGCATGCCTGCCCCAACACCCGCAGGCTCAGCTCCAGTCCCCACAGATGCCTTCCAGCAGCCACAGCCTCAGCAGACCCAGCGTAAGATGCTCCTGGATGTGACAACTGGCCAGTACTACCTGGTGGACACACCAGTACAGCCCATGACCCGGAGACTGTTTGACCCCGAGACAGGGCAGTATGTGGATGTGCCCATGACCTCCCAGCAGCAAGCTGTGGCTCCCATGTCCCTCCCTGTGCCTCCTTTGGCCCTGAGTCCTGGGGCCTATGGACCCACCTACATGATCTACCCTGGGTTTCTGCCCACAGTGTTGCCTACCAGTGCCCTGCAGCCCCCGCCAGTTGCTCACACTCCAGGGGGCAGTGAGCTCTCCCAGATGGTGGCGGAGACCCCCAGCAAAGAGGCAGCTGCCAAGTTCACCGAGGCCCCATACTTTATGGCCTCTGGTCAGTCTCCCACCTCGGCTTCCTCCTCCACCCCAGCAGCCACATCCCAGCTCGTGGGGGCCAAGGGCTTTGCCCAGCTGCACGGCAAACCTGTCATCAGCATCACTTCCCAGCCCCTGGGGCCCAGGATCATTGCACCACCCTCCTTCGATGGCACCACCATGAGCTTTGTGGTGGAGCACAGATGATGAACAGTCACCAGGAAGCAGATGGAGACACTGCTGGTGAGTGAGTGTGACTTTGATAATCAGGTTTAAGGGATTAAGAGCAACCTTGTTTCTTGGTGTTTGAAGTGGCAGGTTTACAGTAAAGGAGGCTGTCTAGAGGTGGGCATTGTGGGAGAAGAGAGCAAAACCCCACCCAAATTATTAAGGAGCTAATTGTCTTCCAAGCTTCCTCCTCTCCACACTCTCCAGTCTCTGTGGCCTTTCCCCTTTGACCTTTTCAAATTGTCTGTGTGTGTTTGTGTTTCTCATCTCTGAGTAGCAGGGAAGTGAACCTTGGACCTGTCAAGTTAGCCTTTGGAGAAGGTTGACAGAGGAGAGAAACAAAAACCTGGTCCAGGTGTCATGGAGTGAGCCTCTATTCCTGGCAACCCCAGTGGCAGAAGGCAGAACATCCTGAGAGATCATTGGGAGCACTGTTAATGGGCTTGCTCCTCAGAAGTAAGGAGAGTCAAAGGCTGACGTTTCCTTGCGAGGCGTTTTTCTGAAATCTGCAGAAAACTCTCCCTGCTTCACATCTTTCTCTTGCAGTTTCTTATACAAAGAGGCTGTATTTTTTAAGCGCTTGTGTTTCTGTTTTCAGATAATCAGAATACTTTTTCTTAGATGAATCCAAGGTCTTTAAGTTATCTTACACACACACACACACACACATACACACACACTTGACCTCTATGAGAGGGGAGATTACCAAACTGTGGCTCCTTGGAGGGGCTGCTGTGTTTGATCCAGTAGCTAAGACTGAATCCACTAGTCTCAGCTGCCAGTCCTACAAGGTGCTCATTTTCATATCTGCTTTCTTTCCCTTCAGAAAAGAAGCACCTTCCACTTGCCCCCCTCTAAAGGAAATCAGATAGATTCCTAACACCTATGTTAATCCAAATTCATAGACTGGAATCTTTGCTGTAAATACAGTCCAGGAAACTTGATAGGGAAAGTGAGGCTGAATCAGGACACTTCAGGTCACACACATGAGAAAGACAGTGGCAAACTTCAGATAGGAGCACAGAGATGGTAGCACTGTGGGGACGAATTGCCCCTCATTCTCCTGTTCTCTTCGGATTAGGAAGGGTTGACATTATAAATGTTTCTTCAACTTTCACTCCTTGGTAAGATTATACCAAACCAAAAAGGAAATGGAGAGGAGAGAAACCCTTTCTGTGTGTATATAAAAGAAATAAGCCATTTCTCTCTTTTCTGAACTGAAAAAGAACAGAAGAACTTTGTTTCATTGGGCAGTGAAATGAAAGAGCCCTAAATTAAGAAGCAGGATCATTAGATTAGAGTCACAGCTTCTTCTCACCAGCTGTGTGTTCTTGGGCTGCAAACTCTCACACACTCATGGCTCTCACGTGTCAAAAACATCTACTCCTCAAAATGTATTGCCGGGGTTGGGGGTGGAGGTGGAAGAGGGCATAGAGGGGACAAATGGTGATGGAAAAAATAAAATAAACGTATCTGAATGTCAGATGATACAGCAACATATTGCAAACTAAAAAAAATCCTTTCAAAGTACAGGGTTATTACATATATTGGACCACAAGACAACATTAGGCCACTGTTCAAAAATCCTTGGGTCTTTCTCAAAGAATTAAGGTGAAAATGCAAGCCTCATTTTACTTGCAATCTGGAAACAGATGATTCAAAATCTTTCTCTTCAAGAGTTTGCAACAGGCACTCTGTGGTGATCATAAATAAAGAGGGAAGGGGAAGATTAAAGATAAAGGATGCATCTTTTGTCTGATGTAGAAAATGGAGGAAAAATTCAGTATGCATGTGGAGGAGACTCAGAATTAGAGAGTTAGTTTTGCCGAAGGAAAAGAGTAGCCTCTAGACAAAAGCGTTTTAATCTTCTGGACAGGTGGTGCGTTTACCTAAGGCTATTTTGGAGCAGCTAATCCTGCAAGGCCTTTGTGTGAGCTGTGGAGGTGCAGAACCAAGGGGAAGGGAGGACAGGGGCAGAGGGTGGAACCAGGCACACATGCTCCTGTAGTCCCCTTGGCAGCTGCCTTTGGCCTTTCTCCTGTCTACTGAGTCCAGAGAGGTTAGGTTTGGAGTTGTTTCTGTCAGACACAAATATAAATCAGAGTTTTTAGTATTCAAGATTTGAACATGATTATTTTGAAAATTTATTTCTTTTTGAAAGCACAATATTTATGTTAGTTCACAGCCCTGAAGATAGACAGAAATCAAAAGCTGGCTTCACCATTTAAGAAGACTGGTGAGGAACTAACAATTAGCTTTGTTGTGTACAGGCAAAAATCTAATTATTAATATTCAGATAACTAACAAAAATCCTTCAAAACTCACCTTCCTGAGAGTTCTATACCACTCTGAAAAGAAAAGTCAGACACATAAATGTGTAGTTCTTTTCCTTAGGGTAAAACAAATTTAAACATTGTTCAGCTATATCAAAAATTACATTGTACACACCCAATTTATCACCTGGTGCTCATAGAAATGGTCCTTGTGAGAAGTCTTGGAAGCTGGTTTCAGTTCAAGATTTCCTTTGAAAACCAGCCTTGTCCCAGAGATTTTCCTTGAGATAGGATTTGGTTTTGTGTACCCTTTTCAATGAAGTATCTTAAATGATTTGATCCAATCACAACATTTCACAGAGAAGAAAACTGGGGCCTAGAAAAAAATTTGTTTTGCTCAAGTCTCAAGAGAGTAAGAGAGCCAGGACCTGTGGAGGGCTCTTAGCCCCTGGACCACACTTATGTTCAGCTCTTCCAGGAGCTGCTCTGCGAGTTTGCTCCTTGGTTGGAGGCATGGAGCAAAGGAACGGAGGCAAAAGAGTGAAATGAGATCTGAACTGGCAGGGACACCTGGGACCTACTCTCTGCCTCTCTGGACATTTGCAGAATGATTGTTTGAATGAAATGCACTAAAACCCTCATTCATTTAACAAACATGAATTATATGTTTACACTCTACCAGCCAATGTACTATGCGGTGACTCTGAACCCCCATGTGACCTAGTGTGGTTCCATCAGCCAAGAACCTGCACTCCAGCAGGACACACACCAGACACACAGAACTGCAAAACCAGCTTCAAGTCCTGTCTTAACCTTTAAGATGCCTTCCAGCTCAAATAATAAGAATTTCACCATCTGTTTTTAGCTGCACATTGTAACAGAGAGCTTTGCTTTCTCTGCCTGTATATATTTGAGCATAACCAGCTGCTGTTATTTCTTTCTAGTTATTCTGTTATGAATTTCTCTTTAGTTTTGCTTTTATAGGTGGGTCTTTCCCACTTCTAAGAAGATAATTGTAATGCTATTTATTTTATTATTATTTAAAATAGTAATAGCATCACAGATTGTGAGAAATAGATGAAGCTGTGTATATCCGGTAGCCCAGTGGCCAGATAGTTGCAATGGGAACCCACTTGTAACATACCAGCATGCAAGGCACAGTGGTTGCAAAACTTCACTACTTTCTCCCTTTTCTCTTTTAGACCCTTGTTGTTTGTTGATTTTTTTTTTTTTTTTAAGTCCCAGTTCCACAGGGTCTTTGATGCCTTTTCCAATGAGGTTATTTTTGTTTTTCATTTTCTATCATTAGAGGCACGTAGCTGTATTTTTCCTTCTCTGACATGTTCACTCTCATGCTTTCTCCTGGCCACCCACTTAGATGCCATATTTTTGTTTTTAAATTTTTATTGAGACTTGATACTAAATATCATTTGCAAGGGCATAAAGATAAAATATATATGTAATATATCAAAAGAAAATTTTAATTGGCACTATATCTGCTATGCAGTGGGTGTTGCATTTATTTTGTTACATTCGAATGTCTTTTTTTTTTCTGTAAGATTTTATCTATTTCTTCATTTCTTTTTTTTCTTTCTTTTTATTGTTGACACTATTACAGATGTCTCATTCCCTCCCCCCCTTTTGCCTCCCTCCACCTAGCACCCCCCTCTGGCCATCTCGACACTGTTGTCTGTGTCCATGGGTTATGCATATGTGTTCTTTGGCTAAATCCCTTCACTTTCTTTCATCCAGTCCCCACCTCCCCCTGCCCCTCTATAGTTGTCAAACTGCTTCTGCATTTCTGATTGTGCCTTATGTGGCTCCTACAAGTTGGTCTTTCTTTTTTCCTCACTTCCTTAGAGTTATTTCTACCCTCTGGGTGGAGCCCCTCAGGTCAGCAGCTGAAGTGGAAAGAGAAAGGGGCTGGATTTAGGGGAGCTATTTTTGTAGAGGGTTCTAAGGAGGCCCTACAGAGGTCCTTAGATCATCAAACCCTGTCCCCTTGTGTTAAAATTGCAGGAGGAAATTGGGCTTCAGAGAGGTTAAGTGACCCTTCTTCAGTCACAGTATCCCTTTGGGGCAGAGTTGAGACCCAAACACCAAATGCCCCCATACCAGAGCCTTTTTTTTAGTTTACTTCTTTCCTATTGCTCTTCAGTCCCCTCCTCTTTTTCTCCCTAAGGGCATTCTTCTTTGGTGGTCCTTCTTCCTGGCATCTGCCCCACTAGTTCACTTTCCCTCCTTTTTTCCTTTGTTATTTGTTTGAGAACTTACTTTTTGTTCTTTGCCATTTTTTTTTTTTTTTTTTTTTTTTTTTGCAGGGATGGGGGTGATTTTATTCCTTATTGTGGGTTTTCCTTTCCATTCACTTCAAGCTGATTTAGTTTAATGCCTCACCTTGCTTCTTCTCCTCTCACATTTTTGTTTGTAATTTGTTTTTAAACCCAGACTGAATAGCCTAAAGGGCCAGCGCCCCCCTGCCAGCTCCCTCACCAGCACATTCTTTGCAGCTTTTTGCAGGGGGCCAGGCGGCTGCAAGCTCAACGCTCCATTTTCACTTCACTCCATAATTACCTTCCTGAATCAATTTGTTTATTTGTATTTTTCTCTTGTTTGGTTGTGACTTCCCCTCCCAATTATTATTATGTCCGTTGTTTTATTTTATTAGCTTCTTAGTGTCTTTTTTGCTCCTTTCTTTTCTCCCTTTCTCTTCTTGGATTATAAGTTCCCTCTTGCTTTTAATTTTGTGCCTTTCTCCACATTTTTATTGCCCTTTTTATTTTCTTCTCTACCTTCTATAAAGTTAATAAAAATTAAAAGTAATAGCTAATGTGTTTTAATCATTTATTATATGCCAAGATTTAACATCACACTGTCTGATTATTAAAACAAGTACTTACTATTTTTATCTCTATTTGATAAACGAAGAAATAGCTTGTCTCAAATGAACAGATCAGTTGAAACCCAGGCCTTTCATGCTTCATGGCCATGTTCTTGTAGGTGGGCCCTTGTTTGCCCTTCGCTAACTTTCTGCCTTCCAGATCTCAGGTCTTTCTTGTGAATTGTCCCTCTTTTGTCATCTGAGAAAAAAAGAAAAAAAGGTCAGAAATTGACCCTGAATCTGTTCATGTCTAGCATATATCAAACCTCCATGTGTATTATTCTTTTGATTAAAAAATTAGCTGTCCTTAGTTATTTTTATGCCCCAGGGAGGAATCTGAGCCAGTGTCAGCATTTCTAAGAGCTGTGGATCTCAGTGGTGGATAATTCTGTGTGTATGTGGGGAGGGGCAGGTGGGGGATGTCCACCTGAGAGTGGATCACCCATGGATGCCAACGAGTTCATGCATTTTAGTTGGAGGGGAGCTGCGTGGTTTGACTAAAGCCCAAGTATATCCACCTTGAAGTCCTGGAGCCCTGTGCCCTAATTCTAATACTCTTACTGCTCTGGACATATCAGATAGCTCACGGTATATAGCAGGAGTTCTATCTGCCTTGGAAATTGTAACCTCACAAATGCCTTAGAGACCCCTCATCTCTCAGGGGCACTCATGGGAGCAAAAAATCTGGCCTTACCCTTGTTTTATATTTCTGCAAACTGGAGGCAATGTCCACAGCTCTGCAGCCAGAGCTGGCTGATCTCTTGGGACAGGTCAGTTGGCTGTGGGTCAAGGTACTCTAGTATGCCCCAAGCTTTCCAGAATGTTATATAACCCTGGGCCTAGATTGCCAGCTGCATGGTGGTGATTTTCCTCTCTGTCTGGGCACAAATGTGTGGAGCAAGGGAAACTCTGACCCAGCATCCCTTCTGAACTCTTGTCATGTGTTCTAGTCCTATAATCACGGGAGTCACCCAGGCCAAACTGCCTGTCGACACAGTATAGTCACACCTCTCATCTTTGCTGACTTCTTCACAATCTTCTGAGCAGTTAAACTGGTGATTTTATTGTTTTATCCTTAATAAGAATTGGATCTTTATTACTTTTCAGATTTCTAATAAAATTCCTCTTGAGCTATGAATGAATGAAAAGACAGTGTCTGGACTATGGATCCCTGAAAACATCTCAGTACATTGTATAAGCAGAGTTTCCCTCTATTTCTCAATATTCTGGAGTGCTTATGTCCCCTTTGATTCCCATAGAAATGATTCTTTGGGGTCTTCTATTTTCTTCTCCTTTTGTAATTATATTTCCCTTTCCTGTTGCTACTTCATATGTCGTCAGGTAGAAAAACTTAAATTTAGCAAATGAAAAGTCTCCAAATTCACAAAGGCCCCTTTCATCTTGAAGGCCATTCCCTATTATAAAACACAAAAGAATAAAAATTTTCAAACATGAAATATTATACATATGAAATCATAATTATTCATACAGATTTCTTTTTTTAAGCATATATTTGACAGGTCAGTTTCTAGATAGAAGGATTAAAATGTCCCTTGATGGCTAGTGTGATTGCATTAATTGATTAGATAACTGTTATTTGATACTTTTAGGAGGTTACCTTTCACACGAGAGCCTTCTTAATCCCTCTAAATATTACCTGTAGGCCACTCTGTTTCTGTCTTCATAATATTATGTTCAATATCAACTCTCAAATGTTAAAAAAGTTCTTTAGGCAAAGTTCTGGTAGATACACTACAAAAAGGGATAATTTTCAGTAAGCTTTTGAACATGTCAGTTGCTTGTTTTAGAATGGATTTAACTCCATTCTAAGTTACAGGCTCTAACTGGTATATCTCATTTTAAACAAAATGTATTAGATGAAATTACACATAATTTAGGTAGTGATCATTTGTTTACAAAAATTCTCAGTATAGAGTTTACTCTTTTAACTAGATTACTAACTCGTGATGAATTCAGTTTCTGTATGATATTCTGGGAACATATCTATTACACTGTTTTATCTCAGCTGTGAATGATTTCAATGAAACCAAACATTTCACTCTAAAATTTTTTTTGTTTAGTTCATTGGATTTAATTCAATTTTCAAAGAGACGTTCCCCTTTGGGTACTTTCTTGAAGAGAGTATAATGTCTAGAAAGTTCAGAAACACATTTGTCAAACACATTTTGAAATGTGAACTTCATCATTATTAATATTGAAATCAGACAAATAGTTAAATGAAATGTATTTTGACATTTTCTTGTTTCTTTAAAAGTGAATTTTACCTCTAGAACTAACCATCTGTTCTTATCTATGCTTGTTTATAGGAACAAGACAGAAAGATGGACTATTCTTTAATATGAAGGTTGCATTGTAACAGCACTAAGAATTCACCTGAAAACTTCCTCTACATGTGTTATTCTTAGTTTTGCTCTTATAAACCGAGTGTGTAAGTTTCTATATTTTCCTGAACAACCCTGTTAAGACAGTTTGTGTTATTTTAGTTTTACTAGGCTGATTGAATGGTTGCATTTTTCCCCTATAAAATTATTTCTTTTTATACTTTAATACAGGACATAAGCTATCTATTTACCTTTTCCTCCATTTGGCTAGACGAAAAAAAAAAAAACCCTTACATATTTTCACATTTCAAACCATACAAGAGAATGGTATTTGTTCTGTTGTAAACCAAACCAGTAAATCAATAACTTGGATTCCAAATTTCCTTGTAGGTTCTTGGAATACATGAGGACTAGCTGGCAGAATTGCAGCACATGCTTGGATTTTAAATATGATGGCTCCTCACTTTGAATCATATACCAGTCGTGCCTAGTCATTCTCTTGGTTATAAACTACACGTTCTTTTATTGGGTTTAGCATGATTTCAGATGTGATTGTGAAAAATAGTGGTTTTAACTTTTGTGCTTTGTTTTAATTTTCCCATGTACAATGTCATGACCCTATATGTTGCCTTAAAATAGAATGGCTTAAAATACTGAAAGCCATTGATTATATTTAAAATTAAGTTCTTAGTCTCAGGAAGGTATAAAATATCTCTTTCTCTCTAGTAACCCAAACTTTGTTATGAGTGCCTACCTTTTTTTTTTTTCTTCTTCAATGATTCCCTCCATAGTTGCATACTCCTGGCTCTCACGGATTGTTTGGAGTCCGAAGAGTGACCGGTTTGGGGTGATAGAGCAGAATGGAAGCTCCTATTCAGTGGCTCTGAGTCTCTCCAGCCACACCAAGAGCAGTGACCTAGGGTTACATCGCTTGCTCTTTGTGGTTGTAAGAGACAACGAGAGTCCAAATCACAGAATCTTTCATCAACATTCAATACTGCCTCAGTTGTAACCCAGTTCTGAACGTTATTTTAGTGAGTGTTCACAGTGAGTCTTGAAGAGTTGATTGATCAGAATTAATAAGTGTGTCAATATATATTCGACAAATGTTACATTGGAATATTTATTACTGTTTAAAAGAATACCTTGAAGGTTTTCCCAGGCTTTCTCATTTAAAGAATCTCCTCTTCTTTACTGATTTGTTCAAAGATAAAGCATTCTGGTAATTTTTTTAAAAGCCTTATTTTGATTTTAAAAGTCATCAGTATTTGGTTTCTGCTTAAAGATGCTTCTTGAAGCCATAGAATTTTATGCTATTCCTGAGTGAAGGTGTGAGTGAAAAAGGATGAGGCTGATTGTTGTATGATTCATGTAATCTCATTATTTTGTACTTAGGCTTCCTATCTCAGACTCTTAAAAATAACTCAATTTCACTTTCAAGGCCTTCCTTAAAGGGATATTTTTTCAAAAAAATATATATATATGTTGGATAAAAGGGAAGGTTTGAGGGAGGAATAATCAGCTCTGCTCACAATTCAGTCAATCATTGGGCTGATGAGCTGTGAAATGCAGTTATAGGCTCTATGAGACATGAAACATGAAACATGAAGCAGCCTCTGAGTATGGGAAAGATGCCCTTGTACAATATTAGGGGAAGTGTTACATCTTTGTCATCAATAGATTCACCCCAGAATTTACTGATTTTTTTCACCACTGGGGAACTAGTTACAGCATCAGTCCTTCCTCATTTTCAATAGAGATTGGCTGGATATGAAGTCACTTTGGATTAAAGATTTTTTTTAAACTATGTGTGACTTTGAGGAAAACCCAGTGGTCATGCTGAGTTAGTCAACTGCTTGCCAGCTCTCCAGAAAGACTCTTCTTTCCTAGAATATGTGGTCAAGTTCTTATCTACCAAGGGTCTGGGGCCCCATAAGCTACTTATCATGATTTATCAACAGCAGATCTGAGCCTTAAATCCTCGCATTGAGGTAAACCAGGACAACACTAGGAATGAAAGGAGAACTTTGCATTTGTTGGTTCTATCAGAGAGGCCAAGTCCTCTGAGGAGCTGTAAAGTTGTAGTAAATGTCTAAGAGATTAAGAATGTAACTTTAAAATAATATTCTATGAATATGACATTGTCAATTGATAATTTTGTGGTTTTCTATTTCCTCAGACCACACAAAGCTGCTAGGCCATTTACTACCTCAAATGATAGTGAGGAACATTTTAGAAGATTTGAGGTAAATCTAAATCCTTTTTGCAATGTGTTATCACTTCTTGAGGTTGCATTGATGTTTGAATGAAGTGGTGGTGCCCTTCCTTTTTCAACCCAAGTTAAGTAGAAGAAGAGCCTATGCACCTTCCAACCCATAAAACTATCACCCTAACACCATCCCTTTAGCCACAGAACTACTCTCTTACTTTTGATACACAAAACTATTTGTGAAGCATGTGGATTTCCTAAATAGTGCCTTGAGCTCAAATCTAATTAGATTTGCAGAGTCTGGCTTTTATCATTTTCTCTTAAGGTTACAAGTATGACTCGGTTTTCCAGAGGAACCACAGTGCATTGTGTGTAGAAATCTTGACCCATTTCCTCTTTTTTCCTGTTGGTTAAATGGTCAGGTTGAAATATGCTCTATTTAAATTGTTTTTGGAAAACTGAACACATTTGTAACCATTATGAAAATTAAATTCACCAGAATGTTTTTTCTTAAAAATCACTCACTGAACTTGCCCTCAGAGTTGAGTAAAGCCCAGATATGCATATGTCTGTATATGTCTCTGTGTTTATGGCTCTCTGTATATCATTGACTAAATAAGTTA
The DNA here is from genome assembly GCF_054644295.1 of Miniopterus natalensis. Classification (NCBI taxonomy): domain Eukaryota; kingdom Metazoa; phylum Chordata; class Mammalia; order Chiroptera; family Miniopteridae; genus Miniopterus; species Miniopterus natalensis. The sequence goes on from NC_142081.1 coordinate 144,322,611, forward strand.
AAACTAATTACATCTTGAAATCTCCATGATAAGTTTCAATTGTTAACATACATCTCAAATTCATCCTTAGATCACTAGGAAATGCCTAGTTACATAAATGTTCTTTAATTTCAGATTTGACTTTATCTTTGCCTCTTAAAGAGATTTAATGTGCTAAATTATTTTCATACTCAATGTGTTTACTACAAATTGAATACTCATGCTACCTGAAATAATACTTTGGACTGCAGGACAGTATTGATTCTTAAGTAGATTGACTATAATCTTGTGATACATATATATATTCAAATATATATATATATGTGCATGAGAAAACATATTCAATGATATTCTCTGTGTTTAAAAACTATCATGGTATACTTTTTCTTATGTGGTGCTTGAGGAGTTTCATTCTACAGTTTACAAGGTGTAGGTTTGCACCCCAAATTCTCAGGGTATGCTATTTTACCCAAATACTTGAAAGAAAAAGGTGCCCTGTACTTTATCAGTACTGTTGAGGGGGGAAATTATAAATTATGTATAGGTTTGTTTTAGACAAATCAAATTCATAGGCTTTTATAGAATTTCTAAGGAGATATACATATAGATATGATATATATTTTCAAGAGACTGTTTCTACATTCTTAACTAACTTCTGGGTTCTCAGTAGGCCTCACAGGTGCATAAAATCATTAATAAAGCATGTAGCATGCTTTATTATACCTTGCTAAATTATACCTTGAACTTGAATCTAATCAGAATTGTAGACTCTGGGGTGGGGGTGGGGGAAGCGGGTTTATCTGTGGCACGTGTGATTACAAGGCCCAGGGGAGGATTCTGAAAAATGGACTTGTTTGTATGCCCCGTGTCTCAGAAGAGAACTGAATGGTCACAGCAGTATTAGTAAGCTGTTAATATTCTTGTTTTTTGTTGCAACTAGAGCATATTACTAGATTTATTCCTGTTTAATTCACAATGGTGCAGAATAAAACACACACAACACATCTAATTTGATTTCTTTTTTTAAGTTTCATAATTGCTTTTTACAAGCTAGTGTTAATGGCAAAAAGTCATTTCCAGAGCTCTTTGGAATTACCTATCGTACCTGTATTTATTTTCTAGTAGACGGTCCTTTTTTCCCCTCCCCCTTTGAAGATGTAAGTTTCTATATTTACATTTAAATCATATTATTGTACAGTAAAGACAGTGGTGGTTGAAAAGAATGTGAAGACTGAGGAAGTTATGTCCCAAAAAGAGAAGAGTAAATTGTGTGATGAATGAAGAAAGACATTGGGTAATGCTGAATGATACCCTCGGCTATGAAAAAAGCCAGTGGTAAATGGAAAGAACGTGAAATTTTGGACTGCTTTCAAGATAGAAATCTTGGTGGAAGAGTTCCTACCTTAGGTCTGATACGACTCAGTTATAGAATGTACTGAGCTTGGCCAGTGGGACTGAATCCAGCCCAACAGCTCTGAGAATTACATGATAGTGTATTTGCATATGGAGAAAACTACTTAGACAAGGACTCTGTGAGGCTAGCTTACTGACCTTAATTGCCAGCATTTGTAGGTGATTGTGCAATCTTGTGTATTGCTCTTTTATTTTGACTCTTGAAAAAAAATGTGTTGTTTTTCCAGTAAAAGTCACTGCGAAGAAAACATGCATTGTTTGTCTTTATTTTAACTCAAAAATAAGCTTTGGACATTTTCATTTTCTTCTAACTTAAATCCTTCATTTAACTAAAATACTCTAATGTTTCACATCCAGGTTGTATTCGTTTTCTATTGTTGCATTAACCGCAAACTTAACTGCTTAAGGTGAAGCACATTTATTATCTTGTAGTTCTGGAGGTCAGGAGTCTAGGATGGGTCTTTCCCTGAACCCATAGTATTTCACCTGTCCAACCCAAAGAATCTCACTGCCTGCGAGGAGTGCCTACCAAGGTGTGATGCTGGCACCAAAGAGCAACCTAAACAACAATGTCCCTGAGGGCCCACTTGGAGGCCCAGGAAAGTAGTTGTAGTTTTCCCCCTCAAAACCTGAATAGAAGAGGCACACATTTTGGAGACCTACTGCACAGTGAGGATCAATGTGTAACATGTCCCTTAAGTCAACCACAGTTAACTGAAGTCACTACAGACCTTAAGATTGAAGCCCCCAAAAGACTTGAACCCACATTTCAACAAGAGGGACTTCCAGGATTCCTCACATATGTCCAGGGTTAAGGGTGATCAGGCAAGAAAGAAAATTGAGGGCAGTCTCAGGCCTTATATTTTCCTAAGTCAACTCTGGCTTCCAGCTCTTGTTTCCAGTGAATTCTCATATTTCATTCTCCATCTTACCTCAACCATGCGCTGTTATACTTTGCATTGCATTACCCCGCCAGACTTCATCGCAGTACACCCTTCCAACCCTAAGCATTCCTGACTCAAGCCTTCATGTGTGGCAGGATTTTGCTGAAGGTTTAGGGTACATGGGATAGAGGTTTACAGGTGCTCCATCATATGGCAGCCAGCTACATTAGCAAACTTTAAATTTAAACCACTTACATACCTGTCCTTAAGTAGCCCTGTGCCATCTCTGACACTAGAAAATTTTCACTGGTTGTTGAATTCGTTTGTGTTTCAGCCACGCTCCCTCTTGCTAGAGCCCTCTCCCTCTCTTCATCCTTTGCTTCCTCTGTTCCATAGCTTGCTGGCTCAGGATCCTCTAATTTCCTATTTATTACATAGGGCAATTTAGCCACCTAATGAATCCTTGCTAATGCAGACCCACTACACTATGTCCAGAAGACCTCATCTTCATAACCAAGCATGGCCATTGTTCTAGTTGTGTACTACTGAGGAACAATCCACCTCAAAACTTGTGGCTTAAAAGCCACAAAAATTATTTGTTTAGCTCATAAATCTGCAGGTTGGACAGGGCTTGTCATGGAAGGTTTGGCTCTGCTTCACATATGAGCTTGACAAGGGACTGGGGAAGCTACTTCCAAAATGGCTCACTCACACGACTGGAGAGCCAGTGCTAGCCATCAGCCAGGCCAGCTGGGGACCTCAGTTCTCTTCAACTGCTTGGGCTTCCTCAAAACATGGTGGGTGGGTTCCAACAATGAGTATCCCAAGAGACAGGAAGTGAATGCTGCCAGTTATTTAAGGCCTAGCTCAGAAAGTGACACAGCATCACTGTCACCATTCTCTATTTGACAAGCAGTCACAGAATCCAGGTTCAATGGGCAGGAACACAGACCCCATCTCTCAGTGGGAATACTGTAAATAATTTGGGGACATATTTTAAAACCACCATCCTCATTAAGGGGTGTTTTTATACATTTACATTTTTTAAAAGGAGTTTTAAAGTCAATTCTTAGATTACTGTAGGCTCGGTCAAAGAGTCTGGAAAAAAATCTAAGGTATACAAGGTTTGATGAGCATGCTTTTTTTTGTATGTTGGACATATGTTGGAGTCTCATAGAGCAAAAATCACTCTTGTATTTCCAATGTGGAAGATATCAATGTCCTTTAGGAATAATAATTTTAAAAAAGCCTACTATATGCCAGGTGCTCTGATTCATGAAGAGGTTAGGATTTCAGGAAGTCTTTAAATGTGGTGAGAATGCCTGATATGCTGATGAAGCTGGCTAGTCTAAGCCTTGTCAAAGGCACAGAGATTGCAAGAGGAAACTGGTTAATGGCCACAAAGAAAGGATCCATGCCAATGACCCAGCATGGGGCAGGCAGGGAGCAAAGAGGGCTAAGTGTGAAGAGAACCCGGAAGGACAGAACAAAAGCAAGACACTGCAAGTAAAGAAGCTGTTTCGTTGTCCCGGGAGCAGGGTAGCTACTAGAGGGATGACAAGGGAGGAGTGTAGACAGAAGGAGCATGGCCAAAGCCTTTTGATAAGAAGTTTATCCAACAGAAGTGTTGTGAAAAGACAGTCATCAAAGACGTAGCAAAAAACTGATATTTCTTTCTGCCCCTTGAAGTTACAACTAATCAACAGATTGTCCCTTGAGTGAATTGTTCTCTGAAAGTTTATACACCTTCAGTACTATTGGATAGAGGAAGGACAGGTTTTATTATACACATACGCATATATACACAAACGCACACTAGCTACAGTATCGCAGAATAATATTATACTATATGGATTATTATAATGTAAGAATCATAACATTACCCTTGACCTGTAGTTGGCATTTAAGAAATAGTAATTCCTATACTACCTCTCCATTACAGCATTTATACTTCTTGAAAATTCAAATCCACTGTTACAGAGGTTGCTTAAAGATACATTTATTGGCATGTTCTTTGAAGGAAATTTAGGAAATGTTAAAATATTCTAAAAACTGAAAAGTAGGGCAAATTCTTAATCACCCAGAGGGACCCACTGAACAAATTACCTTTAAAAATAAATACTTGTCATTGCAGACTACTTATTTACTTCATGAAGTTGTAAACCTACCCCCTTCCAATAGTCTTAGAGGAATGATTTTTAACAGCTATATCTTATTTCCTCATATTGTCGTATCATAATATGTTTAATCAATCTCATATTTTTAAGTATTTAGTTTTTATCACTTGGGGCTATAAAAATAATGCTGCAACAAGCATCTCTGAACACAAATCTTTCCAGGCACCTCTGAGTATTTCCTTGAGATAAAGGCCTCTAAGTAGAATTAGTGAGTAAAAGGATATAAACATTCTTAAAACTTTTCACACATGAGATTTTGAGATATCTCCCTACCTCCCATATCCCAAGTCTGCCACCCTCACACATGCAAACACACTATTTAGAAACATCATAGTTTAGCACTTGTTTAAAATTATCCTGAAGATGGAGGAATAAGAGGCTCCTAGTGATTTATTGGAATACATATTTTACTGCAGAAAGTACAAACTCTTTACACACACACACAGATAGAGAGAGAGAGAGATTACAAACATCAGGAGAGACCAATGGTCTTCTGAGTGTCTTCCTTTTTCTCTAGGGCAAGACTCTCCAAGTGTGGTCCCCATACCGACTGCACGGGCTTCACCTGGGAAACTTCACCTGTTTTCAGTGCAAATCCTCAGCCCACCTCAGGCCTGCTGAATCCAAAGTGGAGGGGAGCTGCAGCCATCTGTTTAAAAAAGCACTCTAGGTGATTCTCACAGACACAATTTTGAGAACCACTGCTCTGGACCACAGAGCACTAGCAACCACAAGGTGACCACTTTCTTGGAGGGAAACAAGAAGGCTGATGCTCCTGAGTAGAGAACTCTTGCTCTTGACTCATCATGTTAGAGTACCAGTCCCCAGTGAGAAATCTGCTTTCGGATCCTCATTTCCCTCGATGATTTTTTTTAATGGAGACAACAAATGCTTGTTTCATCTGGGAGGAGCGGAACTAATGGGGGGAAATTGGGGAACATCTATAATACTGTCAACAATAAAAAATGCTTGTTTCAGGGGTTTTGTGAACATTTTAAAAAGAGTGCTTAAGAAATATCGCTTTCCTTCCTTTTTGGCAAAATTAATCTAGCCTTTCTTTTTTTTCTTTTGAGGGAAGTGTAAGAGCACTGGGCCATGAGGGAGAGTAAACTGCTTTGCTATGGAGGCCCTGACAGAGGTCCGTCTGCTTCAAATGGCTCCCAGGACATCCTGAAAGCTGTGCTCTGACATCCACAGGGAATAGCTCCATAGTTACTGGACACTAACTATGCACTGCGTGGGGGCTACTAAGGACTTACACATGGTCCCGAGCTTGAGAAGCTCACACTTTATTTGGGAAGATGAGCTATTTACATAATGAAAGTAATTTATAATGACATGAGGCAATGGAGAAAGTCGTCCAGGTTAGTATGGTTAATTCCCAAGTGGGTGGTGCATGTAATAAGCTTCCTGGGAAGCAGGTACACTCAGTAGCTGGCAGCTTCTATGTGCAAGAAATATAATGGGAGCTGGGCTTGGTAAGGTTCTTCTGGGCAGAAGGGCTGAAAGAAGAATGAGAGCAGAGAAACTGGAAAGCCGAATGTTGGTGTGTTTGGAGAGTGCATATTGCCAGGACAGGAGGGATGTTGTTTGAGAAGAGTAGCACACATGGGGCTGGGGTGCAATGTTGAACCTGAGTGTGGAGAGGGCATTGACTTCCAGAGTTAGGAGCTCATCTTCATCTTGGGTAGGTAGCAGAGTACAGCAGGTCCTTGAATAACGTCCTTTCATTCACTGTTGATTCGTTATAATGGGGGGGAAAAACCTGATTTTCAGCCTGGACCACTGTCTGGAGTTTGAACAGTCTCCCCATCTCTGCATGAGTTTTCTCCAGGGACTCTGGTTTCCTCCCACACCCCAAAGATAGGGTGGCATGTCTAGATCTTACCAGTGTGAATGTGGGGGGGGGGGTGAGCATCCTGAGATGGAAGGGAGTCCTGTCCAGTGTGGGTCCCACCTTGTGCCCTGAGCTACCTGCAGAGGCTCCAGCCACTCACCACCTGGAACTGGACTAAGCTGGTTGGAAAATAATAATCTTAGTTGTGTTTATTAATCTTTCTTAAATGTATGTATAGCTCATATTTATTTCAATGTTTAATATTGGAAATATTTTGGGTCTTTATTTAGAAGCTTGGTGATTATTTTGTGATCAGAAATATGCCATATGAGCTTAACTCTTGTTTATATCAATTAGCCTGTGGTATTGTTGGTTTCTTTGTACATTTTTTTCACTTCAAGTTGTAGTTTCCAGGAACCTATCATCCAAAGTTAAGTGAGGACTTACTCTGCAATGGTTAGGTTCTTGAACTCTGGAGGAAGATTCCTGGGTTAAATCCCGGCTCTGCCCTTCACAAGCTGTGAGATCTTGGACAAGTCACTACAAAGGGTGTATAGTAATAGTTCTGACTTTTTAGACAGTTGTTAGGAGAACAAAATATCTGGATACCCATGATGTGACTAGAGCAAGTGCATGGCACCTAACAAGTATGATATAAAGTGTCTGATAAGTAATATAAGTAGAGGAAAATTTGGAAGATTTTGGTTAAGAGTAAATAATTGTAGCTTAGGAATTGTCTGTTCATTCAATAACTGCTTTGTATTCACCACACACCCCTCAGTTTTCATTAAGGAGCTAACGAATTAGCTCTAATAAATAACCTAACTGAGAAATATATTAGAACACCTCCACTCTTAAGCATTCTTCACATCTCAATAATTTGAAAGATTCATCTCATACTGAAATCTTACTCCATGACTATGTTTACATATTTAATATTCAGGCAAGGTGAGTGGGAGAAGTATAAAAAACGTGGTGATTGGTACATCAAAACAATGGAGGTGAGTCACTTTTGCTAACAAAAAGAATCGGGTAGTTCAGACCTAAAGCCTATTCTGGAAAGAGAACATCCAAACTTTTAAGTGTAACCTTAGATGATTGTGGCAGGAATCTTTCTAGTAAAAACAGAATGGTGAAAATAGCTCTCAGGTTTATGTGATGTTCCAAGCCAACTGTGACTACATTAAACTTTTTTTAATAGGAGGGTAGCAAAGCATTGCTAATTCATTCTAGATTAACTGCAATCCCTTTATGGAAGGTAAAGGATTAGCTAATGTACCTCTCCGATGGTGGACTTCTTATCGATTTAAATTATTATGTTATTTTATAATCTTATAAAATAGAACACCCTATTGTGCAGGATGCTCTCTGAGAGTGAGAATCATTTGTCTGCACACTCAAGCTGAAGGCAAACCAACCACACTTCACTTTGGGGTTTTAAAGATAATAGATAGTGAAGAAATCTGCTACACAGCCAAAGGAAGGGGCCAATTTTGGTTAAATAGTCACTCAAATAGAGGTAAAAAAATCATGTGGCCTAATTCAAACTTCACCTCCTTGATGATTTTTTTTTTTTTTAATCTTTCTCCCCTTTATGCCCTCTTAGGATTTTTTAAAACACATTTTTTTATAATAGTTATATCATTGTACTAAAATTATTTTTTGTTGTATTGCTGCCCTCACTTCACTGAGATTCTTTTTTTTAAATTATCACTTTTTATTGATTGATTTAAGAGAGAGAGAAGGGGGGGAGAGAGAGAGAGAGAGAGAGAGAGAGAGAGAGAGAGAGAGAGAGAGAGAGAGAGAACACCGATTTGTTGTTCCACTTATGTATGCATTCATTGGTTGTTTCTTATATGTGCCCTGACTGGAGAGCAAACCGGAAACCTTCAGGAGGATGCTCTAACCAACTGAGCTACCCAGCCAGGGCTTCACTGAGTTTCTTGAGAGGAGATAATCTATCTTATTTTTTTTAAACTTAGTACATTTCTTGATCCTAATTAACCCCCCATGTTGAGTAAGATAACTGATTAAATCAATTAATAAATTGTAAGGGAGGACTTACCGTACAAGCTGGGGTTGGGTTTCTTCCATTCCCCCTTCCAAACCCCTCACTACCCTTTCCACCTCTGTAGATAATCTGAATCAGTAGGCACTGTTGCCCTCTGGCTTCTGGTTGGTTTTCATCAATAAGAACCATAGACAGATGATCAGAGGCAGAAAAGAAAGTGAAGTCAGGGTGTTTATTTCCATGGTTCCCTCCAGGGGAAGGTGTTATGGGCTGCTTTGTCCCTTGATCCAAGGCCATTGCTGCACAGAGCTTATGTTCTCTGGCTTCCAACTGTCACTCTCTCCCTTGATCTTTTAGTCTCCCTGTTGTTATGAGTCTCAAGGTGCTGCACCACCCCTGTTTCCCTATATCATGCCCTTATCTTTATGATGTTTATTGAGCAAGATCTTCTCAAATTACCCAGTTCCAATGTGCTGTCAGTTTCATGCAGAGATCCTGTTTCCTGCAGGAACCTGATGAAGAAAGAGAATCTGACAGTGAGGAAGATGGTGACTAAGAAAGAGGCAGAAGTTTAGACACAGCTATGATATTCTGCTCAAGTCCTGAGGCAGGATAATTACTGAGATGGGATGCAGTCTTCAAGCATTTTCTTCCCTCTAAAAATGCTATCCATTTCACTTATGATGTGAAGTCCTCTTACTATTTTTTCCAAGAACTTTCTACTGCTTATTTTATGGTTGAATTTTAAATTCATTCCATCCTTCCTCATGAAACTATTTATTCTTTCTTCTTGATAAGTATCACATGTACAAGGAACAAATGCAAAGGAATTTGGTAAAGAAAGGATTTGTAAAATCTGAAGTCAACTTGGGGATATAGAGAAATGGGTGAAAGTCATGTTTCTATAAAATATGAAAATAATTTTTAAAATGTGAAAGTATTTTTATGATAGGCAATTAAGCAAACTTGGTAATCTCCCTAAAACCCATAGTGCTCATGGGTGAAAGTCCAGAAAATACATTCACTCCATGAAGTCAGAACATGAAATGTTGGTTTTTTCTGGAGTTCTGTAGGACCAAACATAAAATGCTCCTGTTAGTGAATACTTATTAAGTGTTTGCTATGTGCCAGGCACTAGCCCATTACCTAACTCCATTCTCACAAAAACACTATGCAGGCTGCTCATTTTATAGCTGTGGAAACAAAGAGGCTTGGAGGTTTATATAGCAACAATATGTGGACAAGATAAGATTTCAGATATGCAGGAGTATCTTACTCCAAATCGTTCTCACTGTTGTACTCCCCCACTTCTCACCTTCCTGCAGGCTACGTGTGAAAGGTTGAGATATCCAAGTCATACTGTACCAAGCCTGAGAGTTAGAGAGGAAATGCCACTGTGTTCTTCAACTAGTTGCAAAGTAGAGGTAGAAAAAAAATGCAAAAGAACTTCTTTGCTGATAAATAAGATCAAAGCTGATCATTGATAAATAAGAACACTGTTTACTATACCTCTAATATTGAGAACAATATTAATGATGGTGGAAATAACATTTATTAAAGATACTGTGTGCTTTGGCACTGTACTTTACATGGATTATCTCAATGAATCTTTAAAACAACCTAGTGAAATAGAGATTATCATACCAATTTTATTTTATTTTATTTTTCTATTGAAGCAGACTTATATTTATTTATTTATTTATTTATTTATTTATTTATTTATTTATTTTTAATTTTTCTTTATTATTGGAAGTATTACAGGTGTCCTATTTTTCCCTCCCAATTGACCCCCTCCACCTCACTCCTACTCCCTCCCCAGGCCTTCACCCCATTATTGACTGTGTCCATGGGTTATGTTTATATGCATATAACTTCTTTGGTTAATCTCTTCCCATCCTGCACCCCCCCCTTCCCTCTTTCCTCTGAAATGTGATTGTCTGTTGCCTGTGTCAATGTCTCTGGATCTATTTAGTTCATCAGATTTTTTTGTTCATTAGCTTCTTCTTAAAAAAGACGCTTCAACATTTTATGTAGTGCTGGTCTGGTAGTGATGAACTCTTAGCTTTTCCTTGTCTGAGAAGCTCTTTATCTGACCTTCAATTCTAAATGATAGCTTTGCTGGGTAGAGCTATCTTGGTTGTAGTTTCATGTTTTTCATCACTTTATATATTTCTTGCCACTCCCTTCTGGCCTGCAAAGTTTCTGTTGAGAAATCAGCTGACAGTCGTATGGGTGCTCCCTTGTAGGTAACTAATTGCCTTTCTCTTGCTGCTTTTAAGATTCTCTCTTTGCCTTTAACCTTTGGCATTTTAATTATGATGTTTCTTGCTGTGGGCCTCTTTGGGTTCCTCTTGTTTGGGACCCTCTGTGCTTCCTGGACTTGAAAGTCTATTTCTTTCTCCAGGTAGGGGAAGTTTTCTGTAATTATTTTTTCAAATAATAGGTTTTCAATTTCTTGGTCTCTTTCTTCTCCTTCTGACACCCCAGTAATACTAATGTTGGGCCTCTTGAAGTTGTCCCAGAGGCTACTTATACTATCTTCATATTTCTGGATTCTTTTTTCTTTTTGCTCTTCCAGTTGGGTGTTTTTTGTTTCCTCATGTTCCAAATTGCTGATTTGATTCTCAGTGTCCTCTACTCTACTGTTGATTCCCTGTAAATGATTCTTCATTGCAGTTCATGTAGCCTTCATTTCAAATTGGTACTTCATTATGTCATCAATTTTCTCAGTTATTTTTGTAAAACTCTTACTAATATGGTTGAGCATCCTTATAAAAAAAATTCTGAACTCTGTATCTGTTAGCTTGTTTGGATCTATTTCATTTAGTTCCTCTTCTAGAGATTTCTTCTGTTCTTTCCTTTGTGACATGTTTCTTTGCCTCCACATTTTGGCTGCTTCCAAGTGTTTGTTTCTATGTATTAGGTAGAGCTGCTATGTCTCCTGGAATTGGTAGAGTGGCTTTGTGTAGTAAGTGTCCTGTAGGGTCCAGTGGCTCAGCCTCCCCAGTGACCTGAGCTGAGCCTTCTAGGTGCTCCCCTGTGTGGGCTGTGTGCACTGTCCTGTTGTAGTTGAGCCTTGGTTGCTGTTGGCATCACTGGGAGGAATTGACCCCCAGACCAATCAGCTGTGAGGACCAGCTGCAACTATAGCCAGAGAGCTGCTATGCTGTAGACACCCTTATGGATCAGGATTTACTTCAGTGGGGCTTTGGTGTTCACCAAGTGCACCCCTTGAGTGTGTCACTCATGGATGTGGAAGGGTTGTAATCCACCGTGGTCAAGTCTGACCATCGGATGCACTGTCTCTGGGGCCTCCCAGGAGGTGCAAAGTCAGCCTCTGCCAGTGCCTTGCCCAGGGCCACCCAGCATGAGCTACACAGCAAATCATAGTTGGTTGCTACTTGTGCTGGGCTTGGAGGTGTCCAGGAAAGGCCAAGCTATGAAGCAATGCAGGCTGCCGCTAGTGCCAGGCCTGGGGCCCCTTATCAAGACGTATGGGGCCTGCTGCTGTTTGTTTGAGAGATTTAAGAAAGTACTAAGCATAAGGCTCAAGAGGCCACTTGCACAGAAAAGCCCCTGGAAATGGCCTGGATGAGCCTGCAGGTGGGGAGGGGCGGGGCCTCCAGGAATCCCGGGGCGGGGCCAAAGGTGTGAGTCAGGTGCTGGAGGTTCAAATATGGCGCCTGCCTGCTGGCTGTGTGGGGAGGACTCACCAAAGGAGCCATGGCCTCTGCCAGCTCTTCTGTCTGGGAGGAAGCTGCCTCTCCAGCTGTCACCCCAATTTTAGGCAGGTTAGTTCCTCCCCAAGTGTCCCAGATCCTTTCAAGCTGCGCCCAGTGCTGGGGCTCAGAGGGAGCACGTCTGAGTGAGCCTGTGCATGGGCCCTTTAAGAGGAGAGCCTGGGACTTCCTTACCCTCCGCGACCCTCAGCAACAGTCCCCGCTGGTTTCACAGCCCGAAGTTGTGGGGACGTCTCTTCCTGGCCCTGAAGCCCTGGGCTGGGAGCCCAATGTGGGGCTGGGACCCCTCGCTCCTCCGGGAAACCTCCACCTCGGAGATGTGTGCACCAGGTGTGGGCCTGCCGCCCCTTCTCTGCGGCCCCTTCTCCGTGATCCAGCCCCGATCCGCCCACGTCTCCGCCCCTCCTACCGGTCTCGGTGCTTCTTGAGTTCCCTGGTTGTGGGGCTTCTCTGCAGCCAGATTTCAGGGGGCTCTGAGTGATGGTGGTTCTGCATTTTAGTTGTCATTGTGATGTGGTTGCGGGAGGCGGCGGGCGCGGCTGTTACCTACGCAGCCAGCTTGTTTCTTCCTATCATACCAATTTTAGAGATGATGATTGACTCACATGCCCAAGATCATTCAACCAGTACCCAGTGGAACTGGAATTCCAAGCCAGGCCTCCCTGTCTCAGTCACCTGCTCCCCACTGCCTCTTATTTGACAATGAAACTGATGAGGAGCAGGGAAGCTTCAACCTGAATCAGTAACGATTCTTAATGCTGGAATGGGCACTTCAAATTCCCCTTCCCTTCCCTGCATAGGAGGGAATTTAGACTGTTTAAATGTTTTAAGCTTTCAAATAACATTTTATTAATTTTCAAGTGTGCTACTTAGTGAAAATAAAACTAGAACCAAGGAAAAATGATCTGAGCCTTCCTTTCTTGTTCTGTGGTCATTACTGTCCATTACTGCTATCACCCTCACCGCCATCTTCACCAGCATCATTATCTTTGCTAAGTCCACTCTCACCACTCCTCCTGAACATTGTCCTAGAGGTTCTAGCCAGGGAGTTAAGCAATAAAATGAAATTAAATACATTCAGATTGGAAAGGAAGAAGTAAAACAACTCTGTTTATGGGTGACATGATTGTTTATACAGAAAGTCCTAAGGAATCTACCAAAAGATATTAGCACTATTAAATGAGTTCAGTAGGGTTGCAGGATCCTTGATCAATATACAAAAATCAATTATATTTCTATACACTTGCAACAATGAACAGTCCAAAAATGAAAATAAGAGAACAGCTTCATTTATAATAACATCAAACATAATGAAACACTTGGAATAAGTTTTTAAAAAGAAGTGCAAAACTTTTACCTGAAAATTACAAAATATTATTGAAAGAAAGTAAAGAAGATTTAAGTAAGTGGAAAGATGCCCCATGTTTATGGATCAGGAGACTTAATATTAAAATGGCAATATTCCTAATACTGATGCACAGGTTCAATGCAATACCTATTGGAATCCCAGGTGGCTTTGTAGAAAATGATAAACTAATCCTGAAATTTACAAGAAAACTCAAGGGACTCAGAATAACCAAAATAATCTTGGGAGGGGGGAAAAAGGTAGATTCACACTTCCCAATTTCAAAACTTATTACAAAACAACAGTAATTAATACAGTGTGGTAGTAGCATAAAGATAGACATATAGATTAATGGAATAAAACTGGTCATTCAGAAATGAATCTTCGCATTTATAGTCATTTGATTTTCAATAGGGTGCCAAAATAACTTAATGGGGAAAGAATCATCTTTCAACAAATGCTACTGGAACAGTCAGATATTCACGTACAAAGTAATAAATTTGAGACCCCTACTGCATACAATATACAAAATTAATTCAAAGTGTATCAAATACATAAATTTAAAGCTAAAGCTCTTTGGATAAATATAAGGGTAAATTTTTGTGTGTCCTTGGATTTGCAATGGCTTCTTAGATATCAGCAAAAGTACAAACAACAAAAGAAAAAATAGATACATTGGATTTTGCCCAAATTAAAAACTATTGTGCTTCAAAGGACACTATCAAGAAGGTTAAAAGATATCTCACAGAATGGGATAAAATATTTGCAAATCATGTATCTGATAAGGGGTTTATACCTAAAACATATAAAGAATTCTTACAAATCATTAATAAAAAGAAAAATAATCTGATTTTTAAAAGGGCAAAGGATCTGAATAAACAGATAAAGAAGATGCAATAACATGCAAAGGCTAATAAGTTCTTTGAAAGATACTCAGCATTACTAGTGATTAGGGAAATGCAACGCACACCATAATGAAAGTAGCACTCCACGTTCACTAGACTGGCTATAGTCATAAAGAAAGGTAATTACAAGTGTTGTAGAAAATGTAGAAATATTAGAGCCGTCATACTCTGCTTGTGGGAATGCAAAGCGGTATAGTGACTTTGGAAAACAATCTGGCAATTCTTGAAGAGTTAAACATAGAGTCACCATTTGACCAGCAATTCTACTCTTAGGTATATCCCCAAGAGAATTGAAAATTATACCCACTCAAGAATTTATACACAAAAGATCATAGCAGAATTATTCATAATAGCCAAAGGTGAAAGCACCCAAATGTCTGTCAACTGATGAATGGGCCATCTATGTAATGGGATATTATTCAACCATGGAAAAAAAGAAGTACTGATACATGTTTCAACATGGATGAACCTTAAAACATAATGCTAAAAGAAAAAAGTAAGTCACAAAAGACCACGTATTAAATGATTCCATTTATATGAATAAATATACGGAGATAGCAAGTAGCTTAGTGATTGCCTCAGGCTGGGAGATGAGATTGGGGATAGTAGCTAAAGGGTATGGATTTCTTTTTATAATGACGAAAATGTTCCAAATAATTGAAATGATACTTGTACAACTTTGTAAATGTATGTACTATATTTATATATAAAATTGGATTCTATGCTATAAATGGGTGAAATATATGATATGTGTGATATGTGAATTATATCTCAATAAAGCCACTATACAAAAAATGCACATTTATTATTGCACATTCAGACCTGCCTCCAGGAATGTAGGGAGGAAGGGACACTTGACAAAGAAAAAAAGAGAGGTCTACAGGTGGACAAGGTCTTCTCATACTACCAGAGAAAGACACACAAGAATCACAGAAAAAGGGCAATGACTCTTAGAAATTTGTATTATAGCTTACAGCTTTATAGCTGCTTTCCCATGTCTGTCATTTTCATAACTACTGCCTGCATTCTTTTATCCACAAAATTTTAAAACCAAAACGATCTGGAAAATACAGAATAGTAGATTCAGAAAGCAGTTTCTGGGGTTGTTAAAGTAGGCAGTTACTTAGATAATTAACAAACGAGAAGAAAGTGAACTTCACAGTCACCCTGAGGGGTAACCAGCATCATTCTGTGGGTGGGGCGGAGGGGAAAACAGAGAGGCGGATTCCTTTTACTGAGCACATGGGAGGTAGGAGCCAAATGATGAAGCACAACTATTGTCATGCACAGGAGGAGCCAAAATGGGGACCATAAGATGGGGGAAGGCAAAGCCTGGGAAAATCTGGAGTAAAGATCAGATAGGGGAAGGGCACAGGCCCTGGGAAACCCAGAAAAGAGAATGGATAGTTTGAAAGCAAGCCTGCTCTTTCCCAAAGCCAAGGAAATATAGGAAGCTTGGCAAGGACCTCAGGGCATGTGCTGCCCCTTAGCCGGCCTGCTCTCTGCCTCTCTGAGAGTGTACTATCGCTTTTTGCTCTGATAAATCTTGCCACTATCGCTTAAAATCCTCCTAGTGAGTGTCCCTGAAATTCTTTTCCCATGACACCACTGAAGAACCTGTTTCCCCAGATAACAGATTTGAATTCCAGTTTTATCACTTCCTAGTTGAGAAAATGTCTTCTGTGGAGTAAGTTAAATGTCTTCTGTACCCCAGTTTCTCTATCTATAATTGTGCTTTCTAGTTTAGTAACCACTAGCCACATATGGCTATTCAACACTTGAAATGTGGCTAATCCTAACTGGTAGGTGCTAGATGTGCAAAATATATATCATATTTCAAAGGCCCGATCCTCCCCCACCAAAATAAAATATCCCATTAATAATTTTACATTCATTACATGATATGGTAGTATTTTGGATAACTTAATTAAAAAATATATTATTAAAGTTTAATTCACTTGTTTCTGTTTATTTTTATAACTATAGCTACTAGATATTTAAAATTACCCATGTGGCTCACATTACATTCCTATGCACAGCGCTGATTTATAACATGAAAATAATAATGCTACCTGTTAAATACCATTGTTGTGAGAATTATTTAATAAAATCCTTTTTATTAAATGTATTTAGTACTAAGTAAATAAAATTATAAAATAACTAATTTTTAATTTATTTTCATTTTTATTAATTACTAATAAAATTGCTTAGTAACATCCTTTAAAACACCTGGCCTATAATGAACACTAAATAAGTATAGCATTAAAAAAAATTTTAAAGGTGTTAGGTTCAGAAAAGCAAGGAGCAACTTGTCATGGGCACTAAGTACTGCACGGAGAGAAGAACTCATACAACTCAACAAGAGGAAGACAAACAATCCAATTAAAAAATGGGCAAAGGACCTGAATAGACACTTCTCCAAAGAGGACATACAGATGGCCAAGAGACACATGAAAAAATGCTCAACATCACTAATCATCAGAGAAATGCAAATTAAAACCACAATGAGGTATCACTTCATACCTGTCAGAATGGCACCATCAACAAATCAACAAACGACATGTGCTGGCGAGGGTGTGGAGAAAGGGGAACCCTAGTACACTGCTGGTGGGAATGCAGACTGGTGCAGCCACTATGGGAAACAGTGTGGAGGTTCCTCAAAAAATTAAAAATGGAGCTGCCTTTTGACCCAGTGATCCCACTTCTAGGAATGTATCCTAAGAATCCTGAAACACTAATCAGAAAGAATATATGCACCCTTATGTTCATAGCAGTGCAATTTACAATAGCTAAGATCTGGAAACAGCCCAAGTGCCCATCAGTAGCTGAGTGGATAAAAAAGCTGTGGGACATTTACACCATGGAATACTATGCAGTCATAAAGAAAAAGGATCTCCTACCCTTTGGGACAGTGTGGATGGACCTGGAGAATATTATGCTAAGCGAAATAAGCCAGGCAGAGAAAGACAAATATCATATGATCTCACTTATATGTGGAATCTAAAGAACTTAATAAACATGAACAAAACAGATGCAGTGACATGGAAGCATGGATCAGACTGACGAATCTAAGAGGGAAGGTGGGGGTGGATGGGTGGGTGGGGAGAGATTAACCAAAGAATTTATATGCATATATGCACAATCCAAGGACAAAGACAATGGTGGGGAGAAGGACTGGGGAGGGTGGTGGGTGCTGGGTAGCAGGGGTCAATGCAGAGAAAAGGAAACATGTGTAATATTTTGAACAATAAAAAAAAAAAGAGGAAAAAAAGAAAAGAAAAGAAAACTGGGCTTATAGCTTGTTTTCAACATTATAGGGCCTCAAGAGGTTCTGACTGCTATTATTTTCAGTAGCCCATTTTCCAAAGGGCTCTGACCTCCCTTTAGAGTCTGGCCTGTTCTATACGGCTGCAAAGGCTACTCTTGTATGTGTCTGGGCTCAGAAATTAGCAAGAACAGAGCAATATGGGGTTTGAAGTAACAGAAGACCAAAGGAATTCAATAGGAGTTCCACATATTTATTTCATCACACATCATTTCAAATTTACAGTCAGTGATGGACTACATAAACTTCCATGTGTGTGTGCGTGTGCATTTGTGTATATTTAATGGACAAATGAACATCTGTTATCTCTTTTGGGTTTATTACTATAAACATGTGTTTCATTAATAAATATTTTAAAATGTTTAACATGCCTCTTTTAATTTGTACAAGTAAAAATCTTCTCTTGATTTTATATTTATAAGTCAAATCCATCAGTTTCTCAAAGCACTATTAAATTCTCTCAGCCATTGTGGCTTTTGCACAGAATGTAGTCAAACAGACTGGAACTTTCACCAAAAAACAACTGAATGAAAGATAAAATGATGACTATATGAAAAGGTCCCTTATGAAAGCCAGTGTACCACATTACAGTCTCAAAGAGACAGAGCACACAAAAAAATCAAATGGAGTTTCTGAAATTAATATTTCTAATTCTTATGTGCTAAGTCCAACATTTTTGCAGGGCAGAAGGCAGAGGACTGACTACATGGTCAGCAGAAAGATGAGATGGTATTTTAATATGTGCCTTCTCCCTAAATGCTCAGTAAAACTAACAGAACAGATAAATATTAATTCATGAAGCTGGCTGAAAAAAGTATTCAAAAAGTCTTGCCCCCCTAAACCCTCCACCCCCACCCCCATGAAAAAGGTCTGTTTTTTCCTGATCGGGGAATATGTTTGGTAGAAACAATCCATGTTTCAGGTACCATCAAGGGCTATGTACACACTGAAAATTACTGAAACAAAATTGGGATCTTCTCTGTGTGTGTGTGTTTTTATTTTAATAAACAATAGTTTCTTTTTAGGTAAGAACAATTTTCACTATATCAAATAGGATTTGATAAAAGTATCACACATTTTGGCTCAAAATTGACACTGTGGTTAGCAGAGTGAATAGGCCCAAATTTGATCATTTGAGGTTTTTCATAGGTTTTTACAAAAATCTTAAATACAGGTAAATATGTAAACACTGTGCTCTCAGAGAGCAAGTTTAGGCATGTCACATTGTATCCCTCCTGGGGAAATGAATTCAAGTGAAACATCAATCAGTTTCAAAACCAGCCACCACCGCTGGAAGCACTCTCAGGCTGAGGGGGAAACACCACCTTACACATCTCAGCGTTCTCTGGGTGGAGAGGAAATTCAGATCCTGGTACTAGCCTTTCTTTTCTTTTCCTCATGACGTATCCTCTGCCTGTGGACAGCCTTTCATACTTTGTCTCAAATTGCCTGCATAACAACAAAAACAACAAAATTACACACATATTAAAGTCACCTCAAGCCTGTAAGAGCCAAGCTATGAGTGTCCACCTGAAGTTTTTGTTTCAAAGCAATTTGAGAAAGGATCTGAGTGCCAAAGACTACCCGCTTCCATTCCCATGAATGGGTGATTTTTTTTCTTCTCCTTTCTTTTTACACAACCAGATACAGTTCAAATGCTTGGAATACTGGAGTCTGCCAGACATTTTTCTGGAATGGAGTACTAAATTCCGCTCAGCTCTTTGGAGATGCTGTTAAGCTTTGCAAACCTTGCTATGTCTCACTCCCCGCATTCCAGGAGCCCCACCTTGGGCTCAGTTCTCTTTTGAGGAAGTAGCAAGTTTAACTGGATTTAAGATGAGAACGCTGACAGGTAAACATTCCCAAAGCTGTGGCCAAGATGAAATGTGGAACCAAACCAGTTAGCCCTGTGCCTGGATTGGTGGTTACTGCATTTTACCCATTGGAAGGTTGATATTTTTTAATGCATTAATGGAGATTTATTGTACACATAAGTGAGTATACATTAGCAACAGTTTAATATTCTGACTATAATCCACTATATTTTATTCTACAAAAATATAACCAACCCATATTTATACTTATATCATTTATGCATTTTTATATGGATCATGAAATGCCAGGAATATAAATAAGGTTCTCAATTCTAGCCTACTTATCAAAGGAGATGGTGGAAGATATGGCTTGCTGTTTTAAGCATACAAATTGCTTTCATGGTTAATAGTGTGTGTCAAGGAAACCTCTACAACTCACAGTATTACCCTAGACCAAAAGCATGCTACTTCCACATGATAGTATTGTTATAAATATGGTTACAAGATTCAAAGGACCCAGTGTAAATGAGAATCTCTAGAGTGGGAGAGGTGCTGGGAAAGTTACATGGACAATTATAAATTCGGTTTTTGAGACACTAAAAATTCTACTGACAAACATTAAAAAGGAATTCAAAATCTCAAACTCTCAAGCTTTAGCCAAAACACAGTCAAGTTGCTATTGAATAGATTACCTATATACTGTGAACTCATTTGGGCTCCTAAAACATGGTAAATGATTAGATGTTTTGTTTTGAACTCTCTGTCCAGGAGACAACTGTGAAGATAGCTGATAGTAAATATGCATCCAGTATTTTTGCTGAAACTACAGGGCAACTCTTAGAGTAAATCAAATCCCTTTGTTTTCTTGATAAATTATTTCTGAGTAGAATATGGTATCTCCTGAATCAAATGAACTACTAGTAATTACAGTTTATTGGTATCCTAGGAACTGACTTAATTTTTAGCCTTATCAATAATTCTGTTACTAATTTAAAGATAATTCATTTCACTGGATTTTTACCATTTTCTTTTAATTTCTGAAACTGAATGTTCAAAACTGGGTGTGAGTTCCTGGTGAACTGGGGGTGGCCTTGGAACATTCCCCAAGCACTGCTTCTTACCTGAATGGAGCCTCGGCCTTGTCCATCTGCAGGCAGACTAAGAATGGGTACTGAGAAAACTGTACCGTGGAGATAAACTCCATGCTGGCTTCTGTTTCTGCACTGATTTCCAGGCCAGCTTTCACAAAAGAGGAGTCCACAGTGATGTCACCAGATATTACCACAGCCAACCTAAAGATTTGGGGGAGAAAAGAAACCTATTAACATCACATTTAACTAAGCTGGACTAACAGCTGTAATTTCACAGGATCTGAACATATGATGCTGAGGACTGTAAGGAACCACTTAGGGAGCTAATACGTAATCTAGATGTGCTTAGGATTCTGTTGATAACCAGGGCCCGGTTGGTCCCAGGGATTGAGCAGTTAAGGTTTGCTCTTCCCCTGAATCCTTCCCCAGCCTTCAATTCTAGATGTGGGAATGAAATGTCTATCAGCTACTACTGTTTGGTATGGGTGTGCCAAGGGACAAGATGAAAATATGCCTGGAACCTGGTCTTGTCAGGAAGTTGGAAATACAAGAATTATCTCAGCTCAGCAAGAAGGCAGCTGATGTTTAAAACAATTTTCTTACTTTCTTGGTTTCTCTGTTGGCTTCTATGTAGCTATTTCAATTCCATTTTATTACTTTCTCCAAAGGGTCTCTAGAGAGAGACATCTATTTGAAAAAATGTTGTGTCACAAAAACCATTCCTATACTGGGGCATGTTCAATGGGTGGCCCAGGAATGACAGATACGGTGGGTTCACCAACAAACACCCAGAGGACTAGATAGACACATTGGATTGTCTAGGGAGAGTGGCTTGGATGAAAATGAAGAGGAAAAACAATCTCAGTAGAAGGCTTACCTCTAGGAACACTATTTAATCGTATACTTTCAGTGATCTTGTGGGAAGTTACTCCCACAATTAAATCAGAGTTGTGTGTCCACGCTTTTCTGATGGAGGCACTCTTTTTCGCTGTGCACCTTAAAAGCACACCGGCTGCCGCTGCTGTCAGCGTAAAAGTAGGTCAGAGGTGTTCCATTTAAATCCCTGAACCTCACTGTACCTTCTAATATCTTACACTCAACAAAGGCTTAAGAGGTACTTTTTAAATGAAAAACTGAAGACAGATTGGCTGGAACATGGATACTGATAGGTTCTTAGGGTTACAGTGTCCTTTTTAAAAATCCAAATTTGTTGTTGTTGCTATTGATTTCTTTCTGCAAAAAATTCAGTTCAGTGTAATTTGGGGAAACTTCTATCTAGAAATACTTCAGAAAGGGGAAACAGATGACTGATTCAATGGGAAGCCCTAAACTATATTGCTGATCCCTCTGATGGCCTGCTCTACTTCCCATTCTTTGCTTCCTTTTAGTAACACTGTAGGCCACAAATGTGCCACCTTTTAATTGTTCTCAATTCCTTCATCTGTAGTTCAAAATAAACCAAAAAATTTAACTTTATCACTCCTATCTCACTTATGCCTCACCATTTTTTAAATATATATTTAAAAAATCAATTGCATTTCAACTTCCTTCCCTTCAATGTTATAAAAAACAGAATAATTCTTTTGATTATTACACTGGCTCAGAGACACTGTTTTATGTTCAAAATAAAACATTTTGGGTGGGTGGGTGGGAAGAGATTAACCAAAGAACTTATATGCATATATGCATAACCCATGGACACAGATAATAGTGTGGTGAAGGCCAGGGGTGGGGGGTAGGGGGTGGGCTGGGAGGCAGGTGGGGTAAAGGGGTCGTTGGGGGAAAAAGAGGACATCAGTAATACTTTCAACAATAAAGATAAATTTAAAATAATCAAAATAAAAATAAAACATTTTCATTTAATCTGACAGGTAGATTAGAAAAACTAAAGGAGCTGAGAACATTTTGTTTAGAAAAATGAACAGTAACAGAAAACTTAAGGACTAAGTGTTTAATAGTTAGATTCTGCATAAAAGTGACCTTTTTAAAATTTTTCTCCACTGAAGACAGCAAAAGAGAAAAGATGTGAAATCCCAAGTAGAGGGATAAACTAAAACAGTTTGCCTTAGAGAAAAATTTCCTAAGAGCATTGTCAGCTATTGAAGTGGAATACCAAGAGAAGATGAACCTCTCATCCACTGGGCATGCTGTCTATGGATGTCTTTAAAAATCAAGATTCTTGGCTGAGTTGTATTAGGTACTGACCTGTGCATAAGAAGCTATGAAAAGAATTACTTCCCATGGTTACTTCCTACTCTATGATTTAATGATTACAAATAGAAGGTATAGATTTTGATAAATAAACAGGACTACATCCAACTACAATGTTTTTTTCACAGCAAAGAAAACCATCAACAAAATGAAAAGACAACCCACCAAATGGATAACATATTCGTCAATGATACATCTGATAAAGGGTTAATATCCAAAATTTGTAAAGAACTTATATAACTCAACACCAGAAAAACAAACAATCCAATTAAAAATGGGCAAAGAACCTGAATATACATTTCTCCAAAGAGGACATACAGATGGCCAAGAGACATATGAAAAGATGCTCAACGTCAAATAATCATCAGGGAGATGCAAATTAAAACCACAATGAGATATCACCTCACACCTGTCAGAATGGCTGCCATCAATAAATCAATAAATAAGGGTTGGTGAGGGTATGGAGAAAAGGGAACTTTAGTGTACTGCTGGAGGGAATGCAGACTGATGTAGCCACTGTGGAAAGCAATATGGAGTTACGTCAAAAAATTAAAAATGGAGCTGCCTTATGACCCAGCGATTCCATTTCTGGGAATATATCTGAAGAAACCTGAAACACTAATTTGAAAGAATATATGCAACCCTATATTTATTGCAGTGTTATTTACAATAGCCAAGAGGACAAATAGTTTTCAAGTGTGGTCCCCTTGAAAGCAGCCCAAGTGCCCATCAGTAGAGGAGTGGATAAAAAAGCTGTGGTACATTTACACAATGGAACACTACCCAGCCATAAAAAAGAAGAAAACCTTACCCTTTGTGACAGCTGGATGGACTTGGAGAACATTATACTAAGTAAAGTAAGCCAGTCAGAGAAAGATCGGCACCATATAACTTCACTCATTTGTGAAATGTAATGAACAAAATAAACTAGCAAACAAAACAGAAACAGACTCATAACTAGAGAACAGACTGAGAGCTGTCAGAGGAGAGAGAAGTGGTGGGGCTAGGTGAAAACGGTGAAGGGATTACGCAAAAAAACAACAAACCAACAACAACTCATAGACACAGACAACAGTATGCTGATTACTAGAGGGAAGGGGAACGGGGGAATTTAGAAGAGGGTAAAGGGGGGTAAATGTGTGTTGACTTGAGATGGTGAACACACAACACAATATACAGATGATGCATTATAGAACTGTACACCTGAAACCTACATAATTTTATTAACCAACGTAACCCCAATAAATAAATAAATAAATAAATAAATAAATAAATAAATAAATAAATAAGAGTGGGGAAAAGAAAGTATAGATTCTTGAAAAGTCAGAAGGTTAAACAATTCCAAAAACTAATTTCTGAAGTTCTTTCCATAGAGTATTATACATATACTTACAGATTTTTCACTCGGGTTTTTGACTCACGGTACCACAGACTAAACTCCATTGCACCCGAAATATCAATGGCTAGACCACCCTGGATGTCTATATTGGCCTTCAGTCCAGATTGCAGTTGAAGCTCCTAGAAGCAAAGATATATAATAATAGTGATAATAATCACAATTTAGCCAACTCCTTTCCAAAGGCACATTCAATCTCTTGTTGTAGATAATACCATTTGAACTGTGTTAATGTTGGAGTATTTCTCTAAGCTTGGAAACACATTCTATTCTGATCACCAGAAGTAGATTATTGCTTTGCTAAATTATGTAGTCAATTAAAATACTAGAAAAGGGAAGTGACAATTAACAAGGGTGTTTTCTTTCAATCACTGCCTCAATTTGGGAGGGGAAATAGTTTTCAAAGTGTGATCTCCTGACAAATAACATCAGCATCCCAGAAACTTGTTAGAAATGCAAGTTCCATACCTACTTAATTAGAAACTTTGAGGGTGGGGCCCTGCAATCTATGTTGTAATAAGTCCTCATGTGATTCTGATTCATTCAAACTTGAGAACCACTAGATTAGGGAAAACGAAGGCATCTCCATCAGGAATCCAGCTGTGGCTTTGGGGGATGGGGGGGTAAGGGGTTGGGCTAGATAATCTCTTTAAGTCATTTACCACTTTTCTAGTTATATGTTGTGTAAAATATAGACAACTGCATCCTGCTGGCAAATTTGAGAAGCATGACAAAAACTGCCAGTACAATATTAAAGTTTCAGGAATTGCCTAGATCAAGCTGGGAAGGAAGGGAAGGCAATTAAACTAAGCCTTAATATCCTGTTGTTTGACATTTTTGAATGGCATCAAATTAACATGTTGAGTCCAACATGAACTCAACAGCATATTCCAGAGGGACAGTACTCACTGACAAACATAGTCCCTCCTAAGTGATTTTATAGTTGTCTAAAATTCATTGTTTTGTCCTGTTTGTGCCAGCATTTAGCCTTTAAGTCTTGCAGTTCCTGTTTACATTAGCTCTGGTGATGTTGGCTGAAAACGTCTTCAGCTGGATTGGAATCAGATTGCCTGGGGACAGTGTTGGAAATAATGGTTTGGGGGAAAAGGTTCAGTATCCTTAATTTTGATATTCCTTCAAAGATCTTAGGTTTGCCCAGCTGGGTGTGGCTCAGCGGTTGAGCATCAACCTAGGATCCAGGCAATCGGGGTTCAATTCCTGGTCAGGGCACATGCCCGGGTTGCGGGCTGGGCAGCCAATCAGTGACTCTCTCATCATTGATGTTTCTATCTCTCTTTCTCCCCCTCCTTTCCTCTCTCTGAAATCAATAAAGATATGTTTAAAAAAAAAAAAATCTTAGGTTTATGGCAACTGGCAGCATGACCAACTTTATGTCATTGCCCTACTGAGATCAAACAAGCTGTGTTTCCACCAACTATAAATTACATAATTTTGCTTTCTAGAAAGGATCCTGTTGATCTCCCTGAATTACCTCCACTTTCCAAAAAATGTGTCAGGGAATATCAGTGAAAGGACTTGGTTTACAACCAGGTATACTAAAAACTCCTGGTTGTGGCATGAAGCTACCTTTAGTCTGAAAGACACTTAGACGAAAGAATGATATTCTCAACATAGAGCTAAAAACACTAATATAAAGGAACAGAAATTACCCTGATAAAACCACAATAATTATGTCCTAAGTTGAACCTATGCCTATGAACTGCTGAACCAAAATATCAGAGTTCTGCATTTGCATTGTAATTGTTTGTTCCTAAATGAACCCTACTGTGTGCCCTGCTTCAGAAGTATTTCTTTCTATTTTCTTCTTGGTTATCAATTTGAAAAATTACCATCTTGTTAGTCCACCCAACCCAGCAGAGGTCTGTGATGTGGACTTTGGCTTTCCTACTGACCATACATTAGGTAGATATCAAAACACACCAAGTGCCATGGAAAAGAACATTTCACAGTGATTAGACAATGTGCCTTTTGTGGGGAGAGAACATTTCCATTGCAATGTGGATTTTGAGGAGTGCCTTGGCTCTTTGGGAAGGCTCCATTTCTCTCATGTAAAGGGATCATGGAAGAACTCATGTGCAGTCACAGAGGAATTTTCTTGGACCCCATAGAAGGACATACCACTGACCCCTATAGAAGGACAAACCACTCTTTATTTCATGAAAGGTACTAAATCACATAGTACAGTGGTTCTCATTTTTGAGGGGTATAAAATAAGTGGAATTAACAATTTTTAAGCACCATGTCCTAATACCTCTACATTTGACATCTCATGTAATTCCCATACTAATCTTCCATGGTAGGCATTATATCTAAGGATTGAAAAGAAAAATCAGGCTTTGAGGCTACATGTGGAGCCAGAATGAGCACGTTGACTGTCTCTAGTTGGGGAGTCTATTCTACTCCCGTGATGGCTATCACAAAATCATAATTGTCTTGTCTCCTGGTGTGCAAGGAAGTCTGTTGTGAGAAATACTCCAAAAATGTTAGAGCATAGGTTTATGTCCTTGTTTGTCCCAGAGTGCATATTTATTTAAATTTTTGCCTATGAACTAGAGGAATAAGATACTGAAGCTTTGTGTTTGTAGCTAATGTGACACCCTTGATCTTTTAATTTTGGTCCCAAAGGGTTTTTTTTATAGCTCAAACACTGATATTTTCACAATTTATTTTACTGCTTCCATTCAGGAAAATATGTTCTTTGCTAACTAAAGAGGGTCCTCTCCACCCCCCATTAAGCTGACTTTATCAGATATCCTTCTCTGAAGGTAATTCAATTAGCTGAAAACAGAGAGTGAGCACAGAGTAATTCCATCTTCCCTGGTGGCTGTGACAGGCCACTCACTGCCAAAATTTCCTTCAATGTCAGCACTTGACCTAAAGTGGTATGTGCCTCTGAAGCTGCGATGACATTACTGGGTGCCTTGCAGAGCTGGGAGTCACAAATAGTTTATTTGTATAATAACCACAGTCTGCCAAATACTCCGATCTAAAATATATAGACATTGGGTTAGGTTTAATAGCTTGGGGATGATCTTTCTCTTAGAATATGCCTTAGATGCCCTAAACCTTATAAAATAATCTAGATCAAGAGTTGGCGAACTATGGCCTGCAGGCAAATTTGGTCCACTGGCTTTTTGTAAATAAAAGTTTTTGGAACTCTGCCACACTCATTTGTTAATATATCACTGATAGCTATTTTCACTCTACAATGGCAGAGCTGAGTGGTTACAACAGAGACCACGTGTCCACAAAGCTTAAAATATTTACTTTCTGTCCTTTACGTAAAAAGTTTGCCAACCTTGATCTAGATTACTACTTATGTTTACATCAAGTTTTATTATCTGGATTTAGACCATTAGGCATTGTTGCTGGGTAGCTGAGAACACAGAGATGGTATTGAACTATTATTATTTCTGTGTCTTAAAATATAAACTACATCCTCAGCACTCTTACACCTTCTTCAGAGATTCTTTCATTAAGAATGAATCTCCCAGAGGTAATACTGCAAAGGAAATGTACAGTGTATAATTCTGACATAAGATGAGAATTGTTTTTTCACGTGTGACCTTGAGGATTAAGGGATGTGAGAAGCTCTGCTGGTTTTCCTTCTTTACACTCATATTAACAGAAGCACACTTTTGTCCAGAGTGTCTATTAAACCACTGAAAAACTGTAATTACCAGTTTATCTTGCAGCTAGAGACATCCACATGATATACTTTTGGTCAATAACAAAAGGGCTTCCTTTTGTAGATACTTAGCTTTTGTAGGAATAGATAGGGCTTCCAGGAAAGTTCCTGAAAAAGAGTCAGACTCTATTGCCCCTTTCCCCTTCTCTTCTTCCTTCTTGGATTGAGGTAGTAGTGCTAGCAGGGCAGCAGCCATCTGATAATCATGAGGTGACAAGACTGAAGTTAAAAGCCACAAGTAACAATGGCTGAGCTGAGGGAAACAGAGCCTGGATCCTGACAATAACTTAGAATTTCTATATTAACACATTACCTACTGAATTTCTACTTCTAAATATTTGTTACATGATAAAAATAAAACTATTTGGCTATACTATCCTAAATTATTATTTTTTGTTATATACAATAGCAATCCTGAACTGTTATGAGCAATAATATAGAAAATTAACATTTAGTTTTAACCTATGATGTTTTAAAGTAGTTTTAGTAAAATCTGATATTCAAGGTCTCTCCCGGGTCTTAAAATCTGTGATTCCATAACCAGAACCAACAAATCAGAATCCTCAAATTATCTGGCAAAGAAAAAAGCTGGTAAGAACTTTGGATCATCTGTTCCAAATGCCTTACTTTATTAGTAGGAAATCTTGGTTTAAAGCTATTAAGTACCTGCCCAAGAGCACACAGAAAGTAACTAATAGGGGCAAATTTCAAATCTAGGTTATTACTCATGAATTTACTAAACCACAAAAGCAAACTTCCCAAGCAAGTCTTATAGTCTGTACATTTTAATCCAATCTCCTCATATCATAAGTATGAGAGTAGTAAGTGATCACTTTAAGGATTTCCTATAGTATCCTTATTTAACAAATATCCCATTTTTTACATTGCTATGATTAGTAAGGCTGGAAATAAGTCAAGCCAATAAAAATTTATTTTATTTTTAAGCATCAAGCATTTGAACTCAAAGGCTATTCAGATTAACCCTCTTCTGTTTTCCAGAAAATTCACTGAGGCAGACCACACCTGATCATAGTATCTTGGTCACCTAAGTCTTACTGCACAGAAGAGAGTATTGTCATTCCTCATCACAGTAATGTAAGATTTGGGGGTGAGGAAAATTGAAAACCATTCTGAAGAATGCAGTTCAAGTGAATTAAAGTTCTCTTATTCTCTACTAATAAATGGTTAGATCTTTGTATGATTCTGTGAACATGAGAGTTTGGGGCAAAAAGTCTCCATGAAATGTGATTGGTGTCAATGATTGGTGGTGCCTCTACTAATCTGGCAGGGTCAAAACGATATACTATATGGATTTTTGATAACTGTTGTCATGACAAATGTCATCAGTTAATTTATGAAGCCATGTGGTTTAGCTCCTGCCTTTATAATAAATATCTAAGCCCTCATGCCCAGGAAAGCCAAGTGAACAGATAATGCCATGTCTGCTCTGTTTTGTCTTAGGCTATTTCCTCCATAACTTCTTGTCTATGTTAGCATCAATATTTTTTTTCAGTTGCATTGTGATATAATTGACATTATACTATACTCATATTATACTATTTTCTCTTTTGCCTCAACAGTGAGGAGATAGCTTAATCAGCTAATAAAGGCAAAAGAAAAACCTGTTTACCTATAGCAAAGGAGAAAGGGCAACAATATCGAGAGGCTGAATGCCTAGCATGTGAGCTCCAAGATGTGGGGAACTTTGTCTTCCATTCTCCAAGCAGAGAGCACATTTTAGGAATTCAATAAATATTTACAGAATGAATGAATTACCTGGGAATGATCTATCATCAGAATAAGTCCTTTCACCACACTGACAGGGTCACTAGATGCTGACAGCATTTTGGACATCAAATCACTGTATCCGTTGAAAAAAGTGACAGGTCTGAGCTGAACATCAAAGAGAATGACTGACAGGCCAGCATAGGAGTCAAGGTTCTCCTCCCCCTCATCAGGAGTGGCAGCAATTAAGGCCTCCAGTCCTTGGGCTTCAATGACCACCTGGGGAAAAATGGATATAACATTCATAACATAACATAACAAACATAACATAACATAAGCTCCCTGCCTGTTCTGTGATGGTGAGCTACAGCTAGAACTTTCCTAGGGGTTAATAATTAAAAAATCTGCCGCAGCTAGGGAGAAACAAAACAAAAAAACACTTTATGCTCAAATACAAGGTTTGTTAGTTTTCTTCATTTAATCCTCACAACCACCCTTCAAGGTGCATACGATTTGATCTATTTTGTAGAGGAGACAAAAAAGTAAATGCTCAAATGGCCAAGGCAGGATTCAAACCCCTCTGCTTAACTACAAAGGCCATTAGCTTTCCATTTTATGGTGTCATCCCAGGGACTCTTAGTCTCTCCAGAACTGTCATACACAAGAGATCAGCCATTGTGTAGAGCCCCAGAAAGGATGTAGAGAGGTGTTGGGACAGTCTCCTGCTTCTATGAGAAGATGTGGAATTCTCTAGGCCATGACTCACGCCTTTCAGGTTTAAGCTTTTCTATCTAACTCAAAGGAAACACAATGAATACCATGAGGGGGCTCATATCCTGATCTCTGTCATACATAGGAATCCTACATATGCCTTTTCCTCCCTACCGAGCCCCTTTACCACTGGGTATTTGGCATTTCAGAGTGCATATCAGAAAACAGATGGTGATTCCTCAGGACAGAAGAGCATAGCATTCTGACTAGAGCTCTATCAAAGGGTGTAGTAATATAATACTGATAGGAACTCAAGTTTTTATAGCACTGGATCATTTTTAAGCCTAAATAATCTTATTTAGAAGGTTATAATTTGATATGCGTGAAAACTAAAAAGAAAGCATATTTCAAATTTAGAAAGCCTTTACAGAGTGTCAGCAAATTTTAGATAAAACGAAAGGGATAAAAGTCAGCCAGCTGTCAGATGCCTGCACTTTCTTCCTTTCTCTCCTAGCAGTATTGGAAAAACATAGATGGACTCTCTAGAGAGCCATGTTCTGCTATGAAAAATTTTTATTGTGGAGGATGAATCTCTTCATAGAAACACCCAGAGAAGGAAAATATATTCTAGAATTAAATATCGGGAGCTCCAAGAAATATATCTATGAATAAAAATAAAATATTTTTAAAAACACATGTGAGAAATATTGGCACGATTTCAATTCTGTGCTTATGTATATACCTTTGAAAAGACAAATGGATTTTTGGCAAGCCCAGTGAATCTAATACTTAGATTTCAAGTTCATGTTTAAAACTCTCTCTGGGACTATAAACCATACAGCCTCTTGCAGATGATGGAATCTTGGGTGGCATATGGCAGAAGCCACCTTTAACTTCTGCATTCTATATAGTGTTATCATCAGTATATATCCTATTTTACCCCAGACTAATTTTTTTACATACTTTATCCAGCAGAATTAATGGAAAATGAATTACCTGGCTACCATGAAGACTACCCTTCCCAATGTACTGAAAGATGTTCAGGTTACTTCTCCTTAGAATGCCAGAACCAGAGTAAAGAATGTCAAGACTGTAAGTAGATGCCGAGTGGGGACTACCTAATGGCAAAAAAAGAAAGAAAAATAAAAACCAACCCTGTAATTTAATAACAGTTCCAGCAAACCCAAGCTAGGGAGGGGTACGGAGGGAGCAGCCCTTTAGGGTTACATACGATCTATGTAGCCAGTGTAGGCGGAAGAGGATCCACTCTTGGCGAAACGGTCGTAATTATGAGCAACCATTTCCTTCAGAACTCGACGGATCATTTTGCTGCAACATGTAAAAGGAAAAAGCTGGACATTCATTGTAATGGCTGTTTCCCAAGCCAGATTTGGAAAAACCCAACTCCTCAGTGAAAAAACAGGGGGCCACATTTTCCTCATGCTACTCTAGGACTGGGCAGTGCCAGCTGGAGTGCCAGCGCCAGGATTAGGGCTTTCCCCTTTATTCCTCAGCAAGAGGACACCAGCTGTGAGCTGGCTGGAGCTGGCTGATGGACACACCTCAAGAGTGGAAAACACAGGTTCTTCCAATCATCTGGGTCACACTGCTAAATAGTACATACTTTTAAAGAAAGCTGTACTGAACTGGAGAGGTTGCCAATATTTCCTTAAACATTTTCCTGCACCCTCTAATGTTATCAGTGACTAATTATATATATATACATAATAGTAAACTTCCAGGAATTTCTTTCATATTTATGCAGTTATCAATTTTAAAAAATCTCAGCTACATCTATATATAAACCATTGTCTCCTCTAAAGTAAGTCTTGAACCTTACCCCATGCCTCTAACTTGTCTACTTATCAAATTAGTGTTAAGATCTTTCCATTCTTATACTTAGTACAAATCATATCAGTAATTATAAAATTGTAACAATGCAGAAAAAAAAAAAAAAATCGACTACAGAGATCTGGACCTAGAATTGAGGTAGAAAATTATTGAGAGGAGAGAATGGTTACTTTATAGTCTTTTTCCCCCAATAATCACTAAGTTATAAGATTTTAGCCTGGAAAAGAAAAGATGAGGAGGATCGTGACAGCTTTCCTCAAATATTCAAAGGGCCTGCATATGGATAAATTATTAGACCTGTTCTGTTTTGCTCCAGGGATAAAGCCCAGGGCCAATAGGATGATTTCAGTTATACAAAAAAGTAATGGTGAGTCTCTGAACAATGACACAAGTTCCCTCAGAGGAGGTGATCCTCCCGCCACTGGAGAGGTGCAGGCAAAGTCTGGTCACCACCTGCCAGGAGGCCAGGCCCCACACTAGAGAGAGACACCTTAAAAGCAGAGAGCCTTTAATATCTCTTCCGACTCCCATGTGTTTGGTTCTGAGAATCTGACCTGCGGTGTTTGTGATGGCCTCCTCGCCTATCCGAGGCTGCTCTCCACCCCCCTGCTTCCTCTTTACTGTCCCTGACTCACGAGGTTCACAAGACAAGGGCAGCAATTCCACCCCGAATCTCTTCCATGAGTCCCATAAGAGGAAACAGCAACAGGAGACGTCAGGTCTTGCAGTAATGCCTGGCCTCCTCCCTCCCAATCAGGCTCTTATTATTTGTCCTGCTCTTTCCTCTGTTCTACTCTGCCCCGTTTCTCTTCCCTCATCCTTCTTAGATCTTGTTTTTCCTTCCTTCAGTCTTTTACTGCCTTTTTATTTTTTTCCATTTCTCTTTATTTTCCTCCCTCTCCATGTCTGTTTTCCCTTTCAACTGGTAATGCTCAGATTTGCTCTTTCCTGGGGCAGTGCTCTGCATGTAACTCAGGGGAAATGGAAATTCCTTTTCTGGCCCTCTGTTTTAGGGAGGAGGTGGAGAGGGTTTCGGGGGAGCCACTTTGAAGAGGGACATCAGTGAATTCACAAGTGACTTGGGAGGCAGCAGGAAGATGAATCCAGTGAGAGTACTGAGAGCTGTGAAGTCTGCTGACTTCTTCGTTGCCTGGAGTGTCCTTAAACATGGGCCATGCCTGAGGTTTTAAATTTAAATGGTAAATTCTTTTGATCTGTGCTAGGAGGCTTCAAAGATTTCTAACATTTAGAAAGTTAAGATAAGAGACCATTTTGTGAGAGCTTAACATCCTTTTGTAGTACTATTTATAAAAAAGAGTCCTATTGAGAATATAGTTGGACTTTAAAACATGACTAACATTTGGCAATATATAGTTATCAGACTGAGCAGGAGACCTAGAGTAAAATTATACCCAGGAATTCCAAATCATAGTGTCAAAGGAAAGTTGTTTCAGTTGGTCCACTAAACAGTTCCCTTATGGGAAATTTGGCAGACACTTTGATTATGTAACACAACCCAGCATAGTGACCACACCATTATCATTATCCATATGTGTACCACACAAATATACAGGTAAGCCTGAGTAAGCAGAGAGACAGGTGCGCTGTATCATACCTTGCAGGCATTTCAAAACGTAGGATGTCTTGAATAATGGAAAGCATGTACTTATTCATTTCTTTGGGAAGTTCCCCGATAGAGAGCAGGATGTTTTTTACTTCCATGTAGGATGGATTGTTATTTAAAATGATAGTAGCTGCAGTAGTTCGCACGGTCTTTTCATGAACTTTACGATTCTGATGGTATATCCTGTTCAAAGTCTTCTTCACCTGTTCATAAGATGTTCAAACTTGTTAGATTTTTAAAATTAATATTGTGGCAAACATAGTTAGTGCTCTTAAAATACACATTCCTAGCCCTGCTGGGTGGCTTAGTTGGTTGGAGCATCCTCCCGTACCCCAAGGATTGTGGGTCCGATCCCTGGTTGGGGTGTGTATGGGAGGCAGCCCATCAATGTTTCTCCCTCACATTAATGTTTCTCTCTCTCTTCCTCTCCCTTCCTCTCTCTCTAAAATCAATAAAAACATATCCTAGGGTGAGGATTAAAAATAATTTTTAAAAAAATACACATTCCTTTATTTTCCAGGTTCCTTTGCAATTAGGTAGAGACCACAGTTCTGGCTAATGAATCATAAACAGAATTGCTTTGGGTAGCTTCTGGGCAGTTAATAACTGGTATGCATTCTCCATCTCTTTCTTTCACTACTGTAGTGAATTTAGGGCCACAATTTCCCTTATATACATTAGGCATAGCATAAGTGAGAAATACATTTTTAATAGCTGAGATTTCGAGGATCATTTGTTATTGTAGCAGATCATGATGTCACCTAACTAATACAGGTATTTTTATTTTTATTTTTTTTAAATATATCTTTATTGGTTTCAGAGAGAGGAAAGGAGAGGGAGAGAGAGAGATAGAAACATCAATGATGAGAGAGTCATTGATCAGCTGCAGCCCGCAACCCAGGCATGTGCCCTGACCGGGAATCGAACCCTGATCACCTGGATCCTAGGTCGATGCTCAACCGCTGAGCCACACCCGGCTGGGCAATACAGATATTTTTAAAAGATACTACTGCCATGTGGCAATGGGGCTCTGGGGAGAGATGGCTATATGAACCAGTATTTCCTTACAATGAAGTACCTTAGAATTTTCCCTTCTCCTTTTTTTAAATTAATAGTGTTTATTTTTAGAGCAATTTTAGTCCAGCCAGGCATGGCTCAGCGGTCATTTGTTACATTTGATGAACCTATATTGAAACATCATTATCACTGAAAGTACATAGCTTATACTGGGGGACTTAAAAAAAAGTAAAACATTAACACCAAAGAAAATTTGCCAATATAAATGCATTCTGTAGCAACCAATAATTCTATTGATTATAATCATTGCCCAACAATACACTGTGTATGGTGTTCAGTACTAGGCATTTATAAATATTTCTTTCATTTCTACTTCCTTCTGCCTTTTTCTATCTCCCCCAAATGTTGCCCTTGCTCTTGGGTCTACAGGAGTTAAGGGACTCACTTAAACACCAATGACTGGGAATGGACAAAGCCAGAATTTATATGTAGGCCTGCATGTCTCAAAAGCCCCTGACCCTAACCATCATGTTTTCGCAGCTTATGACACAAAAGCGATGGAAAGGTGTTTATCTGCAAACTGGAAACATCATTCTCAACAGGCAGTTTAGCTTGAGGTTTACAAACATTCTTTGCCTTAATAAAAGCTTAATTGAAATAGCTTCCTGAAAATGTAGTTGTAGACACCAATACAGTAATACTCAAGCCAAGATATTTCAGTGTAAAAAAATTTAGCAGCATCTTAAAATTTATAGAAATAAAGATATTTCTGAAAATATTCTATTTCTTTTTCTTTCTTTTTTTAATCCTCACCTGAGGACATGTTTTTTTTATTGATTTCCAGAGAGAGAGAGAGAGAGAGAGAGAGAGAGAGAGAGAGAGAGAGAGAGAGAAACATAGACATGAGAGAGAAACATCGATGCATTGCCCCCTGTATGTGCCCTGACCAGGGATCGAACCAGCAACCTATTGGTGCATGGGACCATGCTTCAACCAACTGAGCCACCTGCCCAGGGAAATACTTTGTTTCTTCAAGTAAAAGAATATGCTTTCATCTTTATGCTTTAGGATATAGGGCATTTTCTATTCAAAAGGAGAGGCTGTTTCAGAATAGCCTTAAGTCCAATTAAGAGTTATTTCTAAACAGAAAAGAGAAATTAGTAGTTCAGAAAAAAATAGGATGACTTCAAAGGCATTTGCATTTTTAAAAAAATATATCTTT
Source organism: Miniopterus natalensis (assembly GCF_054644295.1). Classification (NCBI taxonomy): domain Eukaryota; kingdom Metazoa; phylum Chordata; class Mammalia; order Chiroptera; family Miniopteridae; genus Miniopterus; species Miniopterus natalensis. The sequence goes on from NC_142081.1 coordinate 144,358,598, forward strand.
ATTGATTTCAGAGAGAGGAAAGGAGAGGGAGAGAGAGAGACAGAAACATCAATGATGAGAGAGTCATCATTGATTGGCTGCCTCCTGCACGTCCCCTACTGGGGATCGAGCCCGCAACTGGGGCATGTTCCCTGACCAGGAATCGAATCCCGATCGCCTGGATCCTAGGTCGATGCTCAACCACTGAGCCACGCCCAACCAGGCAAAGGCGTTTGCATTTGACTCATGTTTAGGCTAGCTTTTTTCCTTTTGTGAATTTTGCAAATATTCTCAGGGAATTTACCTCATCTGTTATGAAAGGGACATCGTATCTCTGGAGACTGGTGGTAGCCAGGTGGCTGATGGGCCCTTCTCCCGTCTCTGCATACTTCAGGAGGAGTGGGATGCCTTCTGGAAGCAGGGCATTCTTCAGAGCCAGCAGGTACATCATGACGTCCTCTTTTTTCTCTGCTTTTTCAAGTCCTCCCAGGATTAATTTCTTGGCTTCTACCACGGCCTAAAAATAAATCACATACTCCCTCAGACATATGCATATCCATACATTAAACAAGGCTTGGGCATGACTGGCTTCACTCTTGGGCCCAAGAAAACAAGTTAAGTTTTAGAAAGTTTTGTATTTGTTGCATGACTGAGGCACACAATGAAAATGAACAAGTAAAGCTTGATGAAGGTGCTGCAGGTTTTTTTTAATGCATACATTAACACATTTTAGGAAGCAATGGGTATAATTATGTACATAATCACTTTTCAACACATTCTGAATGTATAAAGCCGTTTTAAAAAAATCCCTTGTGATTGATTATTCATAAAACTGCCCACTTATTGAATTTCTAAAGTAACAATTAGATGGTCCCTAAGTGGTAACAGTTTTCTTTAAGTAACAACATTGGTCAAAGTATAACTTGACCCTAAGGTCTTCTAAATGTTTAAAAAGTGCTTGTTTCCACTTGATTTCAAATTTTATTAATGCTGCCATACAGTTAAAAATATTTATTGAATGCCTTCTATGTGGTATATATTTTGCCAGGTACTTTTCAAATATGTTCTTTAATCAGAAAATTCCCTTTTTCCTGGCCTAGAAAAATAGGAATTAAGCACAAGTTAATAGTTTAATGGAAAAACAAATTAGAAATAGGGACATCTGGGTTCTGGTTTTATCTTTGCCACTACATATGTTTTAGGGGCTTCCGTTTCATCATTAAAATAGATTCTTAAAATCTATTTCATCTATAGGATTGTAAACTCTAAATTAAGCTGCAGGCACACTAAACACACACACACACACACACACACACACACACACACACACACACCAGGGTGGGGACAGGAAGTGAGGGGTTGGGGAGATATGAAAGGTTTCTGACTAGAAGGAAAGATACTACACTTTATTTTCTCTAATAGTGCCAAGTATCAGTTTGATAAAAAACATTCAAGTTTGATAACATACTTTGAGGTTATAGGGAAATAAGTATTCTCATACTTTGCTGGTAGAAGCATAAAATAGTATGATTCTTATGGAGGGTAATTTGGAAAAAGCTAACAAATCTGCATTTTGATCCAGTAACTCTAACCCTGAAGCTACAGCTCCAACACTAAGAAAAAAATGTACCTAAGATTATTCATTTTAACATCATTTGTAATTGCAAAAGAGTGGAAACCACCTAATGACCACACATAGGAGACGCTGCATAAACTGTGCTACATCAATACAGTGTGTGCTAGTCAGTTGTAAAAAGAATGAGGAAGGTCTCTCTAAATCAGCATAGGGTGGCTTTCAGGGTATGTTGTTAAGTCAAAAAATAATAAGCTACAAGAAAGTGTATAAGAGTGCTATATTTTGTGCAAGAAAAAGGAAATAAGAACGTGTGTGTACATCTGCTTACTGTTGCACAAAGAAACACAGGAAGGAGAAATAAAAAACTAATGATACTACTTAGGTAGAGAGGTAGGTGAGAAAGGGTGGAAGGGGATGAAACATACATATTTTATGCTCCAGCTCCACAGAATTCTCACTGTTTCCAAGCACACCAGGCACATTTTTACTTTGGGCCTTTTCATACACTGTTGTATTCCTCCTAGAATGTCCTTCATTCTATACTATCATCTCTTCACCTACAAAGCTCTTCTTTAAACACTGCCTTTTCAGTGGAACCTTCCCCAGCACCCCAAACAGAATAGTTTGCTACATCTTCTGTATCCTCAGAGCGCTCTTTTTATCTCTTTCTCTTTTTTTTTTTTTAATATATCTTTATTGATTTCAGAGAGAGGAAAGGAGAGGAAGAGAGAAAGACAGAAACATCAATGATGAGAGAGTCATTGATCGGCCGCCTCCTGCACGCCCCCGACTGGGGATCAAGCCCGCAACTCGGCACGTGCCCTGACCGGGAATCGAGCCCTGATCGCCTGGATCCTAGGTCGATGTTCAACCACTGAGCCACGCCCGGCGGGGCTATATTTCAATATTCTTGTATTTATCTTCTTATGTTTGATAAACAAACCAGTTCTTTAAGAATGGAAGAATATTTTATGTATCTTTATATTAGGGGACTAGCATGGAATGAGTGCTCATCAAAAACTGCTGAATGGATGTTTTTATATGTGAGTTTTATCTTTAGACAGGGTAAGTGATATATTATTGCTGAAGTATACCAGCTATTCAAATAATTATGGTAATACAAGAAGTCACAGTTCTTTAATACGGTAAAAGTTATACAAATTTGATTTCTGCCAGGTCTTAATAAGCTGATAATCAAACATTTTCAACACCATTTTTTAGTGATCTTTTTTATTTTTTATTTTATTTATTTATTTTTTAAATACATCTTTATTGATTTCAGAGAGAGGAGAGGAGAGGTAGAGAGAGAGACAGAAACATCAATGATGAGAGAGTCATTGATCAAGCCCGCAACCGGGCATGTGCCCTGATTGGGAATCGAACCCTGATCCCCTGGATCCTAGGTTAACGCTCAACCGCTGAGCCACTCCCTGCCGGGCTAGTGATCTTTTTTATACTTAGTTTACATTTTAGTTATGAGTTGTCTCTTTTGGAACTATTTGGTTTCAAGAAGGTTCTCTTTCTATTGTTTTTAATAGCAAGTACTCAGCAAGCAAAATAATATAGTGATATCTTCTGAAGATAGAAGGAAAATACTGACTGAAAGCTATCTAATAAATGTGGACAGAAAAAATACTATGTTTTTATGTATTCAGCATCTTTAATCTATTGGAATTACAGACAGATGGGCTATGATGGACATTAATCCATTTAGATTTTCCATATTTAGTTAAGCTTACAAAGTGTTTTATTTTAATGAGAAATGTTAAAATTGATCGTCTACTCAGGCAAGTGGAGAAACTTTGAGAACAAGAAATTAAAAATAAAATGTAAAGTCCTAAGTAAAAAGAAGTAAATAATTTCCACCATCAAAACTCAAAACTGCAAACCACAATCACTGTAGATGAAGGTCTGCTCTAGGAGGTAGCCCTAGAGTCTAATATTTTTCTAATAACTAGAACTAAACCAAACACACCATTCAAAACTGAGTACACGGTGGGCACAGAATAAATATATATTGATAGGGGATTAATAAACTATTTGCTTTTTAGCAAGCATTTATTGAACATTATCTATGTACAAGACACCATTTTAAGCAAATGGTGTTGAAAAAAGGAAGATCCAATTCTGCATGGAGCTTACACTTCAGTGGGAGGCAGAAGTAACCAATAAACATAATGAATAACTGAATTATAAAGTATGTTAGATGGCAATAATTGCTATGCAAACAGAAAAAGTAGAGTAGGGTTAGGGGGATTAGGAGTACCAGTGATGGGCAGCATGGTAAGTGTTAAATAGGATGGTCTGGAACTACATATATAATACATGAGATTGGATTCACACTTACTTTGAGTTTGCAGCCTTCGTTCTGACACAGCTTCCTGACAAGGGCCCCAATGATGATCATAACAGATTCTCTGATGTCATTGCTCGCAAAGGAACCTCTGAACTTACTCTGTTAGCCAATAAGGGATAAAATAAGTTACCAAACTGTTTAAACGGTTCCAGGGGGTATTTTTAAATTAAGAAGCAAAGTAACCAGTGCCTGAGGAAACTGTTATGTTCCTAGATTGCAAACTCCCGTTTTCAGATATTCTTAACATTGGTCTATGAACTCCCTAGAGGTTTATGGATTGAATTCATTGGGTCAGTAAACCAAAAAAAAGGTTCTGTAAAATTTTATGTATGGGGCCCACTTTCCAAGAAGATTATGAATTCTTTGATTAGATCATAAGTGGATAAATGTACTTTAAAAAAAAAAAAATCTTGGACCCAAGAGAAGTCTAGCTTTTGTTTCCGATATAAATTGTTTAATATTGGAAGAACTGTATCTCTTCAACATAGTGTATTAAATACCATGAAGATCTTTGGAAACAAAACAAATATTTTAAAATCAACTTTTGAAACATAACCAAGACTTCTCCCCTCTGAAATTTTGTCCTTTGTGATTATATGATAGGTAAACACAATCTTTAAATTTCTGTAAAGTATACTTTGTTATTTAGAGGAATTGCAAAGAGGGCACTATGCGAAATAATTTACTATAGGGTTAATAACTGATGGATAGAAAAGTTAAATAGAATTCTAATACAAATAATCAGAAGGCTCTCGGTCAGCCTTCATTCTGATGCAAACAACTTCTAGTTGTTGCTGAGATACTTGAGAGCCTTTTAGTGGTGAGAGCCCCTATTTTCCCAGTGTCTATCTGACTTACAATGAGAGTTCTCAGGAGTTCTTCATCGGGATGGGAGGCAAAACCACAGGCATACAGGAACCTCTCCTGGAGGATAACACTACTGTCACTTTTGAAATCCAAAAAGTCCAAAATGGCATCTAATGAGTCTGGGGTCTGAGCAGAGGTGACAGCATCCACCAGCTGAGGTCTATTAAAAAAAGGCATAGTTAGGATATCAATGTTTAGGGTGCTTAAGGAACCATTTAAAATCGCTACCATTTACAGACTCTCCATTGTTTTGAATTTCCTAAAGAAGTGAATTTTTTTTTTTACTTGAACAAAAGAATAACTATCTCAAAAAAACCACCCCCATTTTATTTTAAACCTTTCTTTTAATTCCCCTCTCTCTCATTCAATGTATACTCAGAAAATACAAACCAACTTTACTATTTTAACCTAAGCCAAATATAATTTGGAGATTTGTAAATAAAAATTAAATAAATAAAATTATAAATTAGTTTCAAATTCTTTTCTATATGAGTAATACATAAAATCCCCCAAAGCTGATTCTTTCTCTAATTAGCTTTGTAAATATACTCATTTTTCAAATACCTAATTTAACTATGGCAGAATTATTTACTATAAAGCTTGGAAATTCTTTTATGTCCAAGAGAGAAAGTTTTCCTCATTTTTTTAAAATATAAAAAGCCTCATGGCATAGTTCAGTGTTCAGTCATATGACCATGTATGTACAGAGCAAAAGTCCTACAGGAAAGTTCTAGTTACATGTTCCAGCCATCAAGAATCTTTGGTTTATTGAGTCTGGGATGGTAAAATTTCAGACTTGTCATACTAATGAACATAGTAGTTTGTAAATATTTTATTCCACATCTATATAAACACACCATACATGTGTTTACTGCTTTATACTTTAAAAAAAAGACATACTTATACTATATAATTTTGAACCCAACAAAAACCCAGTGAATGAAGCAGAGGCTGAAAGAGAAATACTTGTTAAGTGTCTATTATACAAGCACTGCACTAGAAGTTTTAGATATGCAACCTCTCTTTGCTTTAATTTCTTCATCTATAACACAGAGCTAAAAATAGTAGTTACCTTAGGATTGTTCGGAGGATTGAATTACATAATCTATGTAAAACACTTAGAATAGTGCTTGGCACATTATAGATGCTATATAAAAACATGCTCTTATTAATATGATCACCTCACTGAATACCTCTGTCAACTCAGTTCTAATATTCCGCCTCATATATAAGGAAACAGACTTAGAGATATCAAGTCATTTGTTCAATAAGCTGATAAACCTATAGGAAGGATTGGAACTCAGGTTTTTTGGACTCTGGAATTCACAATCTTTTAATTATATTGATGTTTCCCAAAGTGATTTCTATGTAACACTAGTCCTAGAAAATGCTTTAAGAAAAGGTATTTTCAAGGTCATGTAAGTTTAAGAAATGTTTAAGGGAGCTTACACATAAAATTATCAGATTGAAGATGTTACAAATGTCTGCAGCAAAGAGAACCATTTGACTTGGTTTCACCTAGAATTATTCAAATTCAGTTGCTCACAGAATCCTTTCCTCTTGGCAAAGTTGTTAATATTGTGCAAATTACAAGACCCATACAATAGACACTTTGGGAAATGCTACATTCCACCACCCTGCCTTTCACTATGTTACAATAAGAGGAATTATTCTCTGTTTTTTACTGATGTTGAAAGTGAGCCTCAGAGGGTCTAAATGTAAATGACTTGCTTAAATGTTATGCACTGTTAGAGGTCAAATTTAAAACCAGGTCTTCTGATTGAAGTTCTTCCTCATGCCTTTCTACTACCCTATGCTACATGTGTGTTACATATGATATAGAACAATACTGTGTAAATAATATGACTTAGAAAATGCACTATGAGAGTCATCCAAATTATTGCTGCTTTAAGATTTTTAGGATACAAATAAGGTTAAGGTTTAGTTTAACCCCTTTTATAAGTTAGAGTTAATTTTGCACTTTCTTGTTAGTATTTTTGGTCTTTGATATAAAGACAAATCCCCTGCCAAAATATTTTAAAGTTCTATCATTAAAACAGAGTCTGAAAATTTATGATTTTGTATATCTTTTAACTTCTGTTTTAAATATTTTTGAAAACAGCAACCAACTTGTGGTTAGTTATATGGAATTCCTATCAATTTTTTTTAATGTCCTCAAGGCAAGTAAATAACATATACAATCAAGAATAAACAGACTTCTCAGGAAAAAAGCTAAATTCCCTTCTCCTTGAGTCCTTTGAACTCAGTGACTACTGCTTCTCTGTGCATGTGTGTAACTTGGCCAATTTCCACTTTTGATTATGTTAATGGCTAGTTTTCAATGTTTGTCGAATTAGTTGAGCCATGTTCTATATCATCAATTAGGACAATTAGCATCATACAGCTGAATTTGTATTTACAGAAAAATTCTCTTACCTACCAAAAACACTGGTATTTATAGATCAAGTAAATTTGAGAATTAAGTCAACTCTCTTAATTATGCATGTAAAATGAATCACTCTTGCATCAAATATCCAAATTATGTATGCATTTCTTTTCTCTAGATTCTTTCAGCTGTTTACCTCAGTTTTCACTAATCCATATAAAACATGGCTTTGACTGGGATGATCACTGTATCTTTGATAAAAGCACATTTTTCAGTGGACAAATTCATACTTTAATGTTTTTATAACCAACTCTGAAATCTTTTCAAGTGCAAATTAATGGCTCCCAGAACAAAATTTCAAAAACAGTGTGGCAACATGGGGAGCAGGTGTTATGATGACCTCCCCTGCTCTCCCCTATCTATGTACCAATCTAGACCTGATTTACTCATAAACACTCAGGGGGGGAAAAGTTCATTCTGAGTCACTGCTGAAAACTTGTTATTGCATTTCTGGTTAAGTCACCATTAAATTACTGCATTGTGGCAAAACTGTTCGAAGAAAATGCAAAACAACAAAACAATTGATTTGGAGGTGGGGCAGTTGGTTTTAAAAGAGGTTTTTCTTGCTTAATTAAAAAAACAATAACCCAGAAATACTTTCCTACAGACAACCTCACTCAGCTTTCAGGGAACTTACAGAACTTCCTTCTTTTCCGTCTTTAAGATCTGGAGGATCTCTTCTTTCTTCGCAGTCCTGAGGTGCTGAATGAAGACCAGGAAGTTCCTGATAGCCTCAGCCTTGGAAAGGTTGTCAGGCTCCAGGTGGTTTTTGATGGACTGCCAGTGCTCCGAGAGCTGCAAAACAGGGCTGCAGGCTCATACCCCATTCATAATTTAGAACATTCACATTTACAAGAGATGTTCTCCCCAGAAATAAATTTTTCCTTGTATCTGACAAGCAAAAGAAGCATTTGGTATCTTACCTCAATATACCTGATTGCCCCCGGCCCATTCCTGTGACACTCAGAGGCAGATATAGAGGTCTGCTGACCTTGTGTGTGATTTTTCTATAGGAGGACTGTTTTTTTCTGTTAGAATTTAGCTCAAAGGACCTTGGGCTTCTAGGCATATAGGTCATTCCATTGTTACAACAAAGGATTTATAGCTGAGGCCAGGCTTTGACCACCACAGTGAAACAGAGCAGAATTTTCATTAACAACAGAATATTTTGGAGGGCAAAAATATTAGAGCTTAAGAATCGTGTCAGATCTCTTATATACTGGGACCTCACTGAAAGTCAGTTTTTGTAATAATTTGAGCTCCCTAATCTCTATTTTATTGTTTGTATGAAATGCCATATTTTACTACTGCTAAGGTCTGAACTGTTCATTACTCATATTTACGGTAAGTAGACTAGTATTTACATAAAGCTAATTCTCACATTACCTTTACATACACTATTGTTATGCTACTGTGGCTTTAAAAACAGTAAAGAATTTTATTTAATGACATTATTTGACTTTGAAATAAGCTAAAGAATTTATTTTTCATAGTTTACCACTTCCCCCCTAGTTGTAAAGAATGTGTTAAATCCCATTAGTGACCTTAACTCTAACTCTGGGATAATCAGCATGCTTCCAGTTTCTAAATTATTCATTCCTTCTAATAAGCAATAGACATGTTTTGCTCTTTTCCAAATCCCTCTTGGTTACCCAATCTTAAGAGAATATTGCAAAGAAAAATTCCAGCTGTACTTAGCTGAAGATTTACTGGGTCATTTCTGAGAGCAGAGAGCATGTCAATGTGAAGCCAGATTTTTTTTTTCTTTAGAAAGTTGCAATGGTGACATTATACTGAATTTGGAAAACCAAATGCCTCAAAGACATAAATCTTTCCTACAATAATGAAAAAATACTTAAATGCTTGATAACTAGGGGGGAGAAACTAATAGCTCACAACATAAGAAAAACTGATTGGTTTCATTACTCACTTTCCTAAATAGTTTTAATCTCATATGATATTAGAAAATTACACTGGAACAGTAAATGATATATGGAAGAAAAACAAATAAAAGAAAAAACAAAGTTTGAGATGATTTTCTGTTTTGTTTTCCTTTTATTCAACTTTGGGATATAGGAGAAACTAGTAAGGAATTGGTGTCTTGTGAATTAAGTGAATTATCTTATTAGTTCTTGATGAGTCTACTTTACTGAACACTAATAATATCCAAGGGAAGTGTAGCATGCGGAACCTATGAACAGAGCTTGAAGCCAAGGGTTTGCTCTCCTGACAGCAGGTTAAGTTGTTCGGAAATGCTAGACCTTAAAGTCACTTCTGTGCCCATACACCACAACTAATTTATATAATAAATGAAATTTCTCTCTGTTCACTTAAAAATGTTACAGGATGAGCTACCCTTTGCCTTGGGGATGTGCTGTCTCATTTCCGGCTGTAATTGCAGGGGAGGCTGGAGTGTGGTAAAGAAGTATTCCTCAATTTGGGCAGAGGGCTAGGTATCCTCTTTTTGTCCTCACAGCAATACCTGGAACATTGAACTAGCTCAGTAATACATTTCACCTGTGGACATACTGTTACCAAGTGGAAGGATTTTCAGGATTCAGACCCCATCTATGCTCTTGATATCATATGCTTGCCCCTAACTTCAGTAGGGCATTATTACCCTTTAATACTAGGTGTTACTTTTAAGAAGCTGTCCTTAGGTCATAACATTCTTTATTTGAGATGAGTAGATGGTAATTATTTGTTATTATTGTGTTATGCATCATCTCAGATGCATATTATTAGACTACTGTCATTATAACTCAGTGGTGGCTGGTAGTTCTTTATAACTCTCTTCACAAAATTAGTTGAAGCTTCCATCAGAGACAAAAGTAAAACAGGATTTTAAGCCATGATTATTCCCATATTTGGCTGCACAATGCAATTGCTCACACTTACAGAAGGGCATCCTTTACACTCGCTCTGGAAGACCTGCCCCACAATGGGAACAGCCTTGTACTTTGAATCAACTGCTTTAATTATGTCTGCTACATGCTTTCCAGACATTAATCTTGGGCCTGCTTCGGTCGTCTTCAGCTCTAATTTCTGCCTGAATAACAAAGAAAGATAAATATCACATTAGCAGAATTCTTTTGAGTGAACAAGCTACTAATTGCCATTTGGGGGGGCACACAAGATACTAATTTATTCAAGTTGCCTAAGACCATGTCTTTCAAGCTGCAATGTCTCTTGCAGTAACACAAACCTCAAGATAATTATGAAATCTTTCGGAGCAATAATTTTATTCAAGGATTGAAAACTTTAAGGGTGGATTTTCAAAATATAATGACAAGAGAATACAGAGAAGAAAATTCACATGGATACTTAACAAGATATGTAATGTCACCTCTTGTGAATTTAGCCCAGCTTTCTGAAAATGGTATCTTCAATACAACCACTTGTCATTTATTAGACAGTTAGGAAATCTTTATTTTCCAAAAATGGCCTCAATACTATTTTTGTCTAATATGCTCTTTCAGAACCTTGTCTCTCTCCCATCAAGAAGTAGAGTCTACATCCCTCTCCTTGAGTCTGGGCAGGGTTTGTGACTGTCCCAACTAATAGACAATAGTAGAAGTGATAGTGCATGACTACTAAGACTAAGTCATAAAAGGGAATTCAGCTTTTGTCTGGCATGCTAGCAGCATGTGTACCTTTGTAGACTTAATTGCCATGTGAGAAGTCTGTCTACCTGAAGCTGCCATGTTGAGAAGTCACATGGAGATAAAGAGAGATGCATGAGGAGCCTCAATAATTTGTGTCTTTCCAGCCCAGATACTAGAGAGGGAAGGGCGCAACCTTTGAACCACCTCTGGTCAGTGACTATCTGCACCTGCATAATAGACACCAAGCAAGGCATGCCCAGTGGGCCAAGGCAAGCCCCAGACTTAGGGAGAATAATAACATGAATGTTGCTTTTTACACCACTAAATTTGGGGTCGTTTATTATAAAGCAATGGAAACCTGATATACCTGATTAGTAATTTAAAATATTAATTTATATGAAAAGATATGAAAACAATAATATGCAAAATTGTACTCCAGAAGAGACATCAGTAAAATTTCAAGAATTTGAGGCACCACTCCCAAGATTTTGCATCCATTCATCTCTGACATGATGGCTACTTTAAAGGAAACATTTGTGAAGCAATGGCAAAAAATATAATACATTTAATGCTAAAATAATATTCTTCTAAATTAAAATTTGAAAATAACACATATTCTTAGGTTTGAAATTCCAGTTCTTAAGCCTGGAAATTCCAGTTCTTAAGACCTAAGTTCTCTGGTCAGAACTTTTCTCAAACTGAAATAAGCTTGAATATGTAAGTAGCATAAATCATATAAAAAATTCTGTCACATCACTTTACTATGAAAAATCTTATGTGTTTCTTAACATCAGTAATGAAAAAAAAAAATCTTAAAGAGAGAACATGCAAATGCCACCATCTTTTTAATCCTAATACTGAAGACATTTGACTGAGAAACTAGAAAATAAACTAGAATAAATCAAACAGACTGCCTTTGTAAAATTAAAGTTCAATTCAATAAACAGTTAATTTTTTAATGAAATTCTATTTTAAAATAGTATTTAATACATGCAATAATTATTGTAGATAATGTGAAAAATAAAATATGTGCAAGATATAATTACCATTTTCAGGAGCTCACAGTCAATAAGGAAGCACTATATATACTTGAAAATCAAGTATAATAACATATAAAAGAAGAATAAAGAAAATATACAATTTCAGCATTGTCTTACTTTGACACTATTTTGCCTGCAATGGTTCGTAGAAAATTCAGCCCAAAAGCATGTGTCTCTTCTGCAAGCACAGCTATAACAAAGCTGTCTTCTATCTTATAGGTAGTGACTGATGTGGCTTTCGAAGAGACACCCAAGACCTAAAAAGGTAAATATTTGTAGTTACAACACTTAATCAGCTTTTTGTCTTTGAATTAAATTAAATGCCAAACTGTCTTTTAATCTTCAAAGGAGTTTCCCCTTCACACCTCCCCCATCAGTAAAACTGAAAACATGTTAAAATAAAACTATTCATTTCATAACATGTAAAATTATACCCTAAACTAAAAATTATAAATGATCCCAAATTATATCATTACCTTATTCTTCTATTATTTTAAACTGAATTCTACAAAATGTAATTATTTAGATACTTCAGAAAAGTGGTGTCAATCATACCTGGTTTTTGGTTGTAAATCCAGGCCTTTCTATTTTGCATGAATCCAAGGCCTTAATTTTGGTCACTTTGTCTTGATGACCCTGGTAGGTCACTTTACAATCCCCAGAGATATCTACCTAAAAATAAAATCAAAATACAATGTTTAGGATTTTTACATAGACCATATGAATTCCAGTGGGAATTGGCTTAAAAACTGGGGTCTCCAATATGTCATGGGGGGTTGCCTTTTTGTCCAGGTCAACAAGTTAGGAAGATAGGAAGAACTCTTTGGTCGAGTCTTGTTAGTGCCTTCTTAATGCCCAAGGAATAATAAAGAATTTCCTACTTCTCTCTAATGTCTAATAAGAATTGGACAAATGGCCTGGTCAAAATCAAAGTGTCTGGTAAATGGATAATTATGTGGCAAGGGGAGTTGAATTTCAGTGTTTTCTCTAGGCTGTGTGTGTGTGTGTGTGTGTGTGTGTGTGTGTGTGTGTGCGCGCCCTTTGACCAGCTAAGTATGATTAGAAATCTCTAAAAACCTGTTGGATTAATTCAATTCATTATAAGTCACATCAGCAAATTGAGTATAGGCAAATATATTCCAATATAAACTCTTTAGCGTCTCTTGGCCTTTCAGAAGGCCTCTGCCAACACCACATCCAGCCTCCACTCTAACAAACCAACATTCTCTTGGCCCAGCCCTGCCATCAGATTTTCTCACTTACTCCTGGGCTGTCTGAATTCAGAGTAGGAAACTTGGACTCAGCTCTGCTTTTGACTCCAGGTGTGATATTGGGGAAGATACTTAACTTCTCCAGTTTAATCTCAGTTCCTTCATCTGTAAAATGAAGGGGGTTGGTATAGACCAGTGGATCCCCAACTGACAGTGCATTCAAATTATGTGAGAAAATTGTTAAAATATACATGCTAAGGTCCTCCCTAATCTAGTAAATCAGAATCTCTGCAGTAAATCCTGTGAATCTATATTTTTAATAAGCTCCCCATAGGATAGTGATACAAAGTGATACCACTAGAACAGCTCCCCAAGTTTTTCTGCATCTGTCTTTCAGTCTTTCTATGTCTCTTTAGTATAACTGAATAGAATTTACTTTACCCTGTATTTGAGCACACATAGGTGTAAATGTCAATTTGTTTCATATGTAAACAGGACTTGACCACCCAGCTCACCTTTTCTGAATAATACCATAGTAATTTCTACAAATAGAAGTTGATACAAACAATTTAGATAACTCCACTGACAAATAAGAGTTTGGATTTTGCCTGGCCGGCATGGCTCAGTGGTTGAACATCGGCCTACATCCATGAGATCAAAGTTTGATTTCCGGTCAGGGCACATGCCCGGGTTGTGGGCTCGATCCCCAGCAGGGGCAGGGCAGGAGGCAGCTGATCAATGACTCTCTTCTCTCCCTCTCTCTTCCTCTCTCTGAAATCAATAAAAATATATTTTTAAAAAAAAGAGTCTGGATTTTTAATAATATTAGTAAGTACCTCATTGGTGGTTCCAGAGCTTAACTGCATCTGAAATAGGCTAGCCAGGCCTCTCTTGAGATTTTCTATGGCCACTGGCTCATTTTCATATGAGTAGAAGTTTTTGACCTAAGGGGGAAAAAGGACAAATGTAAATGAAGCAAAAATGCATTGTTTATCATACTTGGTTAAATAAGTGGAAGAAAAGGTTCAGATTCTTAGACCTCTAAATTCTGGGAGAAAAAGATCTGTGACTGGGATTTCTTTTGTTGTGAAAAGAAACTATTTAAATTTCTAAGAAGCTAGACCATCAGAATATGAACTTGCAAGAGATTGATAATGAAGGCTCTGAACACCACAAGCATAGCATAGCGGAAGGAAAGAGAATGCAGATACAGGCTGGGATTTCTGTGAAAACAAGGGGTGCCCAAGGAAGAAGAATCAGGAACATTCTCTTTGAACATGTCAACATATTCTCTACTCATAATTCTGCTTAAAACAAAAACTAACCAAGGTTAAAATAACAGCAAAAAAATAGGTTTTTAGAAGAGAATGGCAATCACCGCTCTTGAGACAACTGAGAGAGCACAGCCACCAAGAGCTATGATAAGGGCCAGACAGAGCCATAATACCCATGGGCAAAATTCCACAGGGCTGAGTTTCTCTGCCTGGCCCTGCACAGCATTTACATTGGCCTTCAGAATAAGCAGATGTAGAAGGTTGGAAAATCTCAGGCTGAGACTGTTGTTACTGCATGGCCTGCTCCAGGCCCTGCTTTGAGTTTCCCTTTAGAAGGCAGGGAAAAGAGCGTGGCATGAGGAGAGGGACTGTGATTTGGCTGCAGTAGTGAATGGCTTACTTAGCTTTGTTTCATCCTTGATATTATAGGCATGGGGGTGATGACAATGTCTCATACCATTTCAATAATTTAGCTCATGTTTAAGAAACAAGGATAGAAATACAAAGAAAACTTTCTGAAAACCAGGCTGTCATTTTTCACCCTGTATTTACTCCAAACATTTCACAGTATTTAGAACTAGAGGATGGATATAGCTTCCCTGTAAAAATTCCCAAGGTCTATGGCAATTATAGTTGAGAGCTTCTACTAAATATATCCTGAATACCTTCCTATTTTTCTTTAAAGCCAACCATGACTTCTCAAGTGAAATGAATCCAATCTGAACAATTCAGCCTATGTGAAAATCTCCATAATTTAGAAGAGAATATTTTGCCTGAATTAGCCAAACAAGTGCCTCAAATCTCTGTTATTTTCTACATATACTCCACCTAGTGACAGATTTACTAGGTACTTTATCTGACTAATAATCAATTTTAGACATTACAATGGACAAACCTCTAAGTGTGGGGATTGTGTTTGTCCAGGTTAAAAGGAAACTGGAATAGTGACCTCGGTGTCTGAAAATCTGTGGTATCATATTCTCAAACAAATCACTGACAATTTCTTGGACCCAAGCTGAGTTTCTGATGTTCTATTTTGTAAATGGACCTTTTTTTATTTTTAAGAATTATAGTGCAACTTCCTTTTCAAATGTTTCAGAGTATGATATCGCCAGATATCATGACTACTATAGGTTCATAACTGGATTGTTTGAGCCCAGATACAGTCAGAGGGCTCATTGGGTGGCAATGCTCACACGCCTATGGCCTGAGTCTTAAATACTTTAGAAAGCAAGAGGAGCCATTAAGTGGGAAAAGTACTTTTACTTGTCATCAGTAGCCTCACTTTCATTCCAGGCTAAAAAATGTGCCTGAACTATTTATAAAGTTTGACCTAAAATTCCAGGAAACCCAGTTCTCAGATTTAATCTCTGGACTATGCATAAGGTTAAGTGCTCTTCTGTTACTAACCCCCTTCTGTGTATCAAGATTTGATCTTGACCGCTACCTCCCTAATAAAATGGTGTTGCAGACATTTTTATTTTCCTGGAAGGCTAAATGATGTAAACTGTGAGACATAGAGAGTATTTTTTTAATTCTTTCTTTTACTTTTTATTACTACATAAGTGGTCAAGTCTCTTTTTCCTTGTCTGACTGCTACTTTGGGGGCCTAAATTCTGTTCTCTTAGTGCAGACCACTGAGGACTAAACAGACAGCACTGGTATCCACACTAGCTAAATGTCAAAACTATCAGAATTAAGCAGGTTTTGATAATTTTAAAAAAAGTAATTAAGTTAGAACTTTGCAGTTCAATCCATGTGGCTATCACAGCAGTAATCTTACATTTATTATTTCACAGCAGGAACTAAGCAGGTTTTATTATATTCAGGCCATAAAACTGATTTCTCCACTCAGTTTTGAAATGAGCTCTGAGTATCTGAGAGCACAGGACTCTTATCTAAATTCACAGTCCCCAGAGCTTCCAGAGGGCAGCAGTGGCACAGTCTAGTGACAAACTAAGTCTTTAACCCAAGGAAACCAAATATGGGGGTCTGGGGAGGAGATGAAGTGCCTCTCCCTGACAAATTTTGAGGGTCAGTTTTCCCTTGGAATCAGTAAGGATTATTCATATTTTTTTCTTAGGGGAAAAAAATGCTTCTGTACATCCCTTTAATTTATACATTCTTTAAAAATAAAAGAAAGCAAAATTCTACTAATTGGCTAACCAGCAAACATTTTAAAAAAGGACCCCAGGAAACAGAGGTTAGTCATTTTATTTTTTCTACTTAGCTGGAGTTACGTCTCTAAACATATCTTTGATATATATCTAAGATGGAGCATAAGTAGGAAACAGCACATTGGAAAATGGACAAGTGAAGAAGTATATGAAGAATTAGATTTTCAAGGTGTCAATTTATTTGAGAGGCTCAATGTGTGTACAGGAGCCACACTGCTAGTTTCAGAGAGCTAGTCGATGCCTAGAAACAGCACAAAATAAAGGGCCAACTCAGCAGCCACGTGATTAATTTAATCAATACTGACAGCAAAAACCAGAAATGGAAATTTGGTAATTATCCAGTTCACTGGATTAGCATTTCAGGCAAAGAAAAAATCCGTGCTATAACTTGAGATATCTTTTGCTTATCACTGTTAATCAAGTTAACCAGAAAACTATCATATTTCCAACTTCATTTATGATTTGTAGACAAAACTAGAGTCATGCCCAAACACTTACGTAGATGAGATGACTGGGCATGAAAAAAAGATGTGCAAAAAATATGTATCTAAGTATTTTAATCAGCTCTCTTTTATTTTTTATTTTTTTTATTTATCTTTATTGTTAAAAGTATTACAGATGTCTCCCTCTTTTCCCGCATTGGTCCCCTCCACCCCGAATCCACCCCACCCCCAGGATTCTCTTATATAATGTCAACATGAGAGCTTAAAACAGGGGGCTCAGGAAAGACAAAAAATACATACTAAGGAGCATCCTTGAAATCACAGAAATTTCAGAGAGTAAGATTTAATTTGAGCCTGGGGTAGAAAGTACTCTTTAAGAAAACTGTCAATCAACAGTTCAATCTTCCCTTTCACAATTTCTCTCATAGTAAGCTGAAGCGAGAATTTAAAATAATGATCTTTCTGACAGTGATGTGACTGAAAATTTCACATAGCTTCCTCGTCTTCAGGGTCATGGGTTTTTCTCCCCCCGGTAAGTACTTTATTGTTATAATTGAAAGATAGCACAATGTACTTTAACCTGTGGCTACAGTAAATCATCCCAAGTCATAGCTCCTACAGAACTGGCATGGTGGAATCACTGGAATAATGATGTGGCAGCTCCATCCCAGCCTTTGAACAGTGAGAGCACTGAGTTCCTTCCTGTGTGTAACGAAAGACTTTGTACTCAACTGCTATCCAAGGGGCTATAAAATGATTGGTTGTCATTAAGACTATAAAATGCAATTAATATTTTATGGGTTCAAGTGCTTTGCCACATTGGAAGGCCAGAGAAGAAAATAACAGTATTTCATATTACTAACAAAGTTGTGGTATGTGAAAATCAAGTGAGTTAATAGATACGATGAAGAATGCAATAGAAATGCTACAAATCAACAAAACAGGTGATATTTTCCCAAATGTTTTCCAGGCTAGAAGATAGTATAACACCGTGGTTCCCAGCTTAGATTCTAAAAATAGACCCTCTGCCCAGCTGGTGTAGCTAAGCGGTTGAGCATTGACCTATGATCCAGGAGATTAGGGTTCAATTTCCGGTCAGGGCACATGCCCGGGTTGCGGGCTTAATCCTCAATAAGAGGTATGTAGGAGGCAGCCGATCAATAAATCTCTCATCACTGATGTTTCTATCTCTCTCTCCCTTCCTCTCTCTGAAATCAATAAAGACATATTTAAAATAAAAATAAAAATAGACCCTCTGTTTTAAATTCCAGCTTCACCATTTGCCAGTTATGTGACCCTAGGCAAATTTCTTTACTTCTCTTAACTTTGGTTTTCTCATCTATTACAAGAGAATTGCAAAGCAGCACCTGCTTCCTAGGGCTGTCCTGAGGATAAAGGAGATAATTCATGTAATGCCTTCAGCCAGTGCAGGCTTTGAGTGCTCAGTACTTTTAGCTATTATTAAGCAAACAATAAGCTTAGCCTTGCTCAAAGTCCGACTCATTTTAGCCCCATATAACCTGGTTTGTTCATTCCTTTAATTTACAGGCATTTATTGCATTCCCAATATGAGCGAAGCACTGGGTATATAGAGATAAAGACATCATTTATGCTGCCCACAAGAAGCCTACTCTTAATGTGGATGGCAGACAAATAAAGAGAGGATTACAATGAATACACTGTGATCAATGTTTTCATAGAAATAAGCCCAGGGGAAAAGGGGGTTTGACAGAATGTTGGGAAAGCCTTCCTGGAACATCAAGTCAGTCAGTGCAAGGCATGGTTCTGGGTGCTTCTTGGAAGAAGGGAGTCAAAGGGCTCAAAGGTGAGAAGAGGGCTGGAATGTAAAGAATGGGAATTTTCTCTACGAAAACCCATAATCTAGCAATGAACACAAATGACCCAAAGAAAGTGATAAGAGCCATGAGTGAGCTACAAAGTGCTAAGAGGATGCTAAAGAGGACTGGTTATTTCCAGCTGGCTAGAATTATGTGGGCTTTATAAAAGAAAGGCCCCTGAGCAAAACCTAAGCATGGTTAAGTATTTTAACAAGTGGAGAAGGAAGAGAAGCTTTCTTGAGATGTTGATTCACATTTGGTTGTAGGAGAGGTGGCCATACAAGAATCTTTCTTGTGAGTTCATTTTTAATATTTTATATAAAAACATGCACCATGATTAGAAAAATACTGCATGTCTAAAATTTATATTTTAAAGTATTTGTTTTCATCTTTATTTTGAATCTAGAGAAATTTTAGAGATGTGTAGAGTTGTAACTATAAGGGTTCTTTTCTATTTTTTCTACTTTAGTTCCTAAAATTGAGCTTTCATCTTTATTAATGCATTTTTATGCACATCAATGTAATACCTATACTTTTCATAAACCCACATGAATTCCCTAATAATTCACTGATTACAATTGGTTCTCAATCCCAAACATATTAAGACCATTTTAATACACTAGAATCAAACCACAAGTAATGTATACTTACAAAATTATCTGAACAAATTTTCAAATAGATATTATAGTGTCTATTCATTATACATAAATTGCTTTTCAAAATCATAATTTTTAAATAATCATCAACACTACCTTAGAAATGCCATATCCTTTCAAAAGCTTCAATTTTGTACTTAAGTCAGATACTGATATTCTCATAACAAGTTAATATCACATATCTAAGTTAGATCACTTCTTTCTCATTTGTCCACTTTCTTGAATTTATTCAATCTATCTGTGAACTTCTGCATCACAATATCTTTCTAATCTTCCTTAATGCAATAAAGAATGCACCTTTAAATAATCTCTCATTAATAAACAAGTATTTGATTCAACTATGAAGATTTTTATAAAATAGGGAACACAGATGTCTAGAAAATATAAATGAATTCAATGCCTTGATTTACTTCTGAAACATTTAATTTGCAACCTGTTTATTACTTCTTGAAAAATTTCATTTACCATAAAAGTAATGACATCATAATCACCTAAGAATAGTATCTACAAAGGGGAAGAAAAATATGAAGTTGGAGAGAAAAGATGTGGGACACCCCCCCCAAAATCACTTTTACCTTCCCATGGACTAGATGAAGGAGCATAGGTCTTTGTAAAGCTTCCAAGTTTCCTTTTCTTATGATTTTGGATGGATTTTTTCCTTTGAAAATGCTCTTCTCTCCCCTCTTCTGATTCACATTTTCAACATTTACATCTTTAATCTGGAATCATGGAAAGTAACCTATTAGAAAACTTTCTATATCTGTTTTCATCAGGTTCTCTTGGAAAATAAAATGGTAAAGAAATAAATAGGGTTGGCCATAATTTCTTCTGTTGTTTTTTCAATTCATGATTCATCGGACCTAGCCATTAACTTTAAAACAATGGAGAAGGTATTCAACAATTAGGTTTTTTAATTAGGTAAAAATACCAATACTTAAAGAAATCTGTGACTTCAGGTTCATAATAATTATGACTAGAAGATCGGTCTTTTATGTCATTGTCATTCATTCATTTTGAACTGTTGTTATCTGCCCCAACTTTTCACTTCCTGTACCATCTGTTTGGAAGGAGTCCTGCCCCATTATACTTCATCTGCATATACAAAATTAAAGATGAAAAGTGTAATTACTGAACAAGAGGTACATAATATTTTCTGCAGAATACTGTTGTATTGAGAAATGGCTCAGAGATGGATGATGAAGTTTTGATCCAACTTGGAAGACACAACAGCTGTTAGAGACATCCAAAGAAGCAAAGATCACTTAATAAATATATGGCAATGACACCTCATTATAAAGTATAACAGCAACTACTTATCAGTTACAATGAAGCAAACTTTGGTTGTGTTTATCTGTTTCATATTAACATGTGAAGTATTAGCTGACTTTACTAAAGAAATCTATTGCCTTTAGGTTCTTGAAAAGTAAATATGGAATCACCATATATTAAAACTGGGAGAAACCCCAGAGACTATCTACCTTGACCTCCTTTCTCAAACCATAAATCTAAAGCATTATAATTGACCAAACACTGCCATGCAGAGAAGCACCTGGATTTTTCCTTAGAAAGAACACACAATAGATTTATTCCCTCATTGGTAATTCCACCTGCTATATCAAGGAACTCAGGAAAACTGAGAGGTCAAATTTATCTGCTCTTTCAGTTACAGTAGTCTCAATTGTTTTTCACATGATACTAATTCTAGATCCCTGACTCCCAGAAGATTTCAAATGGATTCTAGTTTAATGTGTCTATTAATACGACACATAGAACTGGACATCATACTCCAGTTACTCACCAGCATAGGCCTTTTTTTGCTTACTTCAACAATTTGGAAAGGTTCAGATTGCTTTTGATTAGCAAAAACTTCAAAACTGTAGATGTACATGTTTTGGTGATAGAAAACAAACTACATGGTTATACAACCAAGCACACTAAACAAGCACTATCAAATGGTACACTTCTCAAAGACTTTGCTGACATCTGATGTCTGCATCTCTCTGATAGAAAATGCCCACCGTGATTTGGATCAGCTGGTCATCATCACCGTCCGGATTCCTCCACAGTAAGATGACATCCACATTGGATGAAATTCGGTAACCCACACTGTCTTGGAGTTTTCCTTTGCCCTGATTAACATAAACTTCAGTGGAGTATGTGAGTTTGTACAGTCGGTCATTATTTAAAGAGAGACCAGTTGTGTGACCTGAATAAAGATAATGACACGAGTCACATATTAGTCATAAAGCATCCATCAGGCCAGGATTTTGCTGTCTTTACATGGATGCATTCCGATCTAGCAGAGTGGTGCCCAGAGGAAGTTCAGTGAATATTTGCTAAGTAAAAGACAGTTCTACTTCATCTGCTAAAATCATTGGCTTGAACAACAATAACAAAAACAATAAACAAATAAGCTTCCATTTCATAAACCTTAGTTTGTATCCCTAATCAATAATCAGATTATCTAAATATTGCCCTGGTTGAACTATAGAATATTGTTAAAGAAATGTCATTGTGTTACTTTAAATTATATAAATCTCTCCCACCACCCCAGCTTTATTAAGGTATAATATGATTTCAAGTAGAGGTTCAGCTCTGGAATTGTTTTATAAAATTAATAAAAAACATTTGTAAAGCCCGGCCAGGTGTGGCTCAGAGGTTGAGCATCGACCTAGGATCCAGGAGTTCCGGGTTCGATTCCTGGTCAGGGCACATGTCCGGGTTGCAGGCGAGGCAGCCGATCAGTGACTCTCTCATCGTTGATGTTTCTAGCTCTCTCTCTCCCCCTCCTTTCCTCTCTCTGAAATCAATAAAGATGTGTTTAAAAAAAAATTGTAAATAAATGCAATGGATCATTGCCAATGTTATTTTAGGAGTCAGAAGGCAGTTCCTTAAATTGGGTATTTTGAATATTTAAAGAATATCCCTCCAATGCAATTTACTCTGTTCATTTAATTAGTAAACTTTTAATACAAAGGTACATTTCAAGGTTACACCCATGTAAGTTTAAATTAGCTGTTTCTGAATAAAATGATGTTACATTACATAAAACCTTAGCACAGTCTTTAATCTGACAGGGGCAACTTAATGTCAAATAGTATACAATTTAACCCAAAGAAATGTATGGGAGTGGGATCAAGTCTTTCTTAGAGATGGCCTGAAGTTTACAGTTTTGCAAACTGTTTTCTTTGCATATTTTCTATCTCTAGCTCTTAGGAGGTAGTAAAAAAATATTTCAATATACATTTTTCTTCAGTGCTCATGAAGCTGTATTACCTATTTAACTATAATAGGCAACCATAACTTTTCCTCTCCTCAGGAAATATGCATATGAGGGAGGTCAGGAAAGGAGGTTGAGATGAGTAGGCTAGAAGTAAGACAGTTGAGAAAAACAGTAAAATTACTTTGCAGAGTCAAAATATTAAGAAAACCTGTGAAAATTCTTTACCATCTACTATTTCTATCACCTACCACAGCACCTACTGTCCAGAGGGAAAAATGGTCAAAATATATTCTCTAATAAACTAAGAGTTTTATGTTCATTAATATACAGAGTGTCCCAAAAATGTATACACACTTTAACAGCTAATAGCTCAATTTTGAAAATGAAATGTATTTTAATAAACACTGCCTTTATAATTTTTCAAAAGTGTGTGTATACATTTTTGGGGACACCTATATTTAATCCTCACAAAAACTTAATGGGGTAGGTATCATTATTAATCCCATTTCACAGATAAGGAAACTGAGGGGCACAGAGACTATACAATGTCACCCAGATAGTTAGTGGTGTTGTCAGGATGTGAACCCAGGCTGTCTGACTTTAGAGATCATGCTCTTATCTGTACCATATACATCTACACCTTTAGGTTGAACTCTTCTCTATTTCTAGGGAGTGAGCTGGAATTCATTCATGCATTCATTCATTCATTCATTCATGCATGCATGCATGCATTCATTCACTCAACAAGAATGTACTGAGCACCCACTGGGTGGTGGGCACCTTTCTAGACTCTGGGGCTATACCAGTTAACAAGTAGACAAAATGTCTACCTTTGTAGAGTTCATGAGGAAGAGATGGGCAATAAGCTTACATACTTATATACGTATATAAAGAAAAATGGAACAGAAAATGGAATGGAGATGCTGAGAGAGAGACTTCTGTGAGATGGTAATATTCTGGGCAAAGGCTTTAGGCTAGCCACATGGATATCAGTGGAAAGGCATCCCTACAGAAGGAATAGCAAGTTCAAACGCTCTGAGGAGAGTTCATGCAGGTACAATGGAGGAACAGCAGGGAGGCCAAAAAGGCTGGAGTTAAGGGAAAGACAGCAGAAGGAGGTGAGGTCAAATAGGTACCTAGGGTAGCAGGGAGACCTGGGGGGGCCTCTGCATAGACTTAGAATTTGACTCTAAGTAGATGTGTGGTAAAGTTGTACGACTGGACAAACCTTCAAAGAAAGGGGATAAGGAACCGAGAACTAGGAATCTGGAAAAGCCAGGAGAAGGAAGTGTGGAGGTGGGTATCCAAGCATATGAACACAGAAACAGACTGTGTCCAAGCAACAAGCCAGGCAGAATCTCAGGTATGAGATACAGAAGGCAGAAAAGGTCAGGAAAAGCCTTGAAGGAGATGAATGAAGTATGCGACTCCCTAGCCTCCCCTACCTCCACTTCTTTTATATTTTAACTAAGGACACTGTTGCAGGTTCAAACATTGGTTTTGTGGCCAGGAAAGATATTTTGGCCCAAGAGGTCTTATTTTAATGACACCTGTCGAATTCCAAATAAGGCATAAAGGAAATAAATGTTTTCTTATCTAATCCTCACAGTAATTCTGTTTTTTTTGTGTGTGTTTTTTTTTTAAATATGTCTTTATTGATTTCAGAGAGGGGAAAGGAGAGGGAGAGAGAGAGACAGAAACATCAATGATGAGAGAGTCATTGACCGAGCCCACAACCCAGGCATGTGCCCTGACCACGAATCGAACCCCGATGGCCTGGATCCTAGGTCGACTATCAACAGCTAAGCCACGCCCGGCCGGGCCTCACAGTAATTCTGAAAGATAAGCATTATATGACAGCCAAAAGGAGCTGACTCTGCTCTGCGTTCAACTCAACATACAGATACAATGAGGAAATTGACAATATTTATTGAGATCCAAGTTTTGTGGACTACATGAAGGTGTCTTCTGATTGTTACTGCGAAAAGTTTGTAGAAAGGGAGGCTCCCTTAAATTCTGAAGCTTTCCAAACTATCATGTTGACCATTTTTTCTTACTTTTACTTTACTGGTCAATAGAATGTGAAAAGGGATCACATGTAATAGATCAGTTTTTGACTATGACTCAGAAGAGATAAATCACAGGAAAGAACAAGCCTTGTTCTCCTAGAACTTTTTCCTACCTCTTTCAACAGGAGATAAACCTAAAATGGTTCAAGCAATAAGTGCATTGTGCTGTAGTGTTGTCCCTGTTACCCTCTCCTCTTTGATAAATATTTCTCTGTTTATTTGTTCAGAGATCCGGCAACACTGGGCAATACGGATATGTTCTACTTATATTGTTGACTTAACTTCTTACTTAAGGTGTTGCTCTTTAGAGTATGCAAAATGGCATTTTTTGAAGCTGAGATTAGCTAAACACAGATGAGAGAGTCAGTGCCTCTTCAATGTTCCCCTTCAAGTGCATCTAGAATTTTCAAGTGCCTTAAAAGCAACAAAACTTAGTTTCAAACCTTTTAGGAAATATCTCAAAATACTCATTTATTAAACTTAGATGAATACAGTAGCATAATATAATTGGTTTAAGCAAGAACACAAAGTAGAAATAAAGGTGAGGTTTGAAGAGACATGCAATAGTGATAAGGGTAGGTCATGGGATTCAGGATTCCAACAGAAAACTGTAAGGCTGGAAGTAAGAGTAGGATGAAGGATAAGGAGAGGAAAATGGAAGATGATTAATGTGCATGAATTAAAAGTATGGGTAAGGTCAGGGACTAAGAGAAAGACCAGATGTGAAGAAATAGTTCAGGTTTAGAGTGACGAGATTAAATAGAAAGTTTACGTGTGGGTTATCGAAAGTAAAAGTACTATAAAGAAAACCCGAGGCAAGCACTGAGAATAGATCCACCATTACAAAAAGTGATTCAGAAGTAGGGAAACTGGAGTTTTCAGAATGTTCACACTCAGCATCTCTCTTCTAAAGAGACCCTCTTTCATTTTAACCTGAATCCCCTCCTCTATTCCCCTCACAGTCCGTCCAACCTGCACTCAAAATCCACCCAAATCTGGGGATTTGCTGAACAGTTGCAATGACAATTAAATCTGAGATGAGTTTTGAGGTGATGCATGGGATCCCAAAAATTTATAATGGTATGATTTTAAAGTAAATTCTTCACAAGTAGTTTGCTTGTTAAATGTAAATCACTACAGGGAGCAAGGAATTTATTATTAAATCATAGTACTATAATACAAAAGGTTATCACATCTAGGTAGAGAGAGAGCTGTCAAGGCCTGTACTTTTTATTTATGGTATTTGGCATAAGCAGCTTGTACCATGAAGCTAATGACACTTAAGATTTGGGGAACTCACTTGCCCAGGTTCATTTCAAGATCTTGGAAGTACCTCAGCAATGTGTACACATGCCATATCTTTTTTTTTAGTAACATTTGCAAAAGTAGGATATTTTTGCAATCTTTTCTCAAAGACGGCCCCTAAGTTGCATATCTTCAGGTTCTAAAAATCTGGATTTACCACTGAACTTGTATACAATTTGTAGCTCTCTGTCATCTCTTAAACCTGTATGTTATTGTTGCCTGTGTGTATTTTTAAATCTTTATAAGTGCACGTATTTGAAAATATCAAGTTATCCAATTTTCTTATTTACTAGGTGGGAGGAAAAGAGAAACCCACAATAACTACTATATCTCAATTATTTTTCTCAAAATAATCATGGTATTAGGTTTGATATTATGTTGTAAAAACCACTCATACTTCAAATACACAAGAGTTTACTTGACAGATAATAAAACAATAAGCTCAAATTCTTAGATATAATTTACAAACCTTTACTTTTTTCTCAAAAAATTTTTTTCATCCAAGTAAGGACGTATCTCTAAATACCAAACATATTAGAAACTGGTGAGAAATACTGTCTTTAGTTCAAGAACATAAAGTGTCACTTGCTTATGTGAAATAATTTAAATTTAGCCCTCCATTTATTGTTCCAATAACAAAGATTGTCTTTTCCTCATGAGGAAATTTTCCATATAAAAAAATCTTGAGAAAAATTTTATCATCAAAAGCCACAGTTGTCCCAAAAGTGTTTTCGAAGTTTACAAATGAACTGTTTTATACCAATTACTTAGAGTACATAGTTATTAAAATTGAACCTTATCAAGCTAAGTTGTGTGTCAGGCCAATTAGTTTTGACAGTGCACCCTCTTAAGAGACTCTAAAAAAGTGATAATTTCACAGGCCTAATATTTAGAAATCCAAGGAGTTTATGAACTAGCTGATTTAAAACAAGATTCTATATTAATACAATTCATACTTCTCTTTGAAACTAAAGGTCATGCTCTTTTTCTCTCAAGGGTATCAATGCATAGGTGTTTTTAAAAATCAATTTTATCTTGAAGCAGAAATGATAGCTAGCAACATCATTCTTCCAAAAATAATAGGTCCTCTTTCTTAAACCTGTATCATGTAGTTTTATTTTCTGTAATCCACCAACTATGATAATCCTATCACTTCTAAAGAGTAATGAAATTAAATACATGCTTTAGCATTTCATTCACAATTCTTTGGTAAATCGCATGCTTTTTCATTGGGTCTAATTCTTCTTGATGTCACATTGCTAAGCAACTAGAAGGAAATTTAAGAAGTGGTGTATTTTAAATCCTCTTTTACAATTCAAATGAAGGAGCTGCATTCAGTGAGCGACCAACAGCAGCAGGTAACAACAGCTGGCATCTTTCTTCTCCCTTTTAAAAACCGACCATGAATGAGAAATTGAAGCAAGCAGCACACTAATCTGAAGAACTGAAACTAAAAGGGACCTCTGTTTTCTTAATGTATGGAGGAATTTGAATTTGGTTTTCATTCTAACCCAGTTATGCCTTCACAAACACCCCATAGTTACATGGTTTTGAAGATGGTTTAGTTAGAAACTCTTTCTCTATTCACACATAGACACACACTCACACACACACACACTTTCCCCTCAATGATTAAAATTAAAGTTTAGTAAAAGGCAACACAAACTTACCTTTAACAGAAGCTGAATATGAGGAAATGAAGCAGAGAAAAAGCACAGCAAGAAGAATCATATTGACTAGCCACCCTTTCATGCATCCAGTACCCAGCAAGGAGTAGCTAAGAAGTGGACTCTTCTGATGGCCGCAAGGGAACGTCCCTCCTTAGAACCTGCAATGATAATGTTTATCTCTGGGGAAAGGTCAGATTCCAAACTCCAAAATCAGGACCTAAGTTCACCAAAGGGCTCACTATTAATGATTAAACATAGGTGGGCTGTAGTTTTCAGCCTGTTTTTTTTTCCACTCTAATTTTTTTACTCAATAAGGAAGATCAAGAAAATTTTCGCTTTTGAAAGGAAAACCAAACCAGTCTATTTTCTTGTAAGTTCAGAAATACTTAGGCACATTTGAGAAAAAATTGTGGTGGTACTTTTCTGCTCAATAATTATCATCATGCCTATGATATTAAATACCTGTCTTCATGTTTTACCACTTTATGTGGGAGGATATTGAGGATTCTCAAACTCAGCCAAACTTAACTGAATTTTATTATGTTGTATGTCCATCTTTGAATTATTTTATACCACATATGTGCATGCTATCAGAAGAAATCACTGAATTTTAGGGCTTAAATTAAAAAATTTGAAGATGTACCCACCACCAATCACTTCAAAATGTTAGAGTAGACAAAACTTTCATTTCTGAAACCTAGGTAATTCTCCTTATGTGTGAAACTACATGGGGTTGTAGTAAATCAGCACTGTCTATTATTAACATGCTAGCAGGCCAATTGATTATATAGATCATAGTAGACTTCTAGCTATGACAAGAAACAGTTAGTTGTCCAAGTCCCCACATGTGCTGGATGGAGCCCCTCATGCTTTCTGAATCTCATTTCTAGGAAGAAATTCAGAGGGGGAATTCCAGCCCTTAGCACTTTTGCTACAGAATATTAATTAGGAAACATCTTTAAAATCAAAGCAAATACCTAGTATGGCTAAGGCCACACTAACTGAACCAACTTCTATCTTGGAAACTCCCACAAGAGAGACCTGATATGGACAAATCTACTAAAATGAGGTGGTTTAGGTGGCATGCAGGGTGGTTTTGGCAAAGGGGGAATAAAGTACTGGTGAAAGGCTATTTGAATGAACTTGAAAATACTTAAGGCCATGTTTAATTATAAAATGGGTTCTTAAATCTACCTTCATCTTTCTCAAAACCCTTTTCTATATTCCTAACCTTAAGTTTAGACAACCCAGGTTAAAGATAGCCAACTTGATAGCGTCACAAAATAAAATATAAAATTTTAAATCTACAAAGTTTATATAAAAAACTGAAAGTTAAAAATTGTTCCTCTTTCTCATCTATTGAGGTTAGAACATCATTTGCTATCATAAGTTTTGTATATAAATTATGGCTAAAGTACCTATACAAAAATAAAACGTTTGGTTGTTATAAAAGTTAAAAATAGTAAGTTAAAGTTATAAATAGTAAGTCTTCCTGGGGTAAACAGACGAGACCATTCTTAGAAAAATACCCTTGTTGGAGAAATACAAGTTTTGATGAATAGTAGGTATTACAAATACAAGGTAATGTGCAAGTCCTTTATTGCTTTACATTTGAATAGATGTCTATGTGTTTCCACAATTTCTGCATTACATACATATGGATATGAAGCCATTATAGTCACTTAAACTTTACATTCTTATTTATTTGAATTAATAACTAGTTTGAATCTTATGTGATTCTGTGAGAACTGTCTTTTGTATTTCCATTTGAGGTTCATAGTTTCATGGACCTCTAATGTCTGTGGTTAGACTAAGTGGTGCATGACACGTGTCTCTCGGGTAAAAGTACCATTTGTTGTCAGGTACCAGAGTCCAACCAATAAAAGGCATATCACTGTTGCCTAATACTGTTTCACTTGAGCATTAGCTTTCCACTGGAAAGCTCCTGTAAGTCACTGTATTAGTCATTTCAACAAAGATTGCTCCAATCAGGCTGCCTCTGTTGGTGATAAATAACATCACCCTTTTATGTTTTGCTTATAACTTTTCCTAGTTACGAAGACACTTGAGTTAGGATCATTTTACCAGAAATAAAAATAAGAATGCCACACACTTTCCATATTCAGTGAATTTTATATATCAAAGAAGAGGCATTCTCCTCTGTTGCCTTGTTGATCAAGCAGAACAAACATTAAACAATATATGTAGGAGGTACCTCCCAAAACACATCAGCTATTTTACATGGCATGTGAAGCAATACAGAAGCGCAGCAGAATAAAATAACAAGAGCTGCCATCTATGGAATACACTATGCTAAGCGCTTTACATTGCTTATAGTATATCCTAAAAACAATCATTTTACAGATTAGAAAAATGAGACTCAGATTAATTTAGTAAAGTGATTTGAGGAGCATAGAGAAACAAACCTTGAAATCCAGGCCCAATATTCTCCTTTACTTAAAAATCTTAGAGATAGAAAATTGATTTCTTATGGATGACATGGAATTATTAATTGGGACGTCCTTTAATAAGTCCATCACAATTTTGTATGGAGGCTAACAGAGCACTTGGCTGCTGTGGTTAGATGGGCCTTGCTGAAATTACAGGGAAAATACTGATCTGTGCTAGCCAGGTCAAAATCAAATAAAACAATGCTATTACAGTGAAATTCTACTGGTAGTACATGAGACTGTGGGATACTGCTATACTACTATATTGCAGTGATAAATAAGAGACCATGAAACAAAGATGGATGACTAATTCCAAAGTACAGCTGTATTTCTGTCAAGTATCAGAGGTTGTTAGGAGTTAACTCATTTTCCTTGATTAGAAGATAAATGAATTTCACCCCACTAAAGGTGGAAGAAAATGTATTACCCAACTGGATATAGATAAAGTCAGGATGTATGACAGTAATACAGTAATAAAAAGCCTTTACAGCATCAGAACCACCTTGTTCTTATGAAGAATCAATTAAAAAAAACTTTAGAAGGGAACTTCAAGTTATCCTTAAGTGGTCTCAACAACATCTATTAGTTTCAATTTAGTGAGGAAGTTAGTATTTTTAAGGAATTCTGCAAAAAATAAGTGTTAGGCTAAGAATATTCTTATGATGTGATGAAATCTTTTATACCATGGCAAAGTTATAGAATACACATACTATTTTAAAAATATTGTTTAAGAATTCTGTTTGAGAAAATACCCACTAAATACATTTCCTTAACAAGGGTGAACTTAAGAACTTAGATCTGAAACACTTGGAGTCTAAGACTCTCCAGAAAAGATAGTCATTTTTCCAACAACCAAAAATATCTCATGGGTCAGTAACAGTCACCCTAAAAAGAATCTAACTTTATATTATCTTTAGCCACACAAAACTGAATGTCTAGCATTTAAAGGAGAGAATTGATGGCTCTTTCAGTAGACGAACAAGATGGCTCTTTCTCTGTTTTGTTAAAGAAAGCAAAATTTAAATTTTGATCAGAGTAATTTTATGTATAAAGACAGTCCAGAGATTTCCCATATAGCCTGCACCCAGTTACCCTTATTATTAATATCTTACATTAGCATAGTAGATTCATTATTAAGAAACCAATATCGATCTATTAACTAAAATCTATATATTACTTAGATTTCCTTAGTTCTTATTTAATGCTTTTTTTCCTCTTCCAAGATCCCATCCAGAATACAACACTACACTTAGTTGTCATATGTCCTTATTTGCCTCTTGGTTTTGACAGTTATTTGTAGGATGCTCTTTTACTGGAATTTGTGGGATGTTTTTCTCATGATTTGACTGGGCTCAGAGGTTTGGGTGAGGAAGACCACAGAGGTGCCATTTCCATCACATCCTGTAAAAGGTGCATACCATCAACATGATTTATTACTGTTGATGTTGACCTTGATCACCTGGCTAAGCAGTGTTGTCAGCCTTCTCCACTGTAAAGTTACTATTTTTCACTTTCTTTCGATACTGTACTCTTTGGAAGGAAGTACTATGTGCAGCCAATATTAAGGATTAGGGAGTTATATTCCTCCTTCTTGAGGGTGGAGTATCTTTATATATAAATTATTTGGAATTCCTCTCTGCATGACAGATTTGTCTCTTCTCCATTTACTTATCATTTCTATTAGTATGGATTTGTATTTATTTTACATTTTGGCTTATAATTCAGTACTACTTTATTTAATGTTTCTACAATTGTTACAGCTTTGGTCATTGGGAGCTCTATCAGTTGGCTCCTGTGTTCCTTTGACATATCCCATCCATTTTGTGTGTGTGAAAGCAATTCCTTAATTTTTGGCACTACAAAATGCTCATTTCATCTTGTACATTTTCACTTTATTTCCCCTTTTATTGAAGAATTGGTATTAGAAACCAAGATCTGGGCACAAAGTGCGCTATTTCTACACCAGGTCTTCCAACCCATGGACACAGGATATCTCTACATTTATTTAGATCTTTATTTCCTACATCAGAGTTCCGTAGTTTCACTCTTATAAGACCCTGCATATATTTTGTTAGATTTATACCTAAGTATTTCTATTTTGGGTTCTAATTTTTTTTATTTCAAATTCCTATTGTTCGTTGATGGTAGATAGGAGATGAATTGACTTTTGTATGTTAACCTTGTATCCAATGACCTTGCTATAATCACTTATTCGTCCCATAAGGATTTGTTGTTGTTGATTTGGGGGAATTTTTTTACTAAGACAATCATGTCATTTGAGAACAGTTTTACTTCTTTTCATTTCCTTTTCTTTTCTTATTGCACTAGCCAGGACTTCCAATGTGATGTTGAATATATTTGTGTACTTGTTATATACTTTTCTGAGCTCTGTCACTTCTCTTCAAATCTTTAATCCAATTACTTTATGAGTTTTTCAGCTTTACATTGTTCTTTCCATTTTCTATCATTTAAAAAAATTCTCATTTTGAAATACTGAGTTATACTTTTCATCTTTTTTTCCTGCTTCATATTCATTTTTATTATAACAACTTTTAGTAAGACTCAACTATGATCCTACTTCGTGGTATATTTTTAGGCTAAATAAGTTATTCTGTACTTTTAAGAGGGAGGGATGAGTAGAATAGCTTTTCTAGTCTCATGGTTGTAGAGCTTCCTCTTCTGGCGTCCTCCTGTTATTTCTGAGCTGTCTCCTCTTCTCTCCCATGTTTATCTGGACCTGTTTTTTTTCCTTTGCCTCCATTGTCCATGTCCTGATCAATTTGAATTCTCCTCCCAGAAGTTTTTCCTTAGTGTTGGGCTTTGTCCAAGAAGGGAGTTCAGGTTTAAGTTTTGAGAGTCCGTAGCCCCCTCACTCCCACACACCCTTCTAAGCACTTTCAAATCTTCCTGCTCATCCCTTTGCTCTCACCGTGAAATTACAGTCTGCCAGTTTTGCTGATTTCACATTGGTTTCCCTTGCTTCTCAGTGAATACCAGTTGGCAGTTTGGGGGTCCTCCCATTCTCATATCCTTCAGATGCTATGTTGTCTTCCTACTATTTTCTCCTACACAGATGTTGATACTGAGTTGATGGTTTGTTCCCACCCACCCATATTTTGAGCTTTATAAGAATTCTTTTTCACGTAGTTATGTTGTAGCTATGATCTGAGCATGTTGCCATTAGTGTTATTTTTCTATCCTAGCTTTTTATGAGGAGGTTCAGACTGTACCATCTCTATAGGCACATTCCTAAAGTCTCCAATATTCATATATTACTTGGGAGGGGAGTGAATTAAAAAACAAACATTTTAAACACTTCTATACTTTTGAAGTCAATCAAAAATGCAAGTTGAAATAATTATAAATGATAGATTAATTCTGTTTTTATATACCTTTCAAGTCATTTTTAAAAATTAGTTTATATTTGGTTTTCCTAGCTAGAAATTAATGTACAGTTGTCCCTTGGTATCCATAGGGGATTAGTTCCAGGGCACTCCACAGATACCAAAATCCAAGGTTACTCAAGTCCCTTACGTAAAATGAGGTAGCATTTGCATATAACCAATGCGCATCCTCCCATATACTTTAAATCATCTCTAGATTATTTATACCTAATATAATGTAAATAGTTGTTATACTGTATTGTTAGGGAATAATCACAAGAAAAATAATCTGTACATGTTTATCACAGCACAACTATCACAGGTCTAACTACATACAGGGTGAGGCAATAGTAGGTTTAGTTGTACCTATGAAAAATACAATTAATAAATAATACAAGAATAAATTCTGTTTTGTATACTCACAACTGTAAACCTCCTTTTACCCCACCTTCTAGGACACATCAGCGACAATGTAACTTTTTTTAACAAAATATTTTCAGCCCTCCATTGGTTGAATCTGAGAATGCGAAACCTGCTGATCTGCAGGGTCGACTGTAATCACAAGTGTTGCTCTATTCTCACACCTCTCCACTCCCAACTTGCTGCAGAGTACTCTCAAAATTAATGGGATATCAGAATTAGGCTTAAAATAATGAAATTTGTGATGATTACCCAATGTTCTCAGGCCAAACATTTGGAGGAGCTCATAACTGTATTTATTACTATGTCTTCATGTCTTAAAATTCTGGTTCTATCTGTAGCCCCCTTCTCACTCTACAATCTACAGTCCAATTTAACAAACTGGCTACCAATTATCGGAATGTGGTTTCACAGACATGTTTTGTTTAGCCTACTCAGTACTAAAAAGAAAAAATTGTTGACAACACTTAAAAACCAGGTTTCACATAAAGGTTCAGATTTCTAGCTGCTCTTAAAAAATTGATATCTGATGTCATTAGGCCCACATTCCTACTTGGAACTTGTACTCTGATTAAATAATGTGCTCTCATGTTTGACACTGGTCTCCCAGAAAGCTCTCCTCCTTTCTTACCTTTCGGTCACATAACCTTAGAGGTTTGTAACCATGGACTAATATCTTTTTTATTTCATCGCATTGGCTTCAACTACCAAATATGTTGGCTTCAATTACCAAATATGTGATTTCTAAATCTATTTCTACTTAGATGTGCTGCAGACTCCCCAGAACTCATATATTCAAAATCACTTTTTTTTCAAAACCTATTCTTCTTCTGCTATCTCTAAATGATCCAGTTAACAAAATTACATTCCTACAGTTGTCCAAATTATAAAAAACCCTGGGGCTATTCTCTTCCTTCTTCCTCTCCCTACCCAAAACTTTTCAGTCAAGTACCAAACTATGACATGTCTTTGCTTTCACAGTTTCCAATATTTTAAATACCTTTCTCTTCTTCAAATCTAGAAAATCCCTAGTTACTTTCCAAGATATAACAAACTGAATCAACGGAAACTATATCTCCTGCTTCCAGGAGCATTTAGTTGCTCCTTTCCATGTACAAGTATCTCAAGTATATTATGTTATATTGTATTTATTTGATGCTGTTTCTCTCACTAGACTAGGGATTCCTTAGGGATACGAATCATGATTTAGTTATCTTTGTATCAAGGGTACCAAGACAAAAAATATGGAACTCAATAAATGTGTCAAACACATGAATTTTACAAATCAATAAAAAATGAGATTATTTCCTTTTTTTGTTTTTTGGTGTGGTTTTTTTTTCTGGTACTTTTTTTAGTGCTTGCTTTGGATTGATAATAGAATCATTTGAAATTTTGTACCATGACTATAAAGTTAAATGGCTTTGTCAAAAGAAAACTTATTGACTCCACTATTAAGTATGAGGGGTTTTAAAGTATCAAATTTTTTAAAATATCTAAGGATGCCAGGTATTAATTTTGAAGAAAAAAAAATTATAATTACTCATAAAACAGGTCCCTGAGGAACAACTGAGCAGCTGTTAAAAGATCTGGTACACCAGCCAGCCTGAGTTTAATGACCTACATGTGAAGGGCTGCATATCCAATTACTAATCCTCCCTCCGCTACTCTTTGCCCTCATATGGAGGCAGCTGAAAAAAGATGCCCTACTAACAAGTGAGAAATGGATCCAACGCTCAATTAAGAGATCTTTTAGATTTGAGATGAGAAAGAAACACAGAGTGACCCACAACCGTGTTACAGCTGACATGTTTTTCAAGAAATATTTGAGGGTTTAAAGCAAGGGAAACCTCACTTTTGTAAATTTAGATAAATTTCAATTCTTTTAGAAAACTCAAATTCTTAATTTGATTTTTATTCACTGGAACCTTTAAACATGTTCAGATATGTTTTCAAGTATCAAGGATAATTTACTTCTGAATTGTTTCCATACTGATAGCAGCCTTCTATTTCATTCAAACTTTATTCTTAACTTCAAATTCTGCAATAACCACTCGTTAAAAGTAGGAGCAAATAAAAACAACTAAACAGAAGACAACAATCTACAGGATTATGTTTCAGTTCTCTCTCAGTTGACTTGGTCTATATATAGCAAAAAGGTTACATAAGGTCAAGAATTATAAACAATGAAGTGTCACCTGATGTTTTGCGAAACAGCAGAGGAAAAATAACTCCAGGAATGAATGGGTAGTAGGATTTCCGGCTGTAAGCAAGAGAAACGGCCTAAACATTCTGCTTTAAATGCGTATTATTGGGAATTTGACTCACTTTTAAAATTTGATTTTCCACTTTAATTATGTACCATCATATGATACTGAAAACCTTCTTCTATATAAATTATGATTCGTTTATGCAAGAGATGCTGTCCTCTCATATCCAACAAAGAATGAAGAGCCCTTCGTCACTGTTTCGCATATTTAACTTTTAAGGGTAGGACTGTCTTAAGCACCCCCCGCCTCCCCCCCGGCCGCCAAAATCCCAAGAAAATATGAGTGAATACATGCTCGTGGGTCGTACACACGTGCCTTTAAGTGGAAAAACAAGCATCACTGTGACTACCTGACACTCTGAAAACCCTAACTCCTGACCCCGCCCCACATCACCCTCCTCCCCTTTTCTCCTATAGCCGGTCCGGAGCTGGCGCAGTTACATGATGTAAGACGTAACCGCCGAAGCCTCCAACGTGTAGCTACCGTCCCTACCTCTGGGAGTTGAAGTTTCCGGAGGACTTGTGAGCGTTATCAAGACCACTCCAGAAAGGCTTTCTGGGCGTGCTCTCAGGTTCCCCGAAAACTCCTCAGCTCGGTAAGTCCCCTGGGACTGAGACTCGCGCTGCCCTACCCTTTGGTAGCCTCCGGACACAAAAGGGGCGCTAAGCTAATGCCGCCCTCCATTAGCAATAAGGGCTTCCGGGGAAGAGGGGATTGGGGTTGTGGAAGTGGCTGCCGCGACCCAGTTCTCGAAGGAAGTGACGTCGGTAGAGCGCGCCCCGAGGCCCGCCAAGAAGCTTCCTGATTGGCTGGTTTCAGCTTAATCCCGCCTCTGGAGTGTGTCCGTTGGCGTCTGGCGTGGAGGGGAGAGTGGGGCGAGGCTCCGTCCACCCACGGTGGGGCGCCAGCTGTCGGTATCTGTCTGGGGGTCGGGATCCGATCCCTGGTTTATGAAGAGTGTGAGTTTCCAAACAGCGAAGGGAGAGGGAAATCTGGAGCCTGAAGGCAGGAAAACGAGTTACCGCATTTCTCCAGTGAGAGGCTGACGTAGCAGAGCGCTCGGAAATGTAGAGCGCCCCGGGGAAAGTTGAAGGTGCTTTTAGGCCCCATCGTGGTGCGCTCAGGACGATTTTAAGAAGACCGAGGTGTTACTTGATTTCACGGGAATATTTTGAGTGTTAAAATTCGGACTCTTTTGTAGAGAGGTAGAGAGGATAGCCGCAGACGATTTTCTCACTTTTTGTTTTCTAAATCCTCCCCGCTCCCCATCCCATCCCAACCTCCCATCCAGGGCACCTGACAGTTGAACGCTTTGGCTGCTGCAGATTTGGCCCGCGCGTTTTACAAAGGGTTTTCCTTCCCTGTCGCTGTCAGATCATTTAACTCCATTCCGCAATTATTTCAGCATTCGTTTGGATTTTTCAGGAGGGGAGCCTGTGTTATAATTTATGAAGTTTATTTTAGCTCAATAAGATCCATGAACGCAGGTTTTTAAAAAACTTTGGCCATTCACTGGATTTTTTTTTTTTTTTAATGTGTTCTTGCCGAAACCTATGCTGAGGAAGTAGAAATACAAGAAATATTGAAACACTTTTTTATGTATTCATCCCACACCAAAGGCCTTAGTCATATGTATACAGTTCTTAGTTTCATTAGACCACCTGATAATATATTTCTGTAAATAAATGAACAATTTAAGAAAATTGTATGCTAAACAGAATTTCACACAAATATTTCTATAATTGGTACACAATACCATTCTTAAATGTTTGTGGCACGTGGCTGAATTAATGAAAATGTACCGTGAGAGCAGAGCATCACTGAACACGGGAGGAATGCAAAACTCTGCCATGGAGCTTATAAACTGCAGACAAAACTAAAGTAAGAAATCACGTGTGCCTAGTAAACATATACTTGTATTTTACTGAACTCTCAGAGGGAAAGGGGGAAGGGGGGGCGGGAAGAGATTAACCAAAGAATTTATATGCATATATGGATAACCCCTGGACACAGACAATAGTCCGGGAGGCCTGGGGGAAGGGGTTGCAATGTGGAGGAGGCCAATGGGGGGAAAAAAGGGGGCATCTGTAATACTATCAACAATAAAGATAAATTGAAAAAATATATAATCTGAACAAGCTAGTTCATAGTGAACTGCTTATTGTAAGTATAGGCAGTGGGAGTTTGTTCATATCCTTGTTTGCACTGTGTGCTGTAAGCAATAATATGCAGGATCTCAAGCCAGCATTTTTGTTGTATTCTATGCCACAATGTATCTAGCTTATTCAAAGCTATAAAAAATTCACTTACTACAGTGCATTTTCTTAACTGGGAAGAGCTTTAAAAATAATAATGATAATGATGTTGACTAGCTTATGATCTTCCTATGTATTTGACAGGGTGTTTAAAAATGTTTCTATTCAATGATAGTTAAATTTAACTCAGACTTCTTAGATAGGAAAGACAAAAGCTCCCCCTGGTGTACATGAACTGTAAAATATTGTTATAAATTGCTTTTTAAATTTTCATATTATAGAGCCAATCAACACTTGCAGTTTTTGAACATAATAGAGAACTAGCAAAAAACAATGCCAATGATAATGGAAATAGTCTCTCTTAAAATATTCATTATTGTTTTATGAAGAGAGCAATTCCTTTCCTGTGAATTTTAATTGTGCTTTTAAGTTTGCATGTTTAGCTTAATGGTCAGGTTTAGCTTTTTTTTCCTCCACCCTACATTGTTTTGGATACATGCATTGCTGACTTTTATTTAATGTATGACCTATGAAAGGAAGTAAAATAAAAGTGATCCTGAAGATCGCATTATTTTAAAATTATCTTCTAATATTTTCAGGTTTACTGAGTTTCCTCTCTCAGTTCTTAAGTTGAATGCTTACTTTTATTTTCCAGCTTTAAAAAAAATACTAATAAATACACTCAAGGTTATCCATTTATCTCTACCTTTTGGCCTCTGTTTCTCTCATTCTGTAATTCAGGTCTTTTAACTGCTCTGACATATTTTTTCATTCTATTTCTGTCTGAATTCTGAGTCAGATTGTCAGGATGTCTTCTAATCCATCAATTATCTCTTGGACTCCAGGTAATCTGGAGTTTGTCTCACTTATTGAAATTTTTATATCTTCATTTCCTGGTTTCCAAATCGGTTCTTTTTCATAGATTTTTATTTGCTTTTGTATTAATTATAATATTTATATTATAAGTATAATATTTATAAATTAAACTTTAGTATCTGTATGTATAGGAAAAAACATAGTATATATAGGGTTCAGTACTATCTGCCTTTTTCCAGCATCTGCTGGGGATCTTAGAATGTATCCATTGCAAATAAGGGGGGACTACTGCATACCTTTTTGCATTAATTTTGTGCATATTTATGATTCATTTACAGGAATTTATTCTAAGGAAATAAATTACTGAGTCAAGGGTATCAATCTTTTAAAGCTTTTGAAACATAGATCTGTACAGCCGTCTGGAAAAATTGTGCCATGACTGCCAATAGTATCTGAAATTACCCCTTTTCATCACATTTTCTTTGCCAGTAAGTGACATTTAATTGTCTAAATTTTCATTTTTTTTTAATCCTCACCCTAGGATATGTTTACTTATTTTTAGAGCGAGGAAGAGAAAGAGAGAGAAAAAAACTGAGGTGAGAGAAACATTGATTGGTTGCCTTCCATGCACTTCAACCTGGATCGAACCTGCAACCTAGGTATATGCCCTGACCAGAATCAAACGTGCAACTTTTTGGTGTATGGGATGACACTTCAACCAACTGAGCCACCCGGCCAGGGCTAAATTTTCATTTTTGTTCATTTCTGATATGGTTTAATTTTAATCACATTTATTGGCCATTTGGTGTTTACTTTTTTGTGTGTGAATTATCTATGTCAAAAGTTGCTTTTTACTTTTTCAGAGGCATCAAATAATGTCATCTGAAATGGTGCCAGCATTTGTTGAGACTTCTAATGTTAAAAGCAAGCAAGACTTAAGTGAAGATCAGGAGGAGAGCAAGAAGCTAAGATTAGGTGAAGAGTTTGAACAAATATCTAAACGACAAATGAAAAAGCTAATAAAACAGAAACAATGGGAAGAACAGCGAGAACTCCGCAAGTATGTTTCAAAATACATGTATTCTACCCCTATTCAGAAATATGGAATGTTGGACCTTTCATAGTCCTTTGACGCATTAAAAGTAATTGTGTTAATTAAAATTGGGGCTATGCATATTGTTAGCTAATACTGTCAGTTGGCTGTTAAAACTGTATGTTTTGAATTATTTTGTTTAGCAATGTTTATGAATTTACACTGCACACTTTTTCTCACCCAAAATCTATTGTGAGTAGCAGCACAATTTCTGAAATAACTAAGTTAGGAAAGGGATATAATTAGCATCCATGTCCTAGATATGAAGCAAAAATAACCACCTCGGAGAGATCAAATTTGGGCCTAACGTTGATTTTGCTAAAACTATTGCAGGTTTTGTTGAGAACAGAGACTGAAGCTGTTCTTATACAGGGGTGGGCAAAAGGAGGTTTACAGTTGTGAGTATGCAAAACAGTTTATTCTTGTATTATTATTTATTTATTATTGTCTTTTTTGTATTACAATTGTAAACCTATTTTTGCCCACCCCTGTATAATACCAAAACTTACTGGGAGAAAATAAACTATAGTTGATGCAGATTAGAGAAAAAAGTATGTAAGATTTTTTTTTCCCCACTAACAATTTTACTTTGCTTTTTTCCTACACCATATAAATGTTGCTTGAAAATCATGTAGGGGAAGAATGATAAAAGTAAAATTTATCACAGCTCTCAAATTAAGTATTTATAGTTTTATTATAATATTATACTAAAACAACAAATGAATTTATTAGCAGTATAGTTAGGATTTGTGTAAAAAGCATTATATTGTTTTTACAAACCCTTTTCTTCCTTTCTAAAACTTTTAGATGGACTATGTAAAATTGCTGATATTTGACCAATTTTGATCCATGGAAGTGGGAATTTCTTATTGTTCAGCCGGCTGATTTAAAAAACTAATTGTTCCTTTGTCTATTTAGAGGAGTTTTGTAAATACCTGAGTATATAAATAACAACAAAAAGTTATTTCAATTACTAATTTTAGACAAAAGCGGAAGGAAAAACGCAAGAGAAAGCAATTAGAGCGACAATGTCAACTGGAATCAAACTCGGATGGAAATGACAGAAAACGAATTCGAAGAGGTGTTGTTCACAGCACGCTTCGCCTTATCATTGATTGCAGTTTTGACAGCTTGATGATATTAAAGGTATCATGAATCATTGTCAGAGAAATCCTGTAGGTAAACTAGGCTAAATAATTCTTGCTTTAATATATAATATCACTTTGATATAAATTTATGTACTAAAATACATCTTAAATCAAGTTTTTCAAACTCTATGCCCCCTAAATTAAAATTTCTTTTATGTATATGTATGTGTGTTGACAGAAGGAGAGACAAACACCATGATTGGATTATAAAACTCAATAACTGCATATTAATCATAAAGATCTGTTTTTATTTGTCCTAATCAAAATTAACAAAATAAGAAATATGATTGTCTGAATAGAATTGTTTCTTAATAGTTTGAGAAGCCTGGCTGTTTAAACAATGCTAGTAAAGAGACCATGCTTTAATTTCTAAGCCATTGGTAAATTATGAAAATAGTAATAGTATGTCACTAAGAGTTTTTTGCTGACTCTTAAGAAAGTAAATGTTTTCATAAACTAGCATTCTAAATGGATACAAAATGTGAAATAATGGTTCACTTACAGAGTATTAACTTTACTTATAGTAATTATTTTATTTGTTATGTAAGGAAATAGCATGGAATTTATCAGAAAGGACTTGTATTTCAAAAGAAAAAAATGAACCTGTGTAATCATCCCTTCTGCTTATTCTGTTCCACTAAGATTGTGGAATGGTCATGGATGATTTTGAAAATGCTGCTTTAAAAATTGCACTCTTTTATAGGACATTAAGAAACTTCATAAGCAGATTCAACGATGTTATGCAGAAAATCGACGAGCACTGCATCCTGTACAGGTATGTTTAAGAGATTTAAAAGAGACTCAAGTTTCCTTTCTTATATTTTCCTTCTTAGAGAACAAAATGCCTATTCGAAACATCTTTTTATAAAGATAAAGTAAAATATTTCAAACATTTTTTCAAGTGTCATTCTTAGACACACTGCCCAATCATCATCAGTCTTGTACACATTGATCTGCTCATTTCTGTGTAGTTGAACATCTTCATTAAAGGATATACACATATTTTCTTACTAGTTTCTTAGCTTTCATCCTTCCATTCTGGGGAGTAGGGGGAACCGATGTGTGCCGTGTTACCTTTTGGTAGGTTTATTCTACTTAAAAGATTTTGAGCCACTGATAATTTTGAAAAGTATTTCCTTAGCTAGAGGGAGGGAGTGCTTTGTAGACTAGCTGCCTGATACTGAGTTGCCTGCTGTTTGAATTCTAGGTGACCTAATAACATTGGCTCACTGACATTGAGAACTAGAAATTTTTAATGTATTTTTGGTTAGATATTTTCTTCTTATCAAGGGATAGTAATTATATATTTATGCGTTTTATATTCTTCTCACCCTTGCTTAGACTTGAAATAGGTGTCAGGTTTTAGGATCAAAGAATTATGGAGACTTTTGTTTGGTAAAAAACAACAGTGGTGGCAAAAGAAAGGGAATGGAAACTTGACATGGGAGCAGGGAGTTTGTAGACAAGTGATCATTAAGTGAAAGATTATAACTGCTCGAAAAAATGGGATAAAAATTTAGGTGGAATAAGGAAGATAATGGGTTATGAAATATAGAAAATATGTCATTTCTGCCACCAATTCTTGTATGTTTAAAGCATGCTAAAAATTTAGTTTTTACTAGAATGAAAATATTTTGTGTTTCATTGATGATCTGGTTAGTGTATGAAGAAAATAAAATACTGTATTTTAATAGTCATTTACTCTCTCTTTCTGTGC
The DNA here is from genome assembly GCF_054644295.1 of Miniopterus natalensis. NCBI lineage: Eukaryota > Metazoa > Chordata > Mammalia > Chiroptera > Miniopteridae > Miniopterus > Miniopterus natalensis. The sequence goes on from NC_142081.1 coordinate 144,401,882, forward strand.
CTATGAATCTTTATCAGTTTTATTTGACAAGCCATGGAGGCCAGTTGAAAAAGAACATGGATGAAAATGACAAAGGATGGGTCAACTGGAAGGTAATTAAAGTACATTAACTCTCCCATAATTCCAAGTAGTTTTAAGCTTAAAGGTCTACATTTTTTATCTAAGTTCTACATAATGTTAATAAATACAAGAGTCACCAGTCTCCAAACCCTGTGTATCACTGTACCCAAATTTAAGGGTACTAATGGGAGACGCTAAAGAGACTGAGATATCTGTTTGTACTTGCTCTCATTAAATCTCACTTGCTATTTTGCCTCCAACTTTAAAACATATTTTTAAAAAAAAAAATTTTTTAAGTGTTTATTCAATCTCTGCCTATCAAACTGGCTGTGCATTATTTATAAGAGTGAAGTCACTCTAAAATTTAAAAATGTATTTGCATTGTTTCTTCTAAATCTGTGTTCTCCCATGTCCACATGTGGCTATTGAACTCTTGAAATGTGACTGGTCTGAATTGATATGTGCTATAAATGTGAAATATACATTGGATTTCAAAAACTTAGTACCAAAAACAAAAAAAGATAGAATATAAAATATCTCCTTGAAATTTTAAAAAATATCATATGTTGAAATGATAACATTTGGGGTATATTGTGTTGAATGCAACACAATACAATGCAATGTATTATTGAAATTAATTTCACTTCTTGTCACTTTTTTTTAATGTGACTACTAGAAGATTTAAAATTACATATGTGGCTCACATTTTTTATAGGACTAAACTATTCTCAGTCATTTGCAAAAATGACTAATAGATTGGGTTTAGTACAAATCCATGAGGAATCCTATTTTATTCAGAGAAGTAACTTTTTTTCGGAATTTTTTCTCTTTCTCAAAGCCAGTTCTCTCCGTGACATACTTTTCCTCTTATACTCACTAATCCCATAATGATTGCATTTATTTAATTAATAGCCTATAGTGTAAAACATTTTTAAAGGCTTAAGTTTTAAAGTACAATATACCAAATTTTATGATAGTGCCTATTTTCCTAAGAAATAATGTAATAAGTTAGAGTAGGCATACGTTCAGTTATTTTGTGCCTTGTTAAATTTATTATTTATACCACCCACTTTCCAGAAAAATGTTAGTTCACTGGTCTCTAATTTCAAGTTCTCCTGGGGGCCCTTATTAAGCATAGGGGCCAAATTTATAATATAAATTTTCCAGAAAAGTGGCTGTTTATTAATCAGTAGGTTATACATTTTAGGTTAGACAAGTCCTGCTTCATTTTTGGTTTCCTTAAAAATCACTGGTTGAATGTCATCTGAGCTTGGCGATGTAGTTTCTTTTATTCTAGCAATATAGTTTGCAAAATTCTGACTGCCAAATGTTCAGTTTTGTGCCTGTGACCTAACAATTTTGGTGAAGATTTCAAATGTGCATCTTTGTAGAAATGGATGCATGGAATTTATTAACTATATAAGCCATTTCCTTTTGACAGTTCATGTAGACAGAGAGGAGGTAATTGGAGAAGACATTCTTTAACCAGAAAACAGTGTGAGCAAATATGTGACAAAATGTGTTTGTTTTGTAGGAGCGGAGATAAAGTTAGAAAGAGTAGATTAGTGCCATATTCAGGAAAAGGTTACTAAGGTAAGGAGTTTCAATTTTATCCTACAAATGAAGATAAACATTGAAAGTAGTGTTTTTAGAAAATGAGTCTGCCATTAGTGTATGGAAGTAAATTGGGATCTGAGGCTAGAAACGGAAATAGCATTAAGAGGCCACTTAAATAATTGAGGTGTGAGGTGATAAGGAATTAAAGTAGTAGGTTATAAATAATGCATTGTAACATTCTTTCAAACTTCCTTCCATATGATTTACTTCCTTTCAAAATGATTGTTAGCCAATTTTCACAAAATTTTATTAATTTATCACATCTGTCCCTATGTGTCTTAAAGGATATCCACATTAAACCAGAACACTATATTGAATTCATAAAGAAAGAAGACCTGATTTATCTTACATCAGATTCACCTAATGTACTGAAGGACTTAGATGAATCAAAGGCTTATGTGATTGGAGGATTAGTAGATCACAACCATCACAAGGTACTAAGTTTTTATTTTTGCTTTTGCTTGTACTTAAAATTGATATGTCAGTTTTCTCAATTAACTAACACTTCTTGAGAGTAGCAATAATGCTGATGAAAGCTGATTTCTATTGAGTACCTGCTGTAACTCAGTCACCTTTCCAGCTAAGCAAAGCATTTCACATACAAGGTGGGGCAAAAGTAGTTTTGCAGTTGTTCGTATGGAAAATAATACAATAATAAATTATAATACAAGAATAAACTCTGTGTTCCACTTACTCACTACTGTAAACCTGATTTTGCCCCATCCTGCATATTAGTAGGCTTAATCCCCACTATAAACCAGTGAGGTCATTGCTATTATTATCTGCATTTTAGAGCTTAGGAACTGGAAGCCTAGAGAAACTAAGTCTAAAATCAGTAGTAGTAGGTAAAGCAGATACTTGAAACCAGGCAGATTGTTCTGGGTCCCAGATGCTTAAACAATATACTGTATTGAAAGAAGATGCTGCTGCTAATCAGTTTCTAGGCCACTGGTAAAATTTATAACAAAACTGATAAATTTATATATTAATTATGTGATTTTCATGGGATGTGTTTTCTGTTCTCATGTTATAATTTCTCCTTTTGTCTCTTTCCATCTCCTTATCCTCATTCAAATGAAAAATTACCAAAATAGACTTTCTAACAAAAAAACATAATTTTCGCCCAGGCGGGCGTGGCTCAGCGGTTAAGCGTCAGCCTAGGATCCAGGCAATCAGGATTCGATTCCCAGTCAGGGCACATGCCCGAGTTGCGGGCTTGATCAATGACTCTCTCCTCATTGATGTTTCTATCTCTCTCTCTCCCTCTCCTTTCCTCTCTCTGAAATCAATAAAGATATATTAAAAAAACAACAAAAACATAATTTTCTACTTTGCCAGCTACTTTGCAATATGCTAAATTCAAACCAACTAAAGAAAAAGCATGTTTACTACGTGTCTGAGGAAATATTGTCAACAGAATGATACAAATTCATTATTTTTAGTACCACTGTGCAGTAGAACTTTCTCTAATGTTGGAAATATTTATATCATTCTGTCCAGTGTGGTAGCCCTGTGGCCACTGAGCACATGAAACGTGTACAGTATAATTGAGAAATAGAATTTTTAAAAATTATAATCAATTTCAATTTAAGTAGTCACATGTGGCTCTACTTGAACAGTGCATCCCTATAACATCACAGAATTTTATCAGAATGATCTTTAGCCTTTTTATTGTTTTCTTAGTGGAAATACTCTATTTTGTTATTTATGTAGAACCAAATATTTATCTTTCATGTGTCTTTGAACTAAAACAATTTGTTTTCAAAAGCACCCGCCTCAATCATTAATTATTTGTCTCTAAAATATGCAAACTAGTGGTTGGGAAATTCACGTCTTCTTTCTCCTGTACTTTGTCTTTTAGCTATTTTAGTTCTGGTTAGACCCAGGCTTTACGGATTTTAATTTTGAGAAGAGAGAAAATTCATATTCAGTATTATTTAAATTGACAGAAAGGTAAAAATTAAATTTGTAGGCAATTTCAAAATATTTTCAGTTCAGCTTTTCATAGAATTTGTTTTTGTCATTTGTGCCTCTTAGTGTTATGTAATTGAAACATAGTTTTATCTATATGTCTTTTGTATTCATGGGAAGAGTGATGGTGCTTCTCTAGGAATTCTGTTTGAGTATTTTAAACTAAGAGAGAGGCAGTGTGGAATGGTGAAAAGGTATTTTGAGGCATGGGCCAAGTTTTTCCTATGGTTTTGCCACTGAGGAGCTTTGTGACAGAGCAGGGAAGAAATGTCTTTGGTTTCCTCACTTTAAAATTGGTTAAAACAAATGCCCTAAACATTCTGACTATCCATATTGTCAAGAGAATGTTTCCAAACTAGCTGTTAAACACAGACACACACACAAACACACACACTTCAGATAATGTTCTCTGAACTAAAATCTTTCCTAAAAATGATTTGTTCTGTCGTAGACTTTAAGTTAAAATAATTAATGTTCTAGTCCAAGTTATAGTGTCTTTGTTTTAGGGTCTCACATATAAACAAGCATCAGATCATGGAATTGATCATGCACAGCTACCCCTTGGAAATTTTGTGAAGATGAATAGTAGAAAAGTTTTGGCAATTAATCATGGTAAGCTATAAGGGGATGAACTGAAAATGTACCTGAGTGAACATTGTGAAGAATAACATTACATTTTCGTTTTGGACAAATAGAAAATGTAGACTTTGCTGAAGACAGAATTATAAAATGTAATGATTTATAAATTGTTTTAATATAGAAATAATACATGCATATTTTGAAAATGCAAAAAAATAAAGAAAAATAAGCTGTAATTTCACTACCCAGAGATACTTAATATCAACTTTTTTGTGTGTTTCCTTCCAGTTCGTTTCCTATGCATATATAATATTATTTGTGACATAATTGGATTCTTACTCTATTATATAAAATATTATCAATCTGGGTGTTTTCCCCTCATTTATAATTACATTTTTCTATGTCATTGAATTATAATTAATGGCTATGTAATATTTCATCATCTGAGTATACAGTAATGTAACCATTTTCTTGTTGATTTTTTTTTTTGCCCTTGTAAATAACATTATAATATTTGCCTGGAGTTTTTTTAGTAGAGATTTTTGTTGGTACACAACTGTTTGTTGGGCTCTTTTTTATGTGCTAAGAACTTTCTGTATAGTAGGCTCTAGGGAGTTATAGAAATGAGTTTACTGATTCAAGGACTGAACTTCTAAGACCTTTGATAGATGGTGGAAATTACTTTCTCATGAAGCAATCCAGCTTAACCCATCAGCAATATATTAATGTGAAGATACTTTGGAGACAGTATTAAGTTTTAACTCCTAATTCGGGGGGGGGGGGGGGGGGGAAGCAGGCAAGATGCTTCCCAGAGTGAGTGGCTCTTTATAGGAAAGATAGAATTTAGATTACTCCTAACCTTGTTTTCTTCTAGTTTTACATTAGCACATACAGGATAAAGAAGTGAAAGGGATAAAAAATAGGAAGGAAGCAAAACAATTCTCTGTCTATTGATTATTATCAACAAGGAATAATGGAAAACTTCTGAGTGCCTAAGAACTCAATTGAGGAAAAGCTAAAGAAGGGGTAACAGGCTTGAGAGCTGTGCAGCAAATTGGCTCTGACAGTGAATAGGAGAAGAAAGCGATAGGAACAAAGTAATGGTAAGGTCATACTGGCACTCCTAACACAAAAGCAATGTATTTTAAAATATAGGATGCAACATAGTGATGAACTTGGCTCAGAAATGTATGGAGTTTTTCTTTGTTTCAGTGTTTGAGATTATTCTGGAATACCTGGACACAAGAGACTGGCAAGAAGCATTCTTTACTGTTTTACCCCAAAGGAAAGGAGCTGTTCCCACAGACAAAACCAATGAAAGTTCTGCCCATGACAAGAAGTCTTCCAGGGTTGAAGGTGGATTGGACAGTGATTCCAGTGAGGAAGAAACTAGCAGAAATGAACTAGATTCACCACCTGAAGAAGAAAAGCAGGATAAAGAAAATAGCACTGAGTCTACAGTGAACTCTATACCATAGTAATGTCATCTGGGTTTTTTGTTTTGTTGTTTTTTAGTGTGTGTGGTTTTTTTTGATTAAGGAAAAACTAGGAGAAAATGAGGTGCTTCATAGAATATTCAAGTTGGAAGAAAACTTTATTTTACTTTTTATGATTTTTTTTTAAAACTTATACAGCAATAAAAAGTCCTTGTAAGAAAACACTTTCTGTTTTTGCATAAGATTTCAATATGTAATTTTTAAAAATAGTTTTCTAAGCCTCAAATAAGAGTTTTTGAGGAATTGTACTTTAATAATAAACCTTCATTGTCTTATTTACTGGGTTATATACTTCAGAGTGTGCCTTCTGAATCTTTAGTTTTATTATTTTATGTTTATATCAGTGTCTTTCTGACTTATTGCCTACTTATTTGTGGAGGCAGATTTCATAAATCACCTATAACTGTACCAAAATTTTCAGTATGGGAGGTTACCTTCTATTTGCAGCTTTTATATTCAATATAATAGCTTCAAAGGAATGAACATAGTGATTTAAGGAGGAAGTATCAGATTGATAAACTCAGCAACTTACTTCTTTTGGACTATGGATCTGTCTGTTTCTCCTTTTGATGCCTTTTAGTTGTTCTAATGCAATCACTGAAGAGTTGATCTCTTTAATATATTTTTATTTTATTTTTTTAAATATATTTCCTTAATTCAAATAATGGTGGTAAATTATTTCAATTACAAAACTTAATTTTTCAGGCTAGATTATTTCAAAAGGCTGTTGAAGGATCAATTTTGTCTTTACCTAGAAAGAAATAGCTCTCAGCAGCTATCTTTTCATTCCATATATGCTTTTATTTAAAAAAAAAAAAAAAAGTTGGTTCTTAAAGTAAATAAAGTTAACTTTATATGTGCATCTGCCTATCATATAAACAAACTAATGTAAATGTATATTTCTGTAAATAATATAAGCATGTATGAATATATGCATATAACTGTAGATACATGTGTGTCCACATCATGTGTGATTCTTATTTAATAAGCAGGATTCAGTTGCTGTATATGTGTATTATTTGTGTGAATGGTAGTGTTCAGCAACACTAAGGAATTTAAATTTCATAAAGTGCAAAATCTATAATTAAACATTTGTATAAGGACATTGGCAAGGGAATATGGGGCTGAATGAGATGTTTAGTTTCCTGTAGAGCAGTTATGTTTAAAGTAAGTGATTCTTCTTTGCCACAGCTGTAGCAAGATGTCAGAAGCCTTCGAGTGGATAAGTGAAGTTTCTGTTCTTTTTACTAATTGGCATCTTAAATTATGCACACATTTGGTAGAAAGTTTATTGGATTTAATATAGGTGTTCTCTGACCCTTTTTTTTTGCTGCTTTATTCTTAGTAATCTATTATAGTTATCCATTTAAAGTAAGGTCTGTGAGCAAGGTATGTAAATAAAAAGCTCCTACAATTCTAGAAGAACAAAGCTTATGTCTTAAGTTGTATTTTTCAAAGGTTCATGTTTTTCTGAGTAAATAGGGTTTAGTAGCATGAAATACTATACCTTTTACTTAAATTGTTCCATAGGGAATAGGCACAGTTTAATTTTGAAAGGTGGGAAAAATTGTTACAGGCACTATGTAGTTTAATTTTCACTAATTATAAAAGCCCTATATTAGTTTCCTATGACTGCCATAACAAATTTCCACAAATTGGATGGCTTAAAACAACAGAAATTTATTCTCTTACAGTCCTGGAGGCTAAAGAATTATTTGTAGCCGTTCCTAGCTTGTGTTGGTTGTCAGCAATCTCTGGTGTTCCTCAGCTTGCAGCTGTGTCACTCCAATCTCTGCTTTGTCATCACATGACCTTTCACCCTCTGTCTCCTGTGCCTGTGTCCCTCTTGTAAGGATACCAATCATTGGATTAGGTTTTACCCTACTTCAGTATGACCTCATCTTAACTTGATTGCATCTACAAAGACCCTATTTCCAAATAAGGTTACATACACAAGTATTAGATATAAGACTTGAACACATCTTTCAGGTGGACACAGTTCTATCCACTACAAGGCCATATCTTATTTAGGCTGTTCATGACAAGAAGATGAAGATTGCAATTAGAAATAACTTCTGAGATATTTAAAATTTTGGTTTTTTAAGTAATAGTAATCTTTTCTCTTAATGTATTCTCTCAACACTGTTTTGGTTTATTGAGGTAGCTTATTAAAATTCAGTAATATTAAAGTCACTTGTATTAGAACATAATGAAGGTAGGAAATTCAGTTAGTATTTAAATAAATATGCCAAATGGAGATATGTCTGCTGAAATAATATGATTTTCTCACATTTCATGTCTTAAAAATCTGTGGTCATCATAAAGCAAGCTCATTCTTAAGGGAAGGGACATTCTTTAGACCGGCGATTTTTCAACCTTTTTCATCTCATGACACATAAACTACTTACTAAAATTCTGTGACACACCAAAAAATACATTTTTTGCCAACCTGACAAAAAAAAGTATAATTTTGATTCATTCACACCAGACAGCTATTGTTATGTTGGCTGTCATTTTTTTTATTTGGCAATCTAAGGGAAAAGAGGCCAGTGCCCCTGACTAAATATAGTAGGTATTGCATGTTTTAAAAATTCCTATGGCACGCCAGTTGAAAATCACTGCTTTAGACATTCTCCAGAGAGCACTGTGTTGCCATCTTGGAGCATTTGAAAATAGTAGAAACTGAAAAAGGGAGACAGGAAGCAATTCTAAAGGGAGGTTTTTACTGACAATTACAAAGTAAAGTGATGTATCATTTCACTTTATATGTGGAAAGGGTCACAGATTATATTGGTAAAATGCAAGAGTTGTCCACAGAGCACTGAGAACTTGTACAGACCGCAGTTGGAAAAAGGAAAAAGGAATGGCAGGGGTTAGAACCAATGACAGCAGTGGCCTGTTGTGCTCATTAAAGTGATTAAATTAGCATAGAGATATTCATCTTTTCCTAGCACCTTGTCAGACACAGAGAGTAGGCACTTAACAAAGGTGAAGAAAGGAACCAGTGACAGAATCAAAAGATAATACTGTTAGTGGAAAGAGTAGGCTTAAATCTTGGCACTCTGCTTGTTAGTCATGTCACTTGGGGCAACTTTCTCAACTTGTGTGTGTCTCAGAGTCCTTATTTGTAAAATGGGAATGCCATCCCATTTGTCCTCTCTTAGGATTGAGAAATCAGTTGGTCTGAGACCAAGCAGCTAACTGAATAATAGTTTTGTATTGACATTTCTTTACTTGCCTCATTTCCCTTGTTTCTCACTTCCTTTTTGACATTGCCTGATTGAAAAAAAAAAAAAGTAATGCTATGCTTTATTTCAGGCTCTGCCTTTTGAGGAACCCAGGCTTAGATGAAATTTTTTAAATGTGAACTTTCTACATTACCAGAATGAATGCTCATTGGATAAAATATGGAAATCACAGACCATTTAGTGAAACATTTTAAATAGCAATAAAAACCAAATGCTAAGATAAAACACAACCACACAAAGCCAAATCAGCAAGTATAAATGTTCTAAAATCACTGAAATTGGATTTTAAATACCCAAAGCCTAAACATGCTATTTTTAAATAAAGTTACTCAGCAATTGTGAAAATCAAAGAATACAGAAAAGCATATTGGGCTAACAAGAGAAAAAGACAAGTCACAATTTTCACACTGCAAACGGGAAAGAAAGGCATGTAATATTCAAGAAAGCAATCCTTAGTGAAGATCTGACAGTGATGAGTATCTATGCATCAGGTAGCATAGTATTCAAATTCAAGAAAAACTTAAGGAATTATATGAAATAATAAGAAATGCATTAGTATGAGGAGACTGATTCATGCTTTCCAACCCATGACAAAAGATAAATATATGGGAGATGTAAGTGCTATAATTAATAAGACATATAATTGATACATATCAAGTTCTATAGGCTAAAAGTAGTTTTCCAGTGCCGAAAGAATGTTCATAAAAATGTGTATATGTGTATTCCACAATGGAAAATAAGTTCCAGAAGTAGAAATAATATAAGTAGCTTCTGTGATAATACATTAAGATAGAAAACAAATTTGTGGGACAGGAGGAAAGCATTACCACCTAGAACTTTTTTATTTAATGTCAGATGTCTGTTGTAAAAAGCACTGTTAGAGATAAAGTTGGTCATGACAATTATAAAATTCTAAACTATATTTACACATCACTTCAAAATATATAAATAAAAATGGACAAAATTACAAAGACCACTGAACACATTTATCATAATAGTTGGAAAAATTTTGTACACACCTTTATAATTGATTAATCAATCTCAAAGGCAAAAATTAGAATATATAAGATTTGAGCAACACAAGTTTTAATATATCTACAACTTTGTGTCCAACAGTTTTAAAATTTACATTCTTTTGAATTATATGGAACATTTATGAAATTTACCATATGCTAAACCTCAAAGCTTCCTCAAGAAAATCAAATGATTTGTCATTTTTACAGATCACATCAGCTACAATACAATTAAATTATAAATCATTTAAAATATGTTTGAAAAACATACATTTGGGAATTTTAAAAACCTCTTCTAAACAGCTTATGGGTTACAAAAGAAAACAATGAAAATTAGAAAATATATAGAAGTAAATTTAATGAAACTATTAAAACTTGTAGAATATAGCTAAAGCAACATTTAGAGGAAATTTTATAGCTTATATTGTTTAAGTTAGAAAAAAAAGGGCTAGCATAATTGAACTATCCATTTAATTTAACAAGTTAAGAAAAGAACAGTATATCCAAAGTTGAAGGAGAAATACCGGCAGCAATAATTAAAACTAAAATGAACATGCAGTAAAGAGGACCAGAGCAAAAATGGACTATTCGAAAACACTAATAAAATAGACATTAAGAAAAAAAGAGGGAGAGAGGGGGCCCATAATATAAAAATGAATAATGGAGATATTAAATTGGAAACAAATGAATACTATAAAATAATATGTCAACACATTTGAAAGGTTATATGAAATGACTAAGTTATAAAAATAAAAATTGCCAAAAACTCAAAAAACTTTACAACCCCAAAGAGTTTTATAACTCTTAAGTAAATTGATTTAGTATTTTAAAATCTGGGACCAAATGTCTTATGGGCCTATCTGTGAGACATACCAAATGCAAACAAATTATTTTACCCGGACTCTTTGTGGAGAACTAAAAATGAGGGAGCCATTATTGTATGAAGCTTATTAACTGTGCTATTCAAGTCACATATATTTTTCCACTTGTGGTTTCTTGTTTTGTTAATTATCGTAAAAATCATGTAACATTAAATTTACCATCCTAACCATTTTCAGTGTACAGTTCAGTAGTAGAAAGTGTATTCACACTGTTGTACAGCAGATATGTAAAACTCATTTATCATGCAGCACGGAAACTCTGTATCCATGAAACTAATTCCCCTCCCCCCGCTCACCAGCCCTTAGTAACCACCGTTCTACTTTCTGTTTCTGTGATTTTGACTACTTTAGATATTTCATATGGTGGAATCATCCAGTATTTGTTCTTTTCTGACTGGCTTACTTCTTAGCATATTATCCTCAAGTTTCATCCATGTTTTAGCATGTGATGGGATTTTTCTTTTAAGGCTGCATAATATTCCATTGTATGTATGTACCACATTTTCTTTCTTTATTCATCTGTCCATGGACATTTGGAATGCTTCAACCTCTGGGCTATTTTTAACAATGCTGCAGTGGACACAGGTGTGTAAATATTTCTGAGATCCTGCTTTCAGTTCCTTTGGATATATACCCAGAAGTGGGACTGCTGGATCATATGGGCATTCTATTTTTAATTTTTTGTGGAACCTCTATACTGTTTTTCACAATGGCTGTACCATTTTACATTCCCACCAAAAATGAGTGGGGCTTCAACTTCACATCCTTGCCAACAATTATGTTCTGTTCTTTTGATAGTGGCTGTCCTAATGGGTGTGAAATGATATATCATTGTGGTTTTGATTGCATTTCCCTAGTGACTAGTGGTGTCGAGCATCTTATGCGCTTCTTGGCTATTTGTATGTCTCCTTTGTAGAAATGTCTATTCAAGTTGTTTTTAAATTGGGTTGTTTTCTGTCATTGAGTTGTAGAAGTTTTTTATACAGTGGAACCTTCTACAGTGGTTCTCAAACTTAATTCATTTCAGAAGGCTGTTCAAGAATCGATTTGTTTGAAAACTGAATCATGTTTTCCCATTAGAAATAATGTAAGTTGAATTAATGTGTTCCAGACCCCAAAATGATTCCCTGTTTTAACCTTTCTTATATACAGTACAAGTCTAATGTAGTGTTTAATCTATAACCAAACACTTCTTAATTTATCAAACCACCCCCTACTGGCCTTAAATGAATCATTGTCAGCACTTGTTTCAGGGGTGCCTTTCAGAATTCAGCATGCTACACCTTCGCCTTTTCTCATTATCACCAGCTGCTTTTCGTTTATCCCCAGCAACAACAGTTTTTCTGCTCTTCAATTGCCTGTGATCATTGTTTCTTTTATACCCTTTGCAACATTAGCACTCTTGGCCTTTTTATGTTTTAAAATTGTGCTAATTGTCCATTTCACCAGCAACAAAACCAAAAAAAAAAAAAAAACAGAAAGAAACCCACAAAAACATTCACAGCACAATTTCCTGAGCTGTTAACAAAGCGAGGTTTAGCTGTAAACTGACTGATACTGACACATTCTCTCTTTTTGTTTGTGGCCTGAGAGATGCTTTTTGTAATGCTGATATATCAGCATGAAAGGGTTGTCGGGTCAAGAACTGAAGTTTTGTTCCACAACCAAGACATTTTTTCCATGAACAACTTGGTTGAGAACTGAATTGTTCAAGATGGGAGACATTCAAGAACCAAGGTTTGACTATATATTCTAGATGTCAAATAATAAGATTTGCAAATTTTCTCCTATTCCATAGATTGCCTTTTCACGATGTTGATTGTGAGTTTGTTTTTGTGTGGTGTGTGTGTATGACAGGAAGTTTTAAAGTTTTGTAGAGTCCCATTTATCTATTTTTTTTGTTTTTGCTTGTGTTTTGGTGTCATAGCTAAGAAATCACTGCCTAATCTAATGTTCTGAAGTTTTCCACTATGTTTTCTTCTAGGAATTTAATATTTAGGTCTTACATTTAGATCTGTAATCAAGTTTGAGTTAATTTTGTATATAATGTAAGATAACTTCATTCTTTTGCATATGGAATCCAGTTTTTCCAGCACCATCTGTTGAAAAAGAGTGTCCTTTCTCCATTGTGTAGTCTTGGCACCCATGTTGAAAATCATTTGGCCATCTATGCAACAGTTTATTTCTGGGCTCTCAATTCTGTTCTATTGACTTATAGGTTTATATGACAGTAGCACACAATGTTAATTACTGTTGCTTTATAGTATGTCTTGAAATTGGGGAGTATGAAGCTTCCAAAAAATTTTTTTAATTCATTGTCCCTTGAGAGTCCATACAAATTTTACGATGGCTTTTCTATTTCTGCAAGAAATGTCATTGGGATTTTGATAGGGATTACAGTGAATTTGTAGATCTCTTTGGGTAGTATGGACACTAATTATTTTCTTTCCCTTCTCCAATTTGTATGCCTTTTTTTCTTGTCTGACTGCTCTGGCTAGAACTTCCAGTACTTTGTTGAATAGAAGTGGTGAGAGTGGGCATCTTTGCCTTGTTCCTGATCTTAGAAGACAAGCTTTCAGTCTTTCCCTTGTTGAATACAATATTAGCTGTGGGTTTTTCACACATGGCTTTTATTATGCTGGGGTCGTTTCCTTCTATTTCTGGTTTATTCAGTATTTTTATCCTGAAAGGGTGTTGAATTTTGTCAAATGCTTTTTCTGCATTGATTGAGATGATGGTGTGATTTTTGTTATTCATTTTGTTAATGTGGTGTGTTATATTGACTGATTTTCATATATTCACCCGTCATTACATCCAGGTACAAATCCCACCTTAAAAACTTATGCTAATAAATAAAAATGACTGAATATAACTATATTAATAATATTCAACTGAAGACATTAGAACAATAGTGAACCTAAAGAAACTAAAAGATTTAGAGTGAAAGGAAATATTAATGAAATAAAAAATAAGATTATACAAGATCTGTTTTTCAAGGTGATAGTAAAATGTAAAAAGCTATTATCCAAATGAATAAAAAAATTACAAATATATAAAAATAAGATTTCAGGATAAACATAGAAAGGAATTTAGAGAATTGTGCGACAAATCTGTCTCAATTCTATGAAAATAAATTTGGAAACTTGGATAAAATAATTAATTTTTAAGAAAATAAAAATCTCCAAAATTGATCCTTTAAAATATATAAAATATAAACAGGTCAGTTGTCATAGAAGAAATAACATTGTCCAAGGGCTAGCGCTTCCTAAAACATCCAACCTACATGGTCTGATAGGTGAATTTTACCAAGTTTTCACAGAAAAGGGATCTGCAATGCTATTGCAACCTCTCTATAACAGGAAAACGATAAGGAGAGGGAGAAAGCTTTGATATTAATTTTATGGGGTATGGTCTTGATATGCATCAGTAGTGACTAGTGGTTAAGCACATAGATTCCAGCCACATTTTGAACCACTCACTAAACCTTTGTCTCAGAAAGAGTTAACTGTCCACCACAGTCCAATTTTCCTTTCCATAGAATATAGTGTAGTACTGGAATATGATTGCTACTTAAGAATTTTATCAACCCCCTAGCAGCCAGACTATTTCTTAATCACAGAATATGAATAGAAGTGATGTTTACCATTTCAAAGCCAAGACTTTAAGCAGAGGTACTTTCATTGTGGAAGTCAGAATAACATCCCCCAAAGATTCTAATCCCTGGAGCCTGTGATGCTACTTGGTAAGGGAGAATTAAATTGCTAACCATCCAACCTTAAGATAAGATTACCTTGGATAACCTAGATAACATTCAGGCCCAATGTAATCACAGGAAGAGGGGGGCAGAAGAGTCAATGTCAGAGCAATGTGCTATGAGAAGAATCAACCAGCCATTGTCGGCATTAAAGATAGAAAGGAGCCATGAGCCAAGAAGTGTGGGTAACCTCTAGAAGTTGGAAAAAGCAAAGAAAACGTATTCTCCCCTAAGGCCTCCAGAAGGAATGTAACCCTGCCAACCCTTTGATTTTAGCCCATTGAGACCCATTTCGGACCTCTGCTCCCAGAATTGTAAGAAATCAAATTTGTGTTTGGTTAAGGCACTAAGTTTGTGGTAATGTATTACAGCAGCGTTAGGAAATTAAAACTTTCCTCCACTCTCCTTTTCCTCTTTTGCCAGCAGGATGTAGTTGACAATGAAACCGTAGGTAATGGTTGAGATTCAAGAGGAAGGGATCCCAGGCCTCTGAATCACGAATAAACCAAAGTCATCTACTGACTAAAAACACACACTTTGGACTCTTAGGTAAGATGTAAACTTCTATTGTATATGAAAGATGACACTTGCTACAACTGCATATCCCATCCCAATGAGTAGAACTCTCTGTTCCTCAGTTTTCTTATTTAAAAATAAGTGAGAATAACAATAGTAGCTACCTCAAATAGTTATTGTGAAAATTAAATGTTACTATATCTAAAGTGTTTAGAATGATTCCTAACACACAGTAAGTGCAATGTAAATATTATTAAGATTGCACATATGCGTGCACGCATGTACACACACAAACACACAATTTATAGCATCTCTTCTGAATATTGAGCAAACACCCTAGATAAAAGATTGGCTGATTGGTAGACAGAATCCAGCAGTACACTGAAAGAATAATAGCCATGGCCCAAGAGTGGTTTATTTTAAGGAAAAATACAAAATGTTCAATATTAGGAAATTTGTTAATATCATTCACAATTAGTAATGAGTGGAAACTAGTTCCTTTCTGGCTCATAAGTTAGGGATAATTTTTATAGCTTTTCTTTGTTGGAGGGAGGTGAGCATGTTTTTCATAATATCCCAACAACATTTTAACACCGTAGGTTGTGAAAATTAGGTGAGGTGTTAAAATTCTGTTTGTTTCTCTGTCAGAGTTTTGAGCAGGTATCGAATTATAACTGCTTAAATCTGATTATGGATGATTTTTCTAGTATCAGGGCCCTATACTTATGTAATAATACTAATAATGAAAGATTTGAAGTATAGTATATAAATAAACATTTTTTTACACATGGCATTCAAATTAACTACAAATAGGAATACTGTCTCCAATAATATTTGTTTGGTAGCATTATATGCAGGAGCTTTGAGATTTACAGGTGCCACCAGATCGAGGGCCTATTGATTCCTTGATACCAAAATATATAAAAAATAATAATTTGATGTAACAAGTGAACCTCATGTCTGTGAGAAAATTAGCCCAGTCTAGATTTTCTACTTTTGGTATGTTAGAGGAGAAAATGTTCTTTGGGGAGAGAGATTGTATCCTTGTATACTCCTTGCTGACATTGGTTTTGTTGATATGCTCTGCTGAGTTTTAGGCCTAGGAGGAGAATTTGATTTGCTGAAATATTCTGTAACAGGTATTGTCATCTTATTTCTTCTTATAAACATTGGAGGCTTGTGCTCAGCCTCTGAAATAGAAAAAAAAATCTAAATAAGGCCATATTTGAGGCATCGAACATAACTTCTGTCATGTTTTAGAAGCAAATTACATACAAAAAAACAACATGAAGTTTAGGTGAACCAAATACACCCCAAATTCATAAAATAATCTAATCTCATCTTTCATGTCATCTGCTCATCTTAACGAGTTATTTGTTCTATAACATATAGATGTTCTTTACTCTTGGAATCAAATGTTTTTGGTAAGAATGAATTAGGGCTGGTGAAGGGCACAGTGAGGCCAGTGAGAGAAAGGAGAAGGATCTCTGATCCTGATAGACAAAAAAATAAATAGACAAGCTGGTTAAAACAAGTCATTTGTACTCAGGAGACCTTCATAAGGCCTACATGGTCACATCCAAGGAGGAATACGGATTTGAGGAGATGCTAAATATCAACACTGGAGACAAAGGGGTATGATTTGGGGATTCTTATACAAAAATTTTCCAAATATCTAGATGGGGTAAAATACATTTGGGGCCAACAGGTAAGACATAAAATTGAGTAATAGAAACATCACTGTCAGGATTTTGTAATCCTGAGGTGAAGAGTTTTGTAGAAGAAGACAGATGCAATAGACAATCCTTGGAGTGTCAGAATAAGGGGATATTTTCTAATTTCTAAATTACACTTATTATTGTCTATTAGCAGATAGAGCCCCTTTTGGGTTGGTTAAGTCCAACAGACCCTGCTGGGGTTTAGAGTAACCTCCAGGAACTCTAATTGATTACCGTATCATTCCTGGTATAAGGGGAACTTGTAAAAATAATAAGGTAGGCTTTTGTTTGAGGCTACTAGACATACTTCATAGTCGTTGCTCTATAGTCATTGCTCTATAGTCATTGTTGCTGTGCTTGTTTAAGGCTAGGGGCCCCCAGTCCAACAGGGATGTTTCAGTTGGGCTATTCTGCACCAATGTAAGACTTTCCACAATCCTTGATCCTTCTTGGTCCAAATCATAGGCTGAGGCTGGGCTTCTGGTAGGGACACAAAACTGCTCCTCCCTTTCGTATTTCAGATGTCTCATGGGACATCTGCTGGCTGGCTGACATTTTATTATTTTCTCTGGTGACTTTGTTTCTAGTAAAAATTATCTGGCTCAATGACAAACTGTGAAGAACCAAAATTCTGAGATCATTGTCTTTTTGTTAAGTCAATGCAGGGTTTCCCCTGTCACTGAACTGGCATGACCAAACCTATAGTTCCCCCTGTGTCCTCCTGTCTTGCTTCTAAAGAGTGTCTGTCCCTGGGGCACTTTACTTTTCAATACAAAGTTAAATTTCTGTCAAATGTATCTCTATGAGAAATTCATCAGGTGCTGCCCCTTAGAATAGCTGGAAATCACTATTGCATTTTACTGCATTTAAAACCAGATATCCTTAATATCTGTGTCCCTAACTAGTTAGTTACTTACTGGTTTCCTTATAACAACTCAGTAATTATCACAAACTGTACTTAACCTTTCGGTACCGCTTTATTGTCTTCAGATCCTTGACTTGATACTCTAAATCAATTGGAGAAAGAGAAAATTAAATTCACAGATACCAACAAGTATTTTCTATAGACTGCATTATCATCATATAAACTAAGTATATGTGTGTCTTAAATATCCTATTCAAATTCTTGGTGTTTCAAAATAGAGTATATTAAATGTATTTTCCAATGAAAAATTTTTCTGACTTTGAGTAAATATCTAAACAGTACATTATATTTGGGCAGAGAGACCAACCCTGACTACCTCCCAGATCCTAATTTTTTTTTTAATCCTCACCTAAGGATATGTTTTTTTTCATTGATGAGACAGAGAGTGAAAGGGAGATAAGGAGAGAGAGGGAGAGAGAGAAACTCCACCAGGAATCAAACCCTCGGCCCTTGGGTGCACAGGACAATGCTCTAACCACTGAGGAACACTGGCTAGGGCACGCCAACTTCTAATTTTATGGAAACTCTAAGGTGGAGACAAATTGCACTACTACAAAATTACCCACTGTCTTAATGCTTTTTAAAGTTATCTATTATGTGTTTTGAATATTTATTTTCTCTTAATTTAAACTTTACTCAACTTTTAATTTTAAAGCAACAAGATTTTTAACTCCCAGCTTAAACATCATCTTACCACATTCTTTCACCGTGTTGTTTATACATAAATATGCATTTTCTTCTGTCATTGAAATTACAAGGTTTAGGAAGAATTTCTACTGAAATATTTCCCAATTCCCTTAATAGTTTTTTCCCTCTGACAACCCCCAGGAGTATGTCAAAGATAATCAAGTGGAGCAATTTATTTTAAACTTGCATTGTTCTATACCAAAAAAAAAAAAAAGTGATACCTCTATGATATGCATTTAACAAAATATACAATAACAATACAATTTAGATTTCCTTTATAGCTTTTATTTTTAAGTAAAGTAAAAAAAAATTAAAACCACTATATTTTCTTAGATTTCTGGATGGCTACTCTTGCCCTTAGTGGAAAGGGAACTTTCCTCAGAAAGAAAGGTTATTGGGTAAGGAGGACACAGCCCCTGCAAAAATGCTCTGAAAAATAAGATTTAGAGTGATCCTCTTACATTTATGAAAATTTTAAAAAATACACATTGTTGTCATTTATTGAGTAAAGAGGAGACTTAAAAACCTCAGCATGATTAGTGTTTTGAAAGATAATGAGAAGAGAATTGGAAGTCTTTATGTACCATATGCCCTCTAGGTGGCCATGGTGTCTCATTACCTAGTCAGTTGATGTCCTTCTGTAGGTCTGGTCAGCACTTTTGATTTTGAGGGTGAATATGAGGGCGATTTAACTTTGGTCGGCTTCCCAGTCACTGCTGCTGGTTCTGCTGAGGCTCTGCTTCTCCAAGGGCGAGCCAACATGTTGACCTCAGCCAGCTCAGCATGAATCAAAGCTGAGATCCATTCTTTTTCTGATTTAACAAAAGGGGTGGGAAGGGCATGAAGGTTGTAATTATCATTGTCTGGAAACACTGAATTAGTTTTTTTACCCAGCACTCCAGTATAAAATGCTGCTAATCTGTTTTCTGGGTAGGCACCTGTGTATGACTCAAGGTTTCTGCAGAAAAGTTTCTGTTGACCTGTGATACTCTAGAGTGCCCAGAGTAGCTAATTCACTGAGGTACTTTCCGTGAATGGCAGTGGAATTGTTTTCAAATGTTGAAAACAAAACTCAGCCTTACAGGCCACTGCCAAATGAAAAAAGAAAAGAAAAAAAAGTACACCCACAAAAAATAAGTACAATATGATCTTATTAAATACAAACTGATACTTAAATAATAATTACAAGCATATCTAGAAGAGTATACACTAAAGTATTCACTGAAATGATGTCTGTGATCATTTTATTTATTGTTATTGGTCTTCTTTTATTTTTTTCTGGTTCTTCCCCCTCCCCCCACCCTCCAACAATAAGCACTTATTTCTTGTGTAATTTTTTTAAGTTATATTTTTAAAAAGGAAAAAATTTAGAGAATAAAGATTTCTCACCCCAAAATAATACTTCCTCAATTGTCTGCCAAGTAGTCCAGAATTCCTGGGGTAAGGAACTATGTGTTTCCAAAATGCTCCCATTTAAAACATTAGTCTGTTCCTGGCACATCGGTATTTCCTAACTTTGATTAGTGCAATGGTTCTCAAAGGGTTGTCTCAGACCAGCATTATCAGCATCATCTGGGGCCTTGTTAGAGATGCAAATTCTCAGGTTTCACCCACCCCAGAAGGCTGGCCTCTGTCAGTCTGATGACCAGCTAGGTTTAAGGATAGATGCTCTATGCTTTTTATGGTTGTCCCATTAAGACTGGCATGTATTTTCATGGAACAGGCCAAGATGGGCCTAAAGGAGGCTAGGAGATGACTGAGTTGATGGTTTTGGTGGGGAATTGGCAGAGCTGTTAGAATCTGGAACTTGGAAGCCTAGCTCCTGCCATCCATACCAAAGGAAGAAACAGGCTCTGTGTTCATCTCACCTTTTGAACTTGCGTGAAGCAGCCACTGTAGAACTTCGGCCAGAGAATCAGTACGTAAAATGTTACAGAGTTTTTCCAGAATCTGACAGAGAATATTGGAGTTATATAGTGAGCAAGTAAGTGGTATAAGGCTATAAAGTTCCCTTTACTTTCTCCAGTCTCATCTTCCCAAATGCACTCTGTACACAGTGCACAATTCAATCAATTGGGATTTTAGCTTGGGAGCCAGCAGAATCTTTAAAAAAACATCTCCAATGCAAGTAGTAATAGTTTAGGTTAGGCGATGCAGTTTTTCTTGTTTTGTCTGTTCAGTACCAACATTATCTGGAGGAGCCATTAATTTTTCTTCTCTTAGGGAATTGATCCTTTCCCTCTGTCCCATGGGGTTCTAATGGAGATCTTCCTGTCACAGAACTGTCCCCCTATCTGTACTGCTCCCCTCTATAGTGGGTGAATCTAGCTGGATTCCTCATTGTTCCTCAGTTCTCTGAATGTAGTGATTAGCCCAATGGGATAGGAATCTAATTCTCATTTGTCAATCAAAATCCTTCTTTGAGAATTTTTATCTGGAGCTAAGGCCTGAAGTGTGGATGATAGAGAAGATTAATATATGAAATAATTAGTTATAATAAAAATGGACTCTAATAAGCATTAAAGTGCAAAGTATTAAGCACATGATGTTTCCAGTTTGACCCTAACTCTATCTGCTATTAGAATTTAGATATATCTGAAATTCATTCCTGTCTCCTGAACTTCAGTCCTATATAACCATCAGCCTTCTAGATGTATCCACTTAAATATACTATAGTTACTTTGAACCAAACTATCTAAAACTAAAACTGCACCAAACTCGCTGTTCCTCCTGCTTCCCCTGTCTCAGTGGACAGCACCAGCATACATGAATGTATGTCCAAACCAGAATCTAGGATTCGTCCTAGACAATGCCAAACAACAACTTTAGTAAATTCTTCCTTCTAAATATTTCTCAAACCTCTCCATTTCTCTCTATTGGCACAGCCTTGACCCAGTCTAAACCATCATCAATTCTTTGAGCTACTGCAGCATCTTTTTCCTAGTCTCTCTGCCTGAAACCTTTTCTTAAAATACTATTAATTCACAAAATATTTCTGTCTGTCATTGATCTAGATGCTGGAGATATAGAATTGAAATTAAAGGGCAGAAAAATCCACTGCCCTATATTGAGCTTTGTTATATTATAAATTCTTGTCCTTGATAATGTCATACCATGAAGACAGCAAATTAAATATGCTCCTAATTTCACAATAAATCAATGGCCATGGCAAAAACGGGAAAAAGAACCCTCTGGTATTCTCTAGACCACTCTTGCCTCTAATGGTATTTTCATCAATATGATGATTGCACATTACTTCCAGCTTCTTTAACTCATAAATAACTCATTGGTCAGCTTTGAGAGAATAATTATCCTTTTAGTGAGAGGAAGTAGAATATGCCCTCCCTTCTTTTCATTAAGTTTTGTTCCAGAAGGAAGTCAATATATTGGCAGGTGAGTTTGATCTGTTGAAACTCGATTTTAGGATTTGGGAGTATAGGTCTCTAGTAGCCCCTATAGAGTACCCTACACTTTTTTTTTAAAGTTTGACTTTTCTGGGGTCTCAACTGAATTCTTGGTGTGTTCAACAAGGTCTCTTCAATCTGGCAGATCAGAAGTCCAGCATCTCTAAGCAATGTGCTATCTTCCATTAGCTTCCTTCTGCCAGGTCTCAGAATCTCATCCTCTCCATGTGCAGCTTATACTAGACTAAAGATTCATGAAACCCTGTGCAGATTTTTGGAGCTCATTCTCTCCATAGATCCCTCTTCTTCAGAATCTAAATTTACAAATTCTGGCCACTTCAGCATTCCCAAAATCTGAACTCCGTTTTCTCTACCTGGTGAGGTTGTTACTTTCTGTTTGGGCTCTACTTTTCTGTACCATGATTAGGAATGTGCCCCAGACAGAAACATGTAAATCATCCCAATTGTTATCTTTTTTTCTCAGTGGTCGTATATTTGTACTGTCTGCTTTCCAGTGCCTGAAAACAGTTTCTATGTATATATTTCACAGTTATATGGTTGTTTACAGTAGGAGGATAAGTCTTGAACCTAATCTACCATTTTGGAAGCAGGGTACCTTGCCTGCAATTTTGCTTCCTCCTCCCAAATTAATTCTACATATTGTATCTAGAGTAATTTTTCTAAAGTACAACTCTAATCATATAATTCTTGTACTTACAAAGTAATTCAGTATCATTCACTACTTAAAATTCTTCACCGACTTCCCACAGCCCTTAGGATGGCTTATAAAATACTTTATTACCTGGTATCTGCTCAGTCTCCAACCCCAGCATTTGCAATGTTTTCCCTTCACTTTCTGCAATAGCCATATTGATGCTTTTAGTTCCTTGAATAAACAATGCTCTCACCTCTTAACCTTTACATAAAAGTTCTCTTGGCTAGGAGTAACCATTTTCTTACTTCTCTTTATCTTGTAATTATACCTAACATTCTTTAGAGTTTTTTTCTCCTTGAAGGCTCTCTTAGCTCCAAAATTTCCTCCTATATGATCTTACAACACTTGTATAATCCCTCTCATAAGCTATGTGAATGAAGGAACCAACTGTATCTCCCAACTATATATAATATTTTGTCATTTGATATTAAATATGTATAGAATAAGTGAATGTGTTTGGCAGACTTTTTGGTGTCATTAATAAAGAGATTTATTTCTATAAATTCAAGATCTTTGAGAAGAACACTAAAAACAAGATCCTAATAGATACAGAATTCTGTTTTCCTTTAAAGTAATAATTGTGAAACTACATACTTTTTCATATGCTCCCCTGCACAGACATTTCTTGATTTCACAACCCATTCAGAGTTACCAGCCTAAATAGTAGTTCAGATTTTTTGTAGAAGGCACAGAAGGATGGGATACCACCAAGATGAACTCTCTTTTTAGGGTTCTTATGAAACAAGTCAAAACATTTTAATGACCTATTTTCTCACTTTACTCCTTTTCTTTTAATTTATTTAACAAATAGTCAACAATTATTTGCTAAAATGCCATGCTCTGTGGGTCAGTTAATAATTTGCAAGCTGGTAAGTGCTGAGGAATCAGTTGTGAACAAGATGGACGAGATCCGCTCCTTCAAAGAATTTACATTTTAGTGGATTTTGTATCAACTGATGTCCAGTTAAATCAATACCTGTGAGGTGTACGATGTTTTTGAGAGAAGGGTTCTTTAATAGATTCCCACAAGGCCAGTTTTATAGGATCATGCTGATCTATTGATGTGCCCACGGAAGCAAGATAGCCTCACTAAAACTGTGCACAGCTCATGGTTTAGTATAGTTGAGGTCCTATTTGGTTAGCTGATTTTCTACAATTCCACTTTGACCTTGATAGAACTTTTCTTTTTAATTTATATATTCAACATTCAATAAATACTTATTTAATAATTACTAGGTGCCTATCACTTATCGAGGCATTGAAGACAAAGCAATAACCAAGACACATAAGTATGAGATCTTATAAGACTTAAATTTTAGTGTGAGTGGGGTAGGGAGGCAGAGACAATATTGAAAAATAAATAAATATGAACATAATAGATATGGCATGTGTTATAGAAAAAAATCACACACAAAAACAAAGGCTAATGGGATAGAGAGTGTCTGGGTAGCTGCCTTCGATTGGATGGTCAGGGAAAGTACTTCTGAGTAAGTGATGTTTAACCTAAAACCTTAATGAGAAGAAGGTGACCACTGAAATGATTAAAGAGAAGATAATTTCTAGCAGGGGAAAACCCCTCATGGAAGGAATAAGAAAATTATAGAAAGATCAGTGGTGTCAGAATGCAGTGGTTGAGGCAAACAGTGATTCGAAAACTCTGTAATAGAAAGTCTTTAGCCAGAATCATCAGGAAATCATGTGTAAACACAAGTCATATCTGTAGATATTCTCCCTTCTTGTCCTCCTTTCTTTTTATGCTCTCTCCCAATTTGATCATCAACATTAAGTACTATGCCCAATAAAACTGTCATCCTTTACTTTTAACACAGCTCCTTATGAGGACTATTCAGTAACAACCCTTATAACATGCTCTGTTATTTGCAATTGCCACTACTGATATTTTAAAATTCTACCAGTCATCATTACAATATTTTGACCCTTAATTCACTGTAGGGAGTCTTAAAATGAGGCAAGGTGGAGGTTACCAAAAGGATCTAAAGAAGGTAAACAAAGAATGGCAGATGACAAATATCAGCTGATTGATTTATTCCTGGTTATATGTCATTCTCAGAAATAACTGTAGCTGGAGAGAACTATCCAGTAGTCTGATATGACATATTACTATTAATTTAACTCAGTTTATAATCCCAGGAAGAAAAGGTTTGAGGAAACAGTTTTCCACAAATAAGAGAAAGAGAGATGAATGTTGATTAG
This sequence comes from Miniopterus natalensis, assembly GCF_054644295.1. Taxonomy (NCBI): domain Eukaryota; kingdom Metazoa; phylum Chordata; class Mammalia; order Chiroptera; family Miniopteridae; genus Miniopterus; species Miniopterus natalensis. The sequence goes on from NC_142081.1 coordinate 144,426,680, forward strand.
AGGAATCTCTGCTTTAAAATATGTGAAGGTGGGGGGCGGAGATTAACCAAAGAATTTATATGCGTATATACATAACCCATGGACACAGACAATAGTGGGGTGAAGGCCCAGGTGAGGGGTATGAGGAAGAAGGGGTTAATGGGGAAAAATGAGGACAGCTGTAGTACTTTCAACAATAAAGATAAATTTAAAAAATAATAATAAATTTTAGAGAGAAAAAATAATAAAGTAAACCAACCTCCAAAATATATATATATGTGAAGGAAATGTATTGGTAAAGGTTAGAATTTGGAGATAGTGCCTCTTAAGCATTAGGAAGATAATAAAGAAAGATATGGGAAAAATAGGGCCAAGGTTGCTGGGCAAATGCCAAGCTTTTCATTGCATCTAAACCAAACACTGTGGGTTATTTTTGTTGTTTTGTTTTAATTTTCATTAAATTTGTTGGGGTGACATTTGTTAATAAAATTATATAGGTTTCGGGTGTACAATTCTATAATACATCGTCTGTATATTGCATTGTGTGTTCACTACTCAAAGTCAAGTCTCCTTCAGTCACTACCCCCCCCTTACCTTCTTCTAACTCCCTCTATCCCCTTTCCCTCTGGTAATCTCCATGATGTTGTCTGTGTCTATGAGGGGCTTTTTTAATCCCTTCACCTTAAGCAAACAAACAAAATAGAAACACACTCATAGAGAAAGAACACAGACTGATAGCTGTCAAATGCTGTGTTTTTTAAAGAGTGACAAGATTCCAGAGAAAAGTAAGACTTCAAGGATCCTAAGTAATATGAATTTTTGTTTCTCGGTTCATGCTGTACCCAAGTTATGGATTAAATAAACATGCCCCTTACTTTGATTTCCTGATCCAGGTAGTTTGGTATGCATACAGTGTTGTTTTTGACGTTAGGCTTGGCACTCATCACCCCTGAAGAACAAGAGCCCGCAGTAGAGCATGCCTTTGGAGGTGAGGGTGGATTTTTTACCTTAATTTCCTAAATCAGAGATACAATATAATCAATATACATTTGAATCCACTTATATTTTGTATAAAAATTCAATGTAAAGTGAATTAGAAATACTGTAGGTAAATGAGAAACATACATAAAAGCAAAAGGTTAGTTTTAATCCTCCCTTAAATATCTAATTTTCAAATATTTGCTTTTGGAGACAGAACAAATAGTAATACATCATTTACTTTTGTGAAACCATTTAAAACCCTTGGTTAAACATCAGCATAATAATTTTTAGATGTTTAATGTGTAAATTTTACTTATATTGCCGCTTCAGATAAGAACCAACTCATGACACATAATAAGATTTTCTGTTGAGTTGGGAACGTTTCTCTTTTATGATCAGAAAAGATAGCCAAGAGGTTTTATGGTGTGTCTGTTTCTCTCTCTCTCTCTCCCTCTCCCTTCCTCTCACTGAAATCAATAAAGACCTATTTAAAAAAAAAGAAGAAGAAAGAAAGAAAGAAAGAAAGAAAGAAAGAAAGAAAGAAAGAAAGAAAGAAAGAAAGAAAGAAAGAAAGAAAGAAAGAAAGAAAGAAAGAAAGGAGAAAAGAAAAGAAGAGAAGAGAAGAGAAGAGAAGAGAAGAGAAGAGAAGAGAAGAGAAGAGAAGAGAAGAGAAAAGAAAAGAAAAGAAAAGAAAAGAAAAGAAAAGAAAAGAAAAGAAAAGAAAAGAAAAGAAAAGAAAAGAAAAGACTCTCAGAACAATAAGAATGAAAAGGAATCTCCTCAGCCATATAAAGGACATTTATGAATAAAGTAAACTACCATCATACTTAGTGGCGAAAGTCTGAGTGCTTTCTCCCAGTGACTTAGTAGGTCAGAGATGTCTGCTCTCATCAGTTCCATTTAACATTGTACTAGAGTTCCTAGCCATTGCAATAAGGCATAACAGAGAGAAAGAGCATGTGCGTTTGAAACTATAATAGAAGAATTTTAAATTTTGGCTTTATCAAAATTATAAATTTTGCTTCTTCAAAAGATATAACTACAAAAAAACAGAAGCCTCAGACTGAAAGTAAATATTTGCAAAACAGATATGTGACAAAAGATTTATACCTAGAATATATAAAAATGTTTACAACTTCATAATAAAACAACCCAATTTAAAATGTGGGCAAAAGATTTGAACACATACTTTTCATACAAGGATATATGTATGGCAAGTAAGAGCATGAAAACATGTCAACTTCATTAGTCATTAGGGAAATGTACATTAAAACCACAAAGAAATAGCCACTACTACCCACTAGATTGGCTAAAATAAAAGTACTGACCATACTAAGGATGTAGAGGAAAAGAAAGTCTTATGCACTGCTGGCAGGCAATACAAAGTGGTAAAGCCACTTTGAAAAACAGTTTGGCAGCTTCTTAAAAAACTTAACATTCACCTACTATAAGACTGAATCATTCTACTACTAGATTTTTTTTACCCAAGAGAAAAGAAAATGCATCTCTATACAAAGGCTTGTACACAAATGTCCATATCACCTTTGTGAAAAAGTGGAAACAAGCTAAATGTCTACCAACAGGTGAATGGATAAACAAATTGTGGGAATACTCCTCAGCAACAAAAAGGAATGAACTACCCTTTTTACTGGCACATAACAACATGGTTGAATCTTAAAATAATTATGCTGAGTTTAACAAATCCCAGATTTAAAAGAAGAGAACTTGCTATATTGTTTCATTTATATAAATTCCTGAAAATTGCATGCTAAATGTTTAGTGGCAGCAGATAAATGTTTGCCTATGAGAGGACCAGGGTCATGAGAAAACGTTTAGAAGTAATGCGTATATTTATTTTCTTGATTTCTGTGGAGGCTTCCGTGGTATGGAGATATATTTGTCAAAACTCGTCAAATTCTGCACTTTAAGTGCAAGATGAGGAAAAAGTAGGTTTGCAGTTATGAGTACACAAAACACAGTTTATTCTTGGATTATTATTTATTATTTATTATATTATTTTCCATATGAATAACTGTAAACCTACTTTTGCCCCACCTGGTATGTGCATTTTATATCATGTTAATTGCACTTAAATGAAACTGTAAAAAATATTGTGAAACATGGCATCTTTTCAGAAAAGTATGTGAAGAAGAAAGAGAAGGGGAAATGATAAAAGTCAAACTAAATAGGTAGCTGTAATAGTTGTTTCTTTACCTTTTTAATTACAAAGGGATTGTCATTGGAAGTTTTGAAGCACTCCTTGACTTTTCTACAGGGCTCTGAAATGATATTGAGGAAAAATATACTTAGATCAAACAAAAAAAATTTCTATCACATGCCATGTATACTGGTTTCTGAAACGGATGGGAGTACATTTGAATATCAGTTAAGATCAACCCTGGGGGTGTGAGAGATGAGATTAAAGATGGCAGTGGACTGAGTGGAAGCTACACTGACAATCTCCCGGGACCAAACTGGAATTACAACTAAAATATAGAAAAACCATCCTGAATAATCAACTGCAACTGAAGACTAGCAGGAGAGCACCCTCATAAGGAGGAAAAGTGGAGACTGCATAGACTGGTAGGAAGTGCTGAGGTGCGAGAGGGCTGGCTGGGCTCCTACGGACAGCAGCTGAAGGTCAGAGGAATATCTCAGCTGTAGAGGGTTCCCACTGAGGACTCTAGGGACTAAACCCCAGGCTGGGTTCCCCAGCCCAGAGCACCAGAACTGAGAAAGGTGCCCACATAACATCTGGCTATGAAAAGCAGCTGGGTTTCTGTCTGCCAGGGAGAGAAGGTTGGGAATGCAGGCACCCTCTTAAAGAGCCAATGCACAAAGTTTTGTGTGCAGCCACTCACACTGGGATCTAGTAGAGGGAGGGCAGAGTGGATTGAGTTGTATGAGGAGAACCTAGGGTTGTGGGCTCTGGAGATAGAGCTCAGGAGGGCACCCCTCTGGATTTCTGTACCAAGTCATTCTCCTGTACTGCAGAGGACATTTTTCTCGGGCAGACAATTTGCTACTTATGCCTGGGGGAGGGAAGCAATTGCCCCACCCTGCTGGAAAACCTCTCGCCCTACCCAGTGGAGTTTCTACAGCCTGAGGCTCATTAAGAGGTCAGATTAATCAGCTTGTAGGCAGAGGCAGACCTCAGAGTGCTTTCAGTCTTTGCCTGATCTGCTTCTGGACCTAGGCTTTGGTAAAGCAGACTTTGGTGGGCATCTTGGTCCTTTCCAAATGCACCCAACCCCAGCAGAGGAGACCTCAAGCTGAGGGTTGGTGATAGCTCCAAACAGGGTACTCAAGGCCAATCACAAACTGTGTCTGGCATTGTCCTGCACCAGAGACCCTCCAAAAAGAATGAGAGTCCAGAAGATCTACCCAATACATAAAAACAAACCCAAACAGGCAGCCAAAATGGGGAGGCAAAAAAAATAAGCCCCAAATGAGAGAACAAGAGAAGTTTCCAGAAAAAGAGCTAAATGAAATGGAGATAAGCAATCTATCAGATATAGAGTTCAGAATACTGATTGTAAGGATGCTCAACAGCATGAAAAAATATATGGAAACTATGAAGGAACTAAGAATGACATAGCAGAAATAAAGAAAACATTGGAAGAAATAAACAGCAGATTAGAGGAAGCTGAGGATCAGATCAGCCAATTAGAAGACAGAATAGAAAAAAAATTACTCAATCAAGGATCCAAAGAGAAAAAACAATTTAAAAACAGGAGGACACTTTAAGGGAGCTGTGGGACAACATAAAATGTAACAATATTCACATTTTAGGAATACTAGGAGAGGTCAAAAGTAAGCAAGGGTTAAAGAACCTGTTTGAAGAAATAATGGCAGAAAACTTCCCTAACCTGGTGAAGGAAGAAGTCACACAAGTTCAGGAGGCACAGAGAGTCCCAAACAAGAAGAATCCAAAGAGTCCCATGCCCAGACACATCATAATTAAAATGCCAAGAATTCAAGACAAAGAGAGAATCTTAAAGGCAGCTAGAGAAAAGCAATCTATTACCTACAAAGAAGCTCCCATAAGGTTGTCAGCTGACTTCTCATCAGAAACTGTACAGGCCAGAAGGAAATGATATGAAGTATTCAAGGTAATGCAAAACAAGGATCTGAAACCAAGATTACTCTATCCATCAAGACTATCATTCAAGATAGATGGTGAAATAAAGAGCTTCCCAGACCAAAAAAAAAAGGCTAAAGGAGTTTATCACCGCCAAACTAGCATTGCAGGAAACGTTAAAGGGACTGCTGTAATTAGAAGTAGAAATAGAGAGAAAAAGAAACATAGGCATAAAGAATTAAAATGGCAATAGATAAGTACCTCTCAATAATAACCTTAAATGTAAATGGATTAAATGCTCCAATAAAAAGACATAGGGTGGCTGAATGGATAAGAAAACATGACCCCAATATATGCTGTCTACAAGAAACCCACCTCAAAACAAAAGACTCACACAGGATGAGAGTGAAGGGATGGAAAAAAATTTTCCATGCAAATGGAAATGAAAAAAAAAAGCTGTGGTAGCAATACTCGTATCAAACAAAATAGACGTCAAAACGAAGACCGTAACAAGAGACAAGAAAGGTCACTACATATCCAACAAGAGGATATAACCTGATAAACATATATGCACCCAATATAGGAGCACCTAAATTTATAAAAAAAACTTCTAGAAGACTTTAAGGGAGAGATCGACAGCAAGACAGTCATACTAGGGGGCTTTTAACACCACACTGATTTCACTGGATAAGTCATCCAGACAAAAAATCAACAAGGAAACAGTGACCCTAAATGACACACTAGGTCATATTGATTTAATTGACATTTACAGAACATTACACTCCAAAGCTGCAGAATATACATTCTTCTCAAGTTCACATCAGTAGATGGTGGATAAAAAAGCTCTGGTGGTACATTTACACCATGGAATACTATGCAGCTATAAAAGAGAAGGATCACTTATCTTTTGGGACAGCATGGAGGGAACTGGAGAGTATTATGCTTAGCAAAATAAGCCAGTCAGAGAAACACAGATACCACATGATCTCACTTATATGTGGAATATAATAAACAAAATAAACTGATGAACAAAATAGATCCAGAGACATAGAAGCATGGAACAGACTGAGGGATCTCAGAAGAAAGGCGGGGGTGGGGGAGTGGGTAGGGAGAGAGTAATCAAAGAACTTATATGTCTATAAGCATAACCCATGGACACAAACATTGTAATGGGAAAGGCCTGGGAGTGGGGTGGATGCGGGGTGGAGGGGATCAATGAGGGAAAAAAGGAGACATCTGTAATACTTTCAACAATAAAGATTAATTTTTTTAAAAAACCAAGCCTGTGGTCTGTTCATAAATATTAGGAAACTTGCTGGAAGAATTGTACTACAATAACATAATAAAAGCATATTTATATTACAAAACAAATTATATGGCCAGAAAGATGATTTTTAAAAACACTGCAAGAGCTTTCTGGATGTGGTAAACTGTTTTAAAAAGTACATATTCTGGTGTAAGCATGTTTTTCTCTGGTTCCTACTCATAACTGTCACTTTCTCTAATTACAGAGACTATGTGTGCTGTTTGCTCTGTGGACAGAAAGCAAAGATGTATGCTGAGTTATAATTACACTCTTTATTTTATTTATTGTTTCATCCCATTTCATAAAATCATGTTTCTAAATCCCCCTAAATTACCCTAAAACCACTTAAACATTTGCTTAATTTTTCTTTGTATTAAAGATATAATGTTTAAATGATGCTGCCTTTTTTACTGAAGCCACAGTAAACACAACAGTTCTTTTGAAGGTGAAAAAATTTCACGTATATACCCAATAGTAACTGAATTCATTATTTAGGGAGAACAAAGTTATGGATATGAGTCTATTAAGAGAACGCTTGTGGGAAACAGAAGCCACTGTCGTTATTCTAAGCAGAAATATTTCTAATATTATTGGAAGGGCTAGAACAGTGAACTCTGGCCTTGACTCTTCATTTCAAGAACCACACCGTGTACCTGGCCCACAGAGGAGGGCACAGCCTTTATCACAAGCAGACGGAAAGGAGTCAGGAAGTCATGGCCACTTTAGGTGCTGTCACAACATCCATGAGGCTAAAGATTAGGCACTGGATTGCCCCTGCAATACAAGAGCCATCATGTCTGCCGACTTTGCCTTTTGACACCCATAAATCCAGAATCTGAACACTGAGATGTTGTAGCCAAAAAACTAAGAAGACCCATGTGTCCAGTCACACTTGATAGTAAGCATCAACCAAAAAGATGCCCTCGACCCCACATATGCGATATAAATTTTACCAGATGGCAACACCCAATTCCCTTCAAAGGACTCCTGCTAATGTAATTTTTAAGTTCCTATGTTTTGCAGTATAAGAAGGGACACCAGAAAGAAGGTAGAATAAGTGGGCTTTGATTCTTCATTGCCAGTGGAAAGGTGGGAAGAGGAACTCCTAAATGAAAGATGAAATGAGTTAACAAGCATGAAGACCTTAGAATGGAATCACATAGTAAATGCTCTATTAGTGATCCCTCATTATCTTTGGAAAGATATATTTTACCATATTATACCAAAATAATTTTCATGTGCCCTGAAACTCTTTGTAACAGCATGTAATTGTACAGGGCAGGATAAAGAGAACAGAATATAATTTCTACCATCCAGAATCCCTTCCATTTTACCTTGATCTCTAGATTTTGCCACACTGCTTTTCTCATATTAGTTTAAAATGTATAACATAATGATCTCATATATTACAAAATTATTATCATGATAGATTTAGTTAACATCCATCACCTCACAGTTACAAATTTCTTTTTAAAAAAATATACCTTTATTGATTTCAGAGAGAGGAAGGAAAAGGGAGAGAGGGAGAGAGAGAAACATCAGTGATGAGAGAGTCATCATTGATCAGCTCTCTCCTGCACGCCCCCGACTGGGGATTGAGCCCACAGCCCAGGCATGTGCCCTGACTGGGAATCGAACCTCAGTCTCCAAGATCCTACCTACATCAATGCTCAACCTCTGAGCCACACCTGGGTGGGCCAGTTACAAATTTTTTTGTCTTGAGAAATTTGAAGATCTAAACTCTTAACTTTCAAATATACAATATAGTATTGTTAACTATAACTATGCTGTATTTTTTATTAGTATCACTTCATTTCAATTCAGTAAACATTAATTCATTGAATTGTTTACAGAAGACCAGGCACTGTGCTGGAAGCAGGGGAGCGATCAAGAATAGCAAAAACACAGAGCCCTGACCTTAAGGTCTTTGCCATCCAGAGGGGAAGATGTCAACATGAAATTTCATGCCTATTGCATTTCTCCAACTCTATTTCTGAAATAGTTTCCCGATCAATGCTGGCTAACAATTCATTTTTGGTATCTCTTAGGCTACTTTTGTAGGAACTAGAGATTAGAACCACACCAAATATGTCTTGGACACAATTAATAATAATTATAATATTTGTTAACATTTTTGAACTACTGAATTAAAATTAGATGAGTGAAACACTTTTATAATGAATAACCTATTTCTCAGTGAGAAAATTTCATGGCTATTTAAAAATCACTGCAGCTGGATTAGCAATCATATAGCTTTCCACTTCCCCACCCCCCGCCATTCCCAATAGTTTGCAGGAGGCCTCAGGAAAGGTTTCATCAGCTGAGTGGGACTCACCAGAATGAGGCCGCGGGGGTGGGGGATGCCCTTTGCCACTGTTTGGAGCCGGTGAGACTCCTCTGACTGGGCTCTCCAGGGCTGCGGTGCTGGGTGGGTGACTGCATTTGGCAAATGGTATTTCGTCCCTCTCTGAGTGGTTGAACTGGCCAACATCCCACAACGTTCCCAGTGAGTTATCATCATCATTCACAGTACAGATCGGGATGTTATTCAAACCTAGGTAGTCAGGATAAAAAGATCGAAGCTCCAGATTAGGTTTGGGGCAGGTTTTCTTTGCGTGATCAGCAATGTTCCATCCAACCAGATGTTCTTAAGTGCAGGTAAGATGTCTGACTTCAAACTGTATGAACCCGTGCTAGTCCTTGAAAATCACTGTTGCAAATTATATTTGCAATACATGCTTCCTTAAAATGTTCTGCCATCTTGTTAGCCTGAGAGCCAGATCCACATCTTTGATCTTGGTCTGAGAGCCAAGTGGGGTAGATCTGCCTCTGTTCCAGACAGACCTCTCATTTCCCAAGTTTCTATAATGACTAAGAGGGATTATGTTAGCCCTCTTCATGAATACAAGATTGAGGTTGTTTGACAGCATCTAGGATGTCTCAATGTAGAAAGGCATCCTAAAAGACATTCACTGACTCTTCTTTTGTACTGGCAGAAGGTGAAAAGCTGTTGGAGCTAGAAATAGAGGCAGGATAAGGTGGATTGTGAGGGAAGGAACGATGGGGAATGTGATGCAAAAGAACCTCCTTCCTCATGTCACAGTTCTGGGTTCATTCCCTCTCAGCTATTTGCTTTTGGCTCAAATATTGGTTTAAGACAGGTCATTTTTTTCAGTACAATGCTATGCCATGTCGAATTGGACAGCTTAGGAAATGGGGACATGTGGGGCATTGCTGTACGTTAATCAGTGAATTATGAGAGGTAGTAATAGATGGCTGCTTTGTTTCACAGGAATCATCTCAATAGTGTTTTTCATATTTGTCATTCTTCCGAATCTCCCTCTGGTACATTTGGTCCATGCTCTTCTTATTTATCTGCTCAAATGACCTAAAAAATGTCTTTGCTGACAACCCTTTCTGAAATACAGCCCATCACTCTCTATCTCCTTGTGCTCTTTTATTATTCCCATAGCATTTGTCACTTGTCATATCTTTTTGCATTCTGCTAGACTGAGCTACCCCAGAATATCAACTTCATGAAGCATGGACTTTGTCTATTTCATTTTCTGCCCTTCTCCCAGTGTCTGGAATACTACCTGGCACAAAGTAGGTGCTCTAAGATTATTTATTAAGTGAATGGATAACATAGCCAAATACAAAGCTTTTATTTAATCTGATACTTTGAACTTCACTGATAGTAACTGGTTCCAAATAGAAATGAGAATAAAATTTTTGAAGACAGCATCACTTATCATTTTATCTTAAACACCTGGGTTAGTGATTGGCCCAGGTGCATAGTGAAAAATTGCTTATCAAATGAAATATATCACTTAACACAGAGACAATTAATGGAAAAAAAATCCTATTTTCTCTATTACCTCTCTTAATTATAAAAGATGTGTGTGGGGTGTGTGTGTGTGTGTTGGAGGGCCTTTTTTTCTTTCCATCTTTACATTTTTTCAGTTTTGTTTTTCTTGTTCATGCATACATTTTTCCATACACATATACATATATATGTGTGTGTGTTATGGGTTATATATATATATATATATATATATATATATACACACACACACACACACACACACACACATACAGACAGACATATATACAGGGTGTCCCCAAAAAATGGATACATACACTTTAAATAATGATAAAGGTAGTGTTTATTAAAATACATCTCATTTTCAAAATTGAGCTATCAGCTGTTAAAGTGTGTATACATTTTGGGGGATGTATGTGTGTGTGTAAAATTCAGATTGCATCTATCCAAGAGTTAAGAAAGAATTATATAAAAATGTGTGAAGGGTCAAAGGGAATGCCATTAAAGTGGCTTCAGAGTCCAATGGGACAATATTAAATGATTTAAAGCTAGTCATGGAAATGTGAAATTCGATCCAGCAGTGAAGGATGTTAAAACAGTCTCAGTGGGAGCTTCATTTACTTCCTTGAATATACAGGAGAATTAGGTCTTAGGCCCAAGAAAGACCAGCTCCCCCTCTAGTGATGCCTTTATATTCATCTCATATCAGTAACCTCCCACCCCTCATTGTACATATGTCACACCGGATTTGTCTAAATCCCTTGAACATGTAACAAGACCTTTCCCACCTCTGAATTTTCACACGTGCTATTACCTCTAGTCATAAAATAACTCTCCCCCATTACTTGCTGTTTCTTGTTTTTTAAGTATTGGTTTAAGTGTCACTTAAAAGAGACATTGTTTAGAGCATCATCCCAATATGCCAAGGTTCAGGTTTAATCTCTGGACAGGGAAAATATAAGAGTCAACCAATGAATGCATAAATAAGTAGAACAACAAATCAATGTTTTTTCCTCTCTCAAAAAAAAAAAAAATCAATAGTTAAAAAAAGAGAGACATTCCAGGCTCTACATTCTAAATCTAAATTAGGTTTCCTGTTGGTATGTTCTCATATTATTCTGTATTTTCTTTTAGGGAAACTGTCTTGTATCACATTCTCTGGAAATAGAAGCTGGGATGGAAATTTGTGTGAAGGAAATTTATTGGCGAGTGTTCTTGGGAACAACATATAAGAAAGCCAGAGAAGCAGAGTTGGGCAAAAGATGAACCACAGTACAGATACCATAGAGGCCTCAGTCAGTTCCACAAGGAGCAATGGATGGCTCTGGAGTCGTGTCTCAACTCAAGGCAAGGGGGTCAGGCCTTTCCAACCCCCATCAACCACTCATTGTTCAAACTCCCATTGTGCATGAGACCTCCCTTCAGCTGAGAGCAATTGCCAGAGAGGGACTCAGTGTAAGCCATCAGTAGCTGACACACCTGGCAGGTGGATAGATGAGTGACAGAAACTAAATTTTAAAAAATGTAAGAGAGAGAGAGAGAAGAAAGAGAAAGAAGAAAGAAAGAAAGAAAGAAAGAAAGAAAGAAAGAAAGAAAGAAAGAAAGAAAGAAAGAAAGAAAGAAAGAAAGAAAGAAAGAAAGAAAGAGAAAGAAAGAAAGAGAAAGAAAGAGAAAGAAAGAGAAAGAAAGAAGAAAGAAAGAGAGAAAGCGAGAGAGAGAGAGAGAGAGAGAGAGAGAGAGAGAGAGAGAGAGAGAAAGAAAGAAAGAAAGAAAGAAAGAAAGAAAGAAAGAAAGAAAGAAAGAAAGAAAGAAAGAAAGAAAGAAAGAAAGAAAGAAAGAAAGAAAGAAAGAATAGGGGGAAAGATGGGAGAAGAGATGGAGGAACTTAGGAAGGAAGTTGGAAGGAGGAAGATGGGGAGGGGGGAAGAAAGGAGAGAGCGAGAAGGGGTGGGGGTGGGTAAAATACATGCTTCTCCGGGGCTGGTATTTAGCATGTAGATGCTAGCATAGCTGTGCAAGTTGTTAAAATATTGAAACATTTTCATACCATTTGGCCATTGCTACCCTGAGCTCCCTGAGTGGCCCCTTTCCTAACAATGGAGTAATCCAAACGTGAATGCCTGGCACAGGGGGTGCCTGCTGGCCTCTGCTCTAACTCCAGTGCTGGCATTGGGTCTCAACAGTCAATGCCTGTGCCTCAGCAGCGATCAAATCCTTTGAATAGCACCCCTGTGTTCATCCACCAGAATAGTGGAGTAGCCCGTGTAGAGGAGACACTTTCTAGGACCTTGAGTCGCCTTACCTTTGATGTGGCAGACCCTTCTGGGGTGAGGGGTGTGCCTGACTAGAAAACAGCTTCCATTTCTTGCCATACTATGGCTGCCTTTGCTCTCAAGCTGAGGAGCAGAGGTTGGGGATTTGAGGCTCATGTTCACAGAATGTTGGTTTGCCCCTCTCCACTGTTGCCACACAACGCCTTGGGGTCTACCTCCTTAGCCTGGCTCCCACTTCCAGAGATGATCATACCCTGAAATCACAGAATGACAATCGTTTGACAAGGGGTTCTCGACATTTCCTTGCACAGTGAACATTTCTCCAACTTCTTCGTTTGTGCTGAATTATTCCTCGTATCAAAGCAGTGTGAGGGTATTTTATTTTCAGATCAAATTTTTTGTAAACATTGAAATCAATCTAGGCTTGAGCAGAGAAGAAATATTTTTCCTTGGGAAAATCAAAACATTTGTGAGAAACTTAAAGTATATTCTATATTTAATTGCATTTAAGGTCACTTTGTTGGCTTTCCAACATAAAAATAGATTACATGGTTATTATCAATTTTGATATAGTAAATTAAAATGGTACCTTTAAAATACAATACCCACAAATGTGCTTTACATTAAATTAACTTTAAATAAGGACCTTTCCTATTGTACTTTGATAAAATCAGCGTCTTAAATTTGTGTCATCTTCTGAGAAGTTGGTAAAATCTGAACATGAAAAAACATCCAATAGCAAAAGAGTGATATTACATTTACAGATGATAAGCTGGAGAACCTTTGGCATGTTATTATTTGCAATATTTAGTAAGATTTAATGATATTCCCTCAATCACTCTGCAGTCACTTATTAGACACCTACGATGTCATAGTCCTAAAGGATAAAAGATAATGTTATGGCTCTTGGGGAATTCACAATTATTTGGGAAAGAAAATTTCTGGATTAGGAACATAGAAAAGCATATAAACTTTCTTGAAGATGGTATACTGGTCTTAAAATTTAAGAAGGATGTTTTTCCTGGCATTTATTGTATATTTTCTATCTTATATGGAAATCTTATTTATCACAACAGTATTAGGAAATATACATTTTATTTCTAACCACATCAGGGAGTTTTTCTAGTCAGAATAATTCCTAGTGTCAAAATATTTCCATATTCTAGAAATTGATTTCAAGAATTTGTTGGGGCGGATATATTTAGTTCATTGACTATATTTTAGACTAGAGCAATCTATATTCAAGTTTTTCAAATTATATATTCAGAGTGTACAGTATAGTAATTACCAGCCCTGCTGTCACAAAACATCTGATTTTCATAAATTCTAAAATTATTCTAAGCTGAATAAAATCTATTTTACTATTTTAAATTCATAAAATATTATCTAATGATAAAATATATTTTCTTACTGTTCCTTATGAGTAAATAGGAGAGAATCCTAACATCTGCAAAAATCAGACCTTAGACTTTCTCATTTTTCTGTGTGAGCCCTTTTGCACAATCAGGTCAGTGAATTAATTTTTCATTTGTATTGAGGGGGAAATGGTATAGTAGGCAGTTTGGAGAATGAAAAGGATGTTGAACTGGAATTTAAAAGTGGGATTTACGGTCCCAACTTTGCCATTAATGAGCAAAGTGACCATGGGTGGATTGCTTAATGTCCTAGATGTTGGCTTGCTGTTATGAAACCTGTCAGTCAGTCTATGTCTGCTAGAATGTTTAGCTATTCTACTATGTGTGTCTTTCCCACATCAATTCTCTTAGGTTTATTTGGAGGATTGTGAAATACTTTAAATTCTGGTATAAAAGGTCATCAAGCAAATAATGCAGGGAATTATTCTTCCTCCTCTTATGAAAATGGCAGTGGAGTCTGAAATTCATTGTGCTCTTATATTTCAAAGGTGTACAGTGCTTACTCTTGGATTATGGAAAATTTAACAATCTGATGTTATTGTTTTTATTGTTTCTATTGAAAACTTCAAAATAATGTTAAAGGAATAAAGGCAATGTATAAATATTTTTTTCTCATACATCATTTAAAAGTCTATAAAATCCAAAATATACATTATGTACTATTAAAAGTCTTATTTAAACTTAAATTTTCACAAGTGAAGTAAGTGAATAACTCAGGACAAAGTTGTACTTTGATTTGTTCTAGAAAGCGATATAATGACAATAAAATGAAACTACCTCAAACCTGAGGGAAAGCAAAACTACATTTTGCTCTGTGGAAGACACCATTAAAAGAATGAAAATTAAGCCACAGACCAGGAAATATTTGCAGAACACATATCTGATAAAGGACTTGTATCCAAAGTATACAAAGAACACTTAAAACTGAACAATAAGAAAACACATAGCCCAATTAAAAACTGGGCAAAGATCTGAACAAACACCTCATCAAAAATCATCAGATGGCAAATATGCATGCATATGAAAAAGATACTCAACATCGTTTGCCATTAGGGAATAAAAAAATTAAAACAACAAGAGATACCACTATATACCTATCAGAAAGGCTAAAATCCAAACACTGACAACATCAAATGCTGACCAGAACGTGGAGAATCGGGAACTCGCACTCATTGTTAGGGGAATTGTAAAACGGCACAGCCACTTTGAGACATATCGGCAGCTTATTACAAAGCTAAACATAGTTTTACCATATAATCCAGCAATCGTGCTCCTTGGTGTCTACCCAAAGGAACTGAAAACTTATGTCCACACAGAATCCTACACGTGAATTTTAATCCTAATTGCCAAAATTGAAAGCAACCAAGGTGTCCTTCAACAGTGAATGGATAAATAAACTGTGGTACATCCACACAATGGAATACTATTCAGCGCTACAAAGAAATGAGCTATGAAGCCATTAAAAGACATGGAGGAAACTTAAAGGCATATTGCTAACTGAAAGAAGCCAATTTGAAAAGGCTACATGCTGTATGATTTCAACTATGTGACATTCTGGGAAAAAAAACAAAAACAATGGAGAGTGTAAAAATCTCCGTGGTTGCCAGGAGTTCCAAAGGAAATGGGTGAGTAATGAACAGGTGGAGCACAGGGGATTTTTAGAGCAGTAAAACTAACCTATGCTATACTGTTCTATACTGTAATAGTGGATATAGGACATTACACATTTGTTGAAATCCACAGAACAAAACAGAGTGAACTCTAATGTAAACTATGGACTTTAGTTAATAATAATAATATTGGTTCAGCAATTGTAACAAAGGTACCCCACTAATGCAAATGTTAATAATAGGTGAAACTGGGCAGGAGGATATATACATATATGGAACTCCTTATACTATCTGTTCAATTTTTCTATAAGCTTAAAAACTACTCTAAAAAAGTAGTCTATTGATTTTTTTAAAATCTACCTTCACAGCCTGAAGAAAAGCAAAACTATTTTGGTTACTATTAATAATGGATTACATCTTTCTCTTTTATCTGTTCCCTATACTGAGTTCAACACTTTAATTGACTGATAATTTATTATCCAGTGCTTTTCATGGATATCTTTACAAAGTCCATGAATTACCATGGAATAATATTTTCAATTAGATTTCTCTGTATAACAAGCATTAATATTAGATTGTAATTTTTATGACTTATAAACTCAGAAGAAATTAATGAATTATTTGTTCTCATACAAAAGGGTAGCTTTTCTCCCCAAAAGACAAAAGAAATATGAAAAGGACATATTATTAAAATAAAAAATAATTTAAAAATAAAGAATTAAGAGAAGTATATACCAGAAAATACATTATTTATTAATTGATAAATATTATCCTTATTGGCAAATCAGAAATCTTATTTACTTTGTAATGATGTGACTAAAAATTTTCCTAAACCAAATTAGAGAAACCCATCAGTACAAAATTGGTCAATGTATGTTATGGATGGATTCTGCAGACTAAATCAGTTATAGTTATTTCTACAAATGGGCCATGGCTTAGTTTGATGGCCCAAAGACAGTTTTGTGATAAACAATAGGTATATTAAAACACACACACACACAAAACCAAAAACGTGCACTTGTTTCCAGTATTTTAGCTTAATAGGCATTTGCTTTATAATAAAGAGCAACAATTCTCAGCCTATTTTCCCCACCATGATAAACATAGCAGATGATGTTCACATAAAAGGTAAATTCCCATCACATGTTCAGATTTTAAAGAACATATCCCAAAGTTATGGGGAAGCAAAGTACTAAAAACAAAGTTTCAATCAACCACAACTCTGGTGTGTCCATAACTGCTGCTCAGAAGAGCTGTATAACTAGGTTCTAACTCCAATCTTTCCAATTAGGTAAGACATGGCATTGCAACCAATGCCAAAGATACTCTTAGAGAATTACCCTTCTTTGTATTAATAATTCCTTTTAAAAACTAAACAAATTGTGAACATAAATATTTTGGTTATTATTAATAAATATCTAGTCTCAGCTCTCTACCTGTGTGTTGCAAAACCTAGGCTGAGACCTCCTGACTTCGAAAATACATCCAGAAGATTTGCTGAATGAAAGTAGCTGAGTTCCATTTATAATTCTATTTTAATTGTGATGCTAACGCTCTGCTTTCACTCTGAAGAGGAAAAGAAAAACCTATTTAACGGTAACTCTGTGGCAAGAGCTAATTAAAATTGCCATTCACCATTCAGAGAATTGTTTAACTGCTTCTCTAAGCAATATTTCCTTTCATATAGCTGCTTGAATTTACCTATATATACATATATATTTATTAGTAAATTATTGAATTCTATTTAGACTTCAAAATCCTCAAAATAGGTGGTTTTTGAAGCATTATTAATCACTCTAGTCCTAACTCTAGCCATTGTTACTTAGAAAAAGACCACACAAATCTGCATTAAATATTAAAATTCTAGGTTCAAAATAGCACATATGTAAGTATTATGCTTACAAAAGGAGAATACTATATCTGATCAATGAACAGCAGAAAGTTACTATGAATGCCTAGGGATGTAAAGATTACTAATAGGGTGGTGAAAGCTGAACCATTTGCATTTGCAGGTCCCTAGCCTAGAATGCAGGCCAGTGAGATCTTCCCTTGGCTCCCTTCCCCACTCACTTCAACCTTTGCTCTAAGGAGACTTTCTCCGCAGGCTTCCTTACTCTCCTCTAAAGCAGCTCCCACCATCATCCCAGCCTCAGTCGCTCTCTATCCTGGCCCTCCTTAAGCTGTCTTCACAGTGTGTCACTCCCTGACATTGTTTTACATTTCTTCATTTATTTTCTGCTTTTCTCAGTAGGAAGATCAGGCAGGCAGTGATCTAGTCCAATTTTCCACCTCTATTCCCAGTGCCTATCACATGGTAGATGCTCAATAAGTATTTATTAAATGAAGTTAAATGTTTCCCACATAGTAAGTGTCTTTATCCCACATATTTTATTTGTATGATCTCTTCAAAATAGGTGGTTTACTTTCAAAGATAATACCTTATTTCCTCAAAACAGACTTATTTGGTTTTTACATAGCCTTGAAAAGAAGAATAAGCTGAGGTCCATTAACTAAATAATACCTAAAATTTTTGAAGATTATTTTTGAACAGTGAATTTAAAATTGTACCTGAGAACAGTTTTAAAAGAAGGTGGTCTGGTTGACAGGAACTCAAGGCTGTTGATATCCTCGAAGCCTCATAATCGATCTATACTGAGTTGTCCTTAATTTCCTTAAATGTTTGCACGTGAGCTGGGAGTTTTTAACTGGCAGAGGCAGCCTAATGTCTAATGCTTCCAAAAGAATATAGCTACCTCCCTTCAGTTTCTCCCACTCTTGCTCCAAGGGCCCTACGTGGCTCCCTGGTTGTTAAGATACACTACATAGCTTAGCAACATGATAACATTCCTTAGAGAAATCTGAGTTCCAGAACTTCTGCATTTGCCATTCTCAGAGCTCCGTTTACCCACAACTTGACAAAACCACGTGGCAGCAGTGGTTTTAGACGTGTAATAGAGTTGAATCAAATGCAGGAGAGAGAAAGAAGAGAAAAGAAAGCAATTTTAATTGTATTGAAAATTCTCCCCACAATTCTGCTTAAAGAACACATACCTACCATGCAGATGTAATCAAACTTATCTCCTCCAAAAACCTATGGCAAGAAAGTATGAATGATTTTAAAGATATCCCATTCATCCTGCTCTAGTAGTCAGGATGCCCATGCTGATGACTTGTTCAACAGGTTTAAAAAAACAGATGTTAATTAAAAGTCATAAACATTAAGTAATACAGTTAAAGTGATAACATTGCCTGTGAAAAGTGAAGATGGGATCGTACATAGTAATTCCTTATATGCACATACACACACATAGTACATAAACATTATGTTGTCAGCTATCAGGATTATATATACCGGTGCTTCCCGACATTTTTCTTTTCAGACCACACATGATTTTTAATTTCTGAATTACAGTCTCTGAAAGCAATGTAGGTAATTTCTGATGGACAAATACTAATTTAAAACAATGCAGGATAGACTCTGTCTATTTCCTTGACTGGCCCCAAGAATTAAGGGCTCAAGATCTATGCATGTCTATAACCCATTCAGGATCTAAGCCACTCTACTGTATTTTATGGGGGATTTAAAGGATTTTCTAAGGGAATTTTGGCATTTTGAGATTTTTATTCTACACTTTGTGTCATTTGGGAATTCGTCTTACACAGCCAGTAAGAGACTTATTTCTCCCTCACATGAAAGAGCTCGGCAACCCAGGGTTGGTATGGAAGCTCTGCGGAGTCATTATGGACCTAGGCTTGTTCCACATTTTAGTTCCATCTT
This sequence comes from Miniopterus natalensis, assembly GCF_054644295.1. Lineage (NCBI taxonomy): Eukaryota > Metazoa > Chordata > Mammalia > Chiroptera > Miniopteridae > Miniopterus > Miniopterus natalensis. Next base: position 144,445,926 of record NC_142081.1, read on the forward strand.
CCTTAATATGTGGCTTCCCTTCTTGAAGTTATCTCTTGCCCAAGGCGGTTCTTGAAGTTCTAGTCATTCAAATGGCTGCTATATTTCCAGACATCAAATCCACAATCCAGGCCGAAAACGAGAGGAAAGGGGGTGAGGTAGATGAGGGCACATGCTAGCCATGTGCTGCCTCCATAATGCCATTTCCATGAGCCCCAGGCAGTAATCTAGGTGCACTGGTCTCTTCTTGTAGCAAGGAAGGGTAGAAAATGTACCTTCTCATGGGAGTAGGGGTGAGGGCAGTTACTAACCAAAGAGGGAGAAAACATGTATTAGGTTCTAAGCAGTCCCTCCTGCAGATCCTGACGTTCGTACCTAACCCCTGTGTAGGAGGCACCTACGCCCTATGTGGTCGCACCTTTCCTTAGAGAGGGCTGAAGCCGTCACAGAGAGACACCCCTGGCTGTGCAGCTACGGTTTTGTTATATTTACTGTATGAAAACTTATGGGGGGCTTTCTCATCTCATTGCTAGAAAAGAAAATGATACAACTGGCTTGGTTGGGCAGTTTGCAGTAATTCTGTCAGAAACAAGGTAGAGAGGTTGCTCTGGGGCACTGCTCAGGGCAGCACATGGATCCTTGTTGCCTTGACACCAGCCCAAGACACTTTTATTTTTAGCAAAGATAGAAAATAGATGGAGAGATTTCTTAGAATATGTGCATAAATTTATCAAGGTAATTAGTGATTTTTAAAACACTGGGTAGTTATAAGCAGGACACTCCACAGGCTATTCGTCTTCCACAGACATTTTGATTATTGTATGGACCGAATTGTGTCCTCCAAATTCATATGTTGCAGCATTTACCCCCAAATGTGACTGTATTTTGAGATAGGACCTAAAGGAGGTAATTCAGGTTCCAAGAGGTCATAAGGGTGGGTCCTAATCTGATAGGACTGGTGTCCTTATAAGAAGAGGAAGAAACACTATCTCTCTCTGTCTTTCTCTCTCTCTCTCTTTCCAGGCACACACAGAAGAAAGAAAGGTCCTGTGAACCCAGAGGTTATTATGCTCAGTGAAATAAGTCAGTCAAAGAAAGACAAATACCACGTGATTTCACTTGTATGTGGAATCTAAAGAACAATATAAATTAACAAACAAAACAGAAACAGGCTCATAGATACAGCACCAAAACATTAAAGACCTGCTTATTAGTCCTTAGTGCTTTTTTATTTTTAAATAAGCCGCAAGTTAATATTCTCACCTTCAGCTCTGAGACACTGTCTTGTAAGCCCTGAGATTCTCTCCGACTGCCTTGCTCGCAGGGCTCCCCTCTCACTGGTGGTTCTGTTCTCTGACGAGGCTGTTTTTGGAGCCCGGTGCACCCACTTTGGAACCATTAGGTGCCTGTCCCATTCTCCCCCACAGAGCTCACTGTGAACTTCACTGTCAGAGGTTTATATTTAAAGCATTCCTCCCCTCTTAAACTTCTTTTTTGGGATACATAGTTATAGATTCTAACTTACTGTTTTTTAAATCTAAAATAAAATCAACCCTTCTAAAGCTTGAATAGAAGTCTAATTGTGCTTATGGTTACTTTCTTGATGGTAAGGAGGGAATCATCTAAGAAGGTACCGTCACTCTCTCTCATCACTGTCTCACCAAATAACTTTTCCTATTTATTTTTAAAAGTTAATTAATTAATTGAATTTATTGGGGTGACATTGGCTCACAAAACCATACAGGTTCCAAGGGTACAACTCAGCACTGACAATAGTGTGGATAAGGCCTGGGGGGCGGGGGGAGGGACGTTGCCAGTTGGAGGAGATCAATGGGGGAAAAGGAACATGTGTTATACTTTCAACAATAAAAATAAATTTTTAAAAAAACATTATCTGCACACTGCATTGTACACCCATAACCCCAAGAAAATCTTTTCATATAGCCAGAGTTAAGTCAAAAGAAGTAATTCTCTTCATTGCTCTCCGAACTGGTTGTAAGATGCAACTATTAGCAAAGGAAAAGCAAAAAGAAACCTTCCAGTCTCTATTCAGGGACTTGCACTTCCAGCACTTCCCTCCGTGATATGAGCCTCATTTCTATGGTTTCTTTTGCCTTTTGATTCTTTGTCCAAGTGCTTTTTCTCTGCACTTGAGCTCAGTCACTGAAATTTCGTGGGAATCTTTTAGAGGCATAGAACATTTATTCTATTTGTAAGTAATTTCCTGACAAAACGAGGTCGTTTTAATTGGGGGCTGGGGGTTGCCAGAGCTCTCAGCGAAGGAGCAAACCTGACCCCCTATTTAAATACCGTCTTTATAGGAAAGGGTCTCCCTGCCTTCTCTGCCTTTAACTTCTCTGCCCCGAATCCTGCAATAAGAGTTGTGGCAAATGTGTGATGTGATGCTGGGAACAGTTCTTTTTGGAACATGAGTTTCATTTCATCCAATATTGCTCTTTTATGGACAAAAATGGGAAGGCTTTTTGTTTTTGAGGTAAGGACATCAGGAGACAATAATATTTGCTGAACCTAGCCCTGCATAATTAATGTCTCTGCAAAAAGCATATCGTAGTTCTGCCTCACAAAAAGTAAACAACAAACAGAAGAACACTGAAAAGTGAAGGAGAGGTTTTGGTGGTGAGTCCCACACACCTTCACCCTAGGCTGCGCTCAAAGTTCAGAGAATTCCTATTCAACTCCCATCTCCATGACATGTCAGTACAGTGGTTTAAACAGTCCTCCTAAGAATTATTAAATAGCACACCCCTAAAAATTAAATGAATGGAAATAACCAATCAGCAGTCCAAGGGGGAACATAAAATCAATGTTGATGTCTTAAAAATCAGAGAAAAGCAAAAGAGGGTCATTTTCACACATACTTTCTAAATCTCTTCTAGTCAGAGAAACTTGAGTTCATCGTTTTCTTTCAACCTTCAAAGTTCTGTAACCAATTTTCTAAAGGCAGGGCACCAAAGGACACATAACACAGACAGATATAGCACTTTCCTACAAATGGAAGCAATAAAACCCCTCAAAATAAAGTTGATATTACACATAACCTATAACTTATGGGAAAGGTCTGTAAGAAAAGTCTCCAAAATGTTAAAAGTGTATTTTTCTGGATATAGGAATGACAGATGATCTTGATTTTTTTTTTCTTCTAGTCTTTGATTTCTTAACTTTCCTCAGTGAGTATATTATAGTTTTTAAAAATTCATTTTCATATTGAACAGCATAAACCACTTTTTCTTTTTCAATTTATACTATTTTTATTTATTTTTATTTATAATAGTAATATAAGAATGCATTTTAGTTGTAAAAAACTTTCAGAAATGGCTATTGAGTATATAGAAACTATAGAGATTATCCATTGTGGTAGCAACTAGCCACGGGTAGCTATTGCACACTTGAAACAGTCCATAGTAAGTTGTGCTGTAAGTGTAATGTAAAATACCTGATTAACAGTGTTCTTTATCTCAATTATATGTTGAAATAATATTTTTTATATATCTCGTTTGATTAAACATACTATTAAAATTAATTTCACTTGTTCCTTTTTACTTTTCTTCATTCAGCTGCTAGAAAGTTACAGATTAAAGACAAGGGTTGGATTTGTGGATCATATATTTTTGTTGGATGGTGCAGGTATAGATATTACTCTTCTAGCTACCATGGCACTCTCCTCCCAGGTGTCATGACTATTGGTGGTTTAGTGGTATTCTCTATTTTTTCTATGCACTTGGCTCCTTGAAACATATACAAAATATGCTCTTTCCCCATAAATGGGGATTATATTATCAATATTATGCAATCTGCTTCCTGCACTTATTAGGGGTATAACATGTTTTGGTTATTTACTGCTGTTTAACAAACTGCCCTAAAGCTTAGTGGCTTAAAACAGAAACAGTGGTTCTTTTGCCTTTTTTTTTTTTTTTCATGATTCTGTGGGTTGACTGGGTGGTGGTGTTTTATTTCTGTTTTCTTTCCATTTTATACCTGAATAAAGTTTTTTTCTATCTCCTCTGGATTTATGTATTTCTAATACAGAATGTTCAAATTAAGGGATCCAAGTGTAATACCTCTTCAGGTGAATATATTTTCATTCTCCACATGCACCATAAAATTACATAAACAATGCTTAGATACTCTTCTAGTAACTCACTTCTTTAGTACCTTGAGATGCTCCTTTTATCTTCTCGCCTAGGAAACAAAAGGAAGATAATTAAGTCTGGAATGCAGAAAAGTCTTAATTACCAGGTAAATCTTCCTGAACCATAGCTCCAGGATTTTTTTTAAAAAATTATTGAATTTAATGAGGTGACATTTGTTAATAAAAGTATATAGGTTTCAAGTGTACAATTCTATGGTACATCATCTGCATATTGTATTGTGCGTTCACCACCCAAAGTCAAGTCTCCTTTGTCACCGTTTACCCTCCCTTTACCCTGCTCTACCTCCCCCACCCCCTTTCCCTGTAGTAACCATTCTATTGTTTTCTGTGTCTATGAATTTTTTTCTTAATCCTTTCACCTTTTTCACCCAGCCTCCCCCTCCCCTCTGACAGCTGTCAGCCTGTTTTCTGTATCTATGAGTCTGCTTCTATTCTGTTTGTTTATTAGGTTCATTAGATTCCACACGTAAGTGAAATCATATGGTATTTGTCTTTCTCTGACTGACTTATTTCACTTAACAACAAGGATTTTTAAACAGCATTTGAACTTGAAGATACCTGTTTTGAAAATTTCCATAGCTGATTTGATGTGCAAGATCACCAATCAGCAAACAGAAAAGGGCAGTTGACACATTTACTTTTTCCAGGTGGTGGATCTAATTCCTATCCATTCCTATTATGTGACCTCTCTAACTGCGACTCTTCTCCATTAGAACCTAGAATGGAGGCTTCCGAATTGTTCTCCCGGCTCTGAGAAGAGATATTTTGCCCACTGAGAGAAGTGCTCTATGTTTGACGTTTAAGTGTTCATTCAAAAAGCTTGAAAGAGCATTCTCTGTATTTGCATATCCATTAGGTATTTCAGATATTGAGAGGTTGGAATGATTGTTTCTGTTCTTTTTATTATTTTAATTTAAGGAAAACTACCATAGGATATGAATAGAGAAAAGGAGCATTGGCATGCCCATGTTAAAAATAGCTGATTATGTAATATCTAATCTTGTTAAAAGGATATACCCGGGGTGTGTGTGTGTAGGGTAAGTGAGGATTCAAGATTGTTTACAAATTGATGTTGCTAATCCACTTCTTTCTGTTCTCTCAGAGATTTTTATTCCAGTTGCAAGGTTTAAGTGTTATATTTACCACTAGGTGGCAGCAACATGCTATACACAGGCTTTCTGTGCTCAGCTCAGCCGAGGTAAGGAGGAGCCTTTGGAGGATGGAACTAATATAGACAGTTTCTTTTTTCTTTCTTTCTTTTTTTGTGGTTTTATTTATTTATTTTATTTTTTATTGTTTAAAATATTACAGAGTTCACTTTTTCTCCCCAATGACCCGTTCCACCCCGTTCCTTCCCCCTCCCCAGTCCCTCTCTCCACCATTGTTCATGTCCTTGGGTTGTGCATACATGTGTATAAGTTCTTTGGTTACTCTCTCCCCCTCCACCCACCCACCCTCCTACATCCCTCTGACATTCATCAGTCTCATCTGTGCTTCCATGTCATTGAATCTATTCTGTTCATCAGTTTATTAAGTTCTTTAGATTCCACAGATAAGCGAGATCATGTGATATTTGTCTTTCGCTGCCTGGCTTATTTCACTTAGCATAATATTCTCCAGGTCCATCCGTACTGTCACAAAGGGTACGAGATTCTTCTTCTTTACAGCTGCGTAGTATTCCATGATGTAAATGTCCCACAGCTTTTTTATCCACTCATCTACTGATGGGCACTTGGGCTGTTTCCAGATTTTAGCTATTGTAAACTGTGCTGCTATGAACATCGGGGTACATATATCCTTTCTGATGAATGTTTCAGGATTCTTAGGATACATTCCTAGGAGTGGAATCACTGGGTCGAATGGCAGCTCCATTTTTAACTTTTTGAGGAACCTCCATACTGTTTTCCATAGTGGTTGCACCAGTCTGCACTCCCACCAGCAGTGTACTAGGGTTCCCCTTTCTCCACACCCTCGTCAGCACATGTTGTTTGTTGATTTATTGATGGTGCCATTCTGACAGGTGTGAAGTGATACCTCATTGTGGTTTTAGTTTGCATCTCTCTGATGATTAGTGACGTGGAGCATTTTCTCATGTGTCTCTTGGCCATCCATATGTCCTCTTTGGAGAAGTGTCTATTTAAGTCCTTTGCCTATTTCTTAATTGGGTTGTTTGTCTTCCTCTTGCTGAGTGCTATGAGTTCTTTGTACACTTTGGAAATTAGCCCCTTATCAGATACATCCTTGACAAATATGTTTTCCCAGACCATAAGGTTCCTTTGTATTTTGAGGCTGTTTTCTTTTGCTGTGAAGAAGCTTTTTAGTTTGATGTAGTCCCATATGTTTATTTTTTCCTTTGTTTCTCTTGCCCTAGGAGATGTATCAGTGAAAAGTCCACTACGTGGGATGTCTGTGACTTTACTGCCTATGTTTTCTTCCAGGATTTTTATGGTTTCGTGACTTACATTTAAGTCTTTTATCCATTTTGAGTTTATTTTTGTGTATGGTGAAAGTTGGTGGTCTAGTTTCATTTTTTTTGCATGTATCTGTCCAATTTTCCCAGCACCACTTATTGAAGAGACTGTATTTACTCCATTGGATACTCTTGCCTCCTTTGTCAAATATTAACTGACCATAATGGCGTGGGTCTATTTCTGGGGTCTCTGTTCTGTTCCATTGATCTATAAGCCTGTTGTTGTACCAATACCAGGCCGTTTTGATTACAGTGGCTTTGTAATATAGTTTGAAGTCTGGTAATGTGATCCCTCCCACTCCCTCCTTTTTTCTCAAGATGGCTGCAGCTATTTGGGGTCTTTTTTGGTTCCATATAAATTTTCAAAATGTTTGTTCTAGGTCTGTGAAATATGCTGTTGGTATTTTCATAGGAATTGCATTAAATTTATAAATTGCTTTGGGTAGTATGGACATTTTAATGATATTAATTTTCCCAATCCATGAGCATGGTATCTTCTTCCACCTGTTTAAATCTTCCTCTATTTCTTTTTTCAGTGTCACGTAGTTTTCTGAGTACAGGTCTTTTACATCCTTGGTTAAGTTTATTCCTAGGTATCTTATTTTTTAGTTGCAATGGTAAATGGTATTGCTTTTTTAGTTTCTCTCTCTGAAAGTTCATTGTTGGTGTATAAGAATGCCATTGATTTCCAGATGTTGATTTTGTATCCAGCTACCTTCCCAAATTTGTTTATCAAATCTAGTAGTACTTTGATGGAGTCTTTAGGGTTTTCTATGTACAGTATCATGTCATCTGCAAATAATGACAGTTTTACTTCCTCCTTTCCAATTTGGATACCTTTTATGTTTTCCTCCTGTCTGATGGCTATGGCGAGGACTTCCAGTACTATGTTGAATAAGAGTGGTGAAAGTGGACATCCGTGTCTTGTTCCGGTTTTTAATGGAAATGGTTTTAGGTTTTGCCCATTGAGTATGATGGTGGCTGTAGGTCTGTTGTATATGGCCTTTATTATGTTGAGGTATGATCCCTCTATTCCCACTTTGCTGATAGTTTTTATCAGAAATGGGTGCTGGATTTTTTCAAATGCTTTTTCTGCATCTATTGATATGATCATATGATTTTTGTCCTTCATTTTGTTTATGTGATGTATCACATTTATTGATTTGTGAATGTTGTACCAGCCTTGCATCCCCGGAATAAATCCCACTTGGTCATGATGTATGATCTTTTTAATGTATTGCTGGATCCGGTTTGCTAGTATTTTAGTGAGGATTTTAGCATCTATGTTCATCAGGGATATTGGCCTGTAATTTTCTTTCTTTGTAATGTCTTTATCTGGTTTTGGGATTAGGGTGATGCTGGCCTCATAAAAAGAGTTTGGGAGTTTTCCCTCCTCTTGAGTTTTCTGGAATAGTTTGAATAGAATAGGTGTTAATTCTTCTTTGAATGTTTGGAAAAACTCGCCTATAAATCCATCTGGTCCAGGACTTTTGTTTGCTGGGAGTTTTTTGATTACTGCTTCAATTTCATTAGTTGCTATCAGTCTATTCAGGTTTTCTGCCTCTTCTTGATTCAGCTTTGGAAGGCTGTATGCTTCTAGGAATTTGTCCATTTCCCCTATGTTGTCCAATTTGTTGGCATACAGTTGCTCATAATATTTTCTTACAATCCTTTGTATTTCTGTTGGATCAGTTGTTATATCGCCTCTTTCATTTCTGATTTTATTTATTTGGGTCCTCTCTCTTTGTTTGTTAGTGAGTCTGGCTAAAGGTGCATCAATCTTATTTACCTTTTCAAAGAACCAGCTCTTGGTTTCATTGATTTTTTGTATTGTTTCTTTAGTTTCTATGTCATTAATCTCTGCTCTGATTTTTATTATTTCCTTCCTTCTACTTCCTCGGGGCTTTTCTTGCTGTTCTAGTTCTAGTTCTTTTAGTTGTTGTATTAGATGATTCATTAGATCTTTTTCTTGTTTCTTGAGATAGGCCTGTAACGATATGAATTTTCCTCTCAAGACTGCTTTCGCTGTGTCCCATAGATTTTGAGTTGTTGTCTGTTCATTTTCGTTACTTTCCATGAAGTGTTTGATTTCTTCCTTGATCTCCTTGGTAACCCATTCATTGTTTAATAACATGCTATTTAGCCTCCATGTGTTTGAATATTTTTGAGTTTTTTTATAGTGGTTGATTTCTAGTTTCATGGCATTGTGATCTGAAAAGATGCTTGATATGATTTCAATCTTCTTATATTTGTAGAGACTTGCCTTGTGCCCTAACATGTGGTCTATTTTTGAGAATGTTCCATGTGCACTTGAGAAGAATGTGTATTCTGCTGCTTTGGGGTGAAATGTTCTATAAATGTCAATTAAATCCATTAGGTCTAGTGATTCATTTAAGGTCTGCGTTTCCCTGTTGATTTTTTGCCTTGATGATCTGTCCAATGCTGACAGTGAGGTGTTAAAGTTCCCCACTATGATTGTGTTGCTGTCAATCTCCCCTTTGAAGTCCCCCAAGAGATTTTTTATATATTTAGGTGCTCCTGTATTGGGTATATAAATGTTCATAAGGGTTATTTCCTCCTGTTGGATTGATCCCTTTAGTAATATGTAGTGACCATCTTTGTCTCTCATTATGGTCTTTATTTTGAAGTCTGTTTTGTCAGAAATAAGAATTGCTGCTCCAGCTTTCTTTTCCTTTCCATTTGCATGGAATATTTTACTCCACCCCTTCACTTTTAGCCTGTGTGAGTCTTTTGCTCTCAGGTGGGTCTCTTGTAGACAGCATATATTTGGGTCCTGTTTTCTTATCCATTCAGTGACCCTTTGTCTTTTGATTGGCCCATTTATTCCATTTACATTTAAAGTTACTATTGATATCAACTTATTTAATGCCATTTTTCCCCTTTATGCTGATGTACCTTTCTCTCACTATTCCTTTTTTTTTCTTAAAGCAGTCCTTTTAGCATTTCTTGCAATGCTGGTTTGGTGGTACTGAACTCTTTTAGTCTTTTTTTGTCTGGGAAGCTCTTTATTCCACCTTCAAATTTAAATGATAACCTTGCTAGATAAAGCAATCTTGGTTGCATGTTCTTGCTCTTCATTACTTGCAGGACTTTATGCCACTCCCTTCTGGCCTGAAGAGTCTCTGTTGAGAAATCCGCTGTCAGCCTTATGGGGTTCCCTTGTAGGTCACTGCTTGTCTCTCTCTTGCAGCCCTTAATATTTTCTCTTTGTCCTTGACATTTGCCATTTTAATTATGATGTGTCTCGGAGTGGGTCTCTTTGGGTCCCTCTTATTTGGAACCCTCTGTGCTTCCTGAACTTGTGTGGCTCTCTCCTTCACCAGCCTAGGGAAGTTTTCTATAATTATTTCTTCCACCAAGTTCTCTATCCCTTGCTCTCTTTCCTCCCCCTCTGGTACTCCTATAATGCGAATGTTGTTTCACTTCATGTTGTCCCAAAGTTCCCTTAGACTGTCCTCATGCTTTTTAAGTGTGTTTTCTTTTTGTTGCTCTGATTGTGTGATTTTCCCTACTTTGTCTTCTAAGTCACTTATTCTATCCTCTGCTTCATTGAGCCTGCTTTTAATTCCTTCCAGTGCATTCTTAATATCAGATACAGCATTCTTTATCTCTGTCTGAGTTGTATTTATGGTATGTATCTCTTTTTTCATGTTTTCACTAAGGTTCTCGATCTTATCATCTATAGTCTTCTTAAGTTCCTTGAACATCTTCATCATCAATACTCTGAACTCCGTTTCTGATAACTTGCTCAACTCCATCTCATCAACGTCTTTTCCTGGCGATGTTTCCTTTTCTTTAACTTGGGGGTTGTTTCTTTGTCTCCCCATTTTGGTAGGTCTTAGTGCTTATATTTATATATTAGATATATTTGCTGTGTCCCAGTCTTGTGGCGTGGGATTTTGTCTTGTGGGTCCAGTGGAGCCCAGAGGTGTATGTTGTTGTTAATACTGGTGAAAATTTAGAAAATAATAATAAACTAAAATATAAAAAATAGAGAAGCTACTGGGAGATAACAGAAGCGGAGAAAAGATTCTCAAAGAAGGGCCAGCACAAAATTAAGGGAGAGAATAGGAATAGGATAATAGTTGAAAATGAGAAAACAAAAATACAATAAAGAGAATAAGAGAAACTAACAATCGGACAGGAAAGCTGAAGGGGGCAAAATGAAAGAATGATAGAAAAGTAGAAAAAGAAAGAAGAAAAAGAAGAAAAAAGTTATGCCAATGGATTGAGAGGAGAGAGAGATAAAGCCCAGGCAGGCAGGGAGTCTGGTAGGAGATTTAGGGGAAACTATAGAGGAAAGCAGTAAACTTGGTTATAATGATAAAGTCCCAGTCGTTAAGCAGGGATATCAAGAAAGTCTTGATAGTACAAGCAAGGATAAAACAAAACAAAGCAAATAATGAAAACAAAACCAAAAACAAGCTAAGCAAGACAAAATTATTTTATAAAAAAAAAAAAGTTAGTTAAAAAAAAGTTTAAAAAAATTTTAAAAAGAAAAAAAAAAAGATTTTTATAAAATTTAAAAAAGAAGAAAAAAACAAATTTTCTCCCCTTTCTCTTCTTCCTAAGGAAAAAAGAGAAAAAATAAACCCACAAACAAAAAACAAACAAACAAACAAAAAAACCCAAAACCAAAAAAAAAACCAAACAAAACAAAAATACAGCAGAGAAAAAGGTAGTCAATCAGGTGAGTTTCTTCTGGGCAACTTATGTTGTCTGAGGGTCACTGTTTTTTGTGGTTTCAGTTCTCCTGGGAGGTACTTGTGTATCACCCAATGTGAGGAGCCGTCTAGGTTTGGCTCTGGTGTCCTTAGGTAGATGGTTGATCTGAGGCTCTCCGTGGGCCACCTCCTCTTGTCAGCTATTTTCCAACCCTGTAGTTGTCTGGTCTTGCTCCAGAGTCTTCTGTAGACTCTTTAGGGTACAGGGTGGCTAGTGTAGCCCAGGGTATCACTCCCCTTAGAGGTGTCACTGTCAGGCACTCACTCTGCGGGAGTTAGTCTCTGCTCCACCGCTAGCTCCTCAGTCCCTACCCTGTCCTCTGATTCTAGTTCCCCAGGCTCTGTCCTGCTTCAGCTTCAGATTGATTTCAGCCTGTTGCCTCTTCTGTCCGGGCCGTTTCAGCAGCCAGGGCCCAGTGGGTTCGATTCAGAACACATTCTGGTGGGCCCTTTGCCTGCCCAGCCCCCAGCAGGGGTTTTCATCATTTCCTCCAGCTCCCAAACAACAGTCCCCAAGAGTCTTATTCTTGCAGAGTCCTCCTATGAGCTGCTCTCCCTTCCCTCTCAGGACTGTGCCCTTCGGGTGTGTCTGGGGCTTCAGTGAGCGGGACCCACCCCTTTCCTATTGGGGGTGGTGCTCCCAGCTGCAGGAGAGGCCGGCCAGCTCCGCCCCTCCCTGCTCAGCTCTGGTTGGCTGGTCGCACTAGTCCCGCCCGTCAGACCGTCTACTGCGCAGACCCCAATGGCAGCCTCTGCTGGTCTGTCTGTGTGGTGCACGCCGGGAAGGTGGGAACCAGTTCTGCAATCAAACTCGCAAAAGCACAAAGCAACACACAGGCAGAGAGTCCTCCCTGCAAGATCCCGCCGCCTTTGCTCCAAGGCACCCAGTGGGAGGGAACCCAAAGTCAGCTCCACGCAGCTCTCCACACCTCTGGTCTGAGCAAAGTTGGCGCGGCATCATGTGCCACCACGGGGCCCCTCAGGGCCAGTCACAGATCCCAGCCTCTTGGCACCCGGGAGCTCAGGGCGGGAGGACACCCTCAGGGCTGGTCGCAGAACCCAGCCTCCCAGCACCCTGGACAGTTTCTTAAACCGAATAAACCCATTAGAAGGTAAAAATCAATGAAAGCTTATTGTAGAGCCCTTTCAGTAAGATACTCTTGATAAATTTGAGCATCTTCAATAGGTTTCTTTCACTAGTGGAACTGATATTCTGCAAATTGACATGGCCATTTACTAACAATAATCTTCAGTTTTCTCTTCATTACAAATGAGCTATAAATCGTTATATTACATCCCAAGATAAGCAGAGTTAACAAGTAAAATAATTCCTACAAATACACCTTACAAACTCAAGTGTGCTAGAGAAATATGGGCTAACATTAACTATTAAATTTATTTTTCAATTACAGTTAATGTATAATATATATAACATATATATAACAACATATATATAACATACAATATATTATAACATATATATAACATAATATTATTTTAGTTTCAGGATACAACATAGTGATTAGACATTTATATATCTTATTGAAGTGATCACCCCATCTGACACCATGCATAGTACAATATCATTGATTATATTCTCTATGCTGTACTTTACATCCCCATGACTATTTTTATAACTGACAATTTGTACTTCTTAATTCCTTTTGCCCTTTTAACCAACCCTCCATACCCCTCCCATCTGGCAACCATCAGTTTACTCTCTGTATCTATGAGTCTGTTTCTGTTTTGTTTGTTCATTTTTTTTTTGTTTTTCAGGTTCCACACATAAGTAGAATCATCTGGTGTTTCTCTTTCTCTGTCTGTCTTATACCACTCAGCATAATACCCTTTAGGTCCATCCATGTTGTTGCAAATGGTAAGAGTTCCTCTTTTTTATAGCCAAATAATATTCCATTGTATATATGTACCACATTTTTATCCATTCATCTGTCGATGGACACTTAGGTTGCTTCCCTACCTTGGCTATTATAAATGCTTTAATGAACATAGGGGTGCACATATGGATTTCTTTGGATAAATATTCAGAAGTGGAATTGCTGGGTCATGTGCTTGTTCTATTGTTTAATTTTTTGAGGAATCTCCATACTGTTTTCCACAACCACTACACTAATTTGCAATCCCACCAAAAGTGCTTGAAGCTTCTCCCTTTACTCCACACTCTCACCAACACTTGTTTATTGATTTATTGATGGCAGCCATTCTGACAGGTGTGAGGAGCATCTCATTGTGGTTTTAACTTGCATTCCACTGATGATTAGTGGTATTGTACATATTTTTGTGTGTCTATTGACCATCTGTATGTCCTTTTTGGACATACAGGTTCTATTCAAGTTCTCTATCCCCCTTATGGGGGACCTGTGCAGCCAAGATATTCCTCCCACTTTTTCATTGCCACACCATGGGTGTGGAACTTGCCCATTCAGTGGCTTCATCCTTCCTACCAGTCTCGATGTGGCTTCTCCTTTATATCCTTAGTTATAAAAATTCTGTTCAGCTATAAGAATTCTGTTCAGTTATAAGATTTCAGGTGGTTCTATTACAGGCACTTTTCAGAAACCAAAGAGGTGGTATTATTGGACAGCCTCTTGAGTTCGAGGGAGAGGATTGTCCCCACCTCAATTCTTGTCATACTCGTAGAATGAATTCTAATAAGTGACTCTAGATAAGTGTATTGTGTTAAAATGAGTTTATTAAGAAAGTAATTTATTAAGAAAGTAAAACATGCAAATTTATTAAAGGAGCAAAGCAAGCAACTCTACCATCTGGCTCATGAAGCACTGATGGGCTCTCATCTAATCTGAAGAGCGAGTGGGGTGGAGGGCTTCTGCCTTACATACCCTTTTATCTATAGATTTTTAAATTCCTCTGCTGAATATCTTGGTACCGATTAATTTTTAAGGTCCTCCTTTCACTTTGTGGTGGCTTTCACAGAATTTGTGAGAGGCACCTGGCAGTTTTATCTTGCCAAGCCCCAGATCTGGCTTTTCTGTTTAGGGAGTGAAAAATAAAATTAACCCTTTTTCCTTTCCCCGGCCCTCTCCTTTCCTGTATTTCCTATTTAGGAGGGCTTTTAACCATTTACTCTCAAGTGTCCTTGGCTTGGGGAAGATAATGGCTTGTTATTTACAAGCCAGTTGTAAATTGTCCAAATTGTTTGGCCTTGTTTAATTTTCTTGTCTCAGTTTCCCTATTCCTCCAGTCTTGGAATTTTTCTAGCTTCTCACTATCCTGTAACAGTTCTCATTGAGGGTTGTTCTATCACTTAGTTATAATTTTGATTACCTACACTGCCACCTTGACCAGAGGTCTCCACTGACTCTGAAGCTATAATTCCAGGATGACAGTATTTAGAAGCATGATCCTCAATCCTGGTTGTGCCAAAGAATGACTTGGGATGTTTTTTTCTGGTAGGTGCTCCACATATGTGGGTAGAATTCACCCTCTGTGATAGCTCAATAAATACTTAATGAATGGATTAAGTCACGGGCCAAATATGGAGTTAGCAAGGATGAGGGGTGCTGCCCAGGGACAGACTCTTTTGGCTGGCCCATATGCTGGTGGGGGGAAAGTGTATGGATGCTCCCTG